>NC_135377.1:27053670-27373462 GCF_049243985.1 Paroedura picta
TTTATGACATAAGAGCAACTAAATCCATTCAGAAAGTGTCAGGTGCTTTTATAAACTGTAGTATAAGAAGTCTTTGCCTTGGGTAGTGTATTCAGATTGCAATAGAACCTGTAAATGGCTTTTCTTATCATCCATAAACTTAATCCAGTCACTGTTGCTTTATCTCAATACCTTTTTAATTGACATTCTGCCTAAACTAATGAAAAACCAACCACTTTACAGTGACTGCTATTAGCACCTTATTTTGGCCTTGTCAAGAATGACTGACTGAGAAGTGAAGCTTAAACACTGATAGCTGGAAATCTTTCTGTTAATCCAGAGTCAGCGAAATCTTCAGAGTCCTCATACTGGATATATTGCTATTATTCTTTATATCCAGCTTGAAGAGGATTTGAAACGGAAGATAACACAATTCAGTCAGACCTTGATACTCTCTCACAATTTCCCTTAAAAGGTCTCCCTGATCTATTAAATTTATTTTGGTGAGGATAAGGTTTCTAAGAAGGAACACAACACGCTGAACGCAACACCTCTTTTTCATCATGATCTATCCCCTTGTTGTAATGCAGCATATCAGCATTGCATGAAGTAAAGCCTTTAACAGGACTGGGGCTTCAAATATGTAACAAATACAGTGTTTCCCCGAAAATAAGACACTGTCTTATATTTATTTTTCCTCAAGAAGACACACTATGGCTTATTGCCAGTTTGGTGTAGTGGTTAGGAGTGTGGACTCCTAATCTGGCATGCCGGGTTCAATTCTGCACTCCCCCACATGCAGCCAGCTGGTTGACCTTGGCTCACCACGGGACTAATAAAACTGTTCTGACCAAGCAGTGATATCAGGGCTCTCTCAGCCTCACCCACCTCACAGGTTGTCTGTTGTGGGGGGAGGAAAGGGAAGGTGACTGTAAGCCACTTTGAGCCTCCTTCAGGTAGAGAAAAGTGGCATATAAAAACTAACTCTTATTATTATTATTTTTATATTCAGATGGTGTCTTATTGATATTTAGAAAAGTCGATGCCATCAACAAAGGTGTTTGTGTGGGGTGAGAGAGACCCATAGACTGTTGCTGGTCAGTGCTGGGGAGCAGCAGCTTTACTGGTGTTTGTGGGGGGTCAGAGAGACTGGGGTGGCCAGCGCTGTGGCGTGGATGGGTGGGGTGCTGATGCTGATGGCGTGCCAGCCGGTGCCTGCATGCGGGCACAGAGCTCTACACCCATTTGCGGGTTCTGGCTCCACCCCTCCCCTCCGTGCTACGGTGCTGGTCACATCAGGTGTCCGTGGGTGCTGAAGCAACTGGGGGAGAGAGACCCATAGTGCTGAGTAAAACGGCAGCCACAGCTGTACTTCTATGGCATATATTGTGCAAACACTTAGAAATCCTGCTACGGCTTATTTTATGTCTTATTTTCAGGAAAACACGGTATGTTGATACAGAAGCTCTATTTTTTAAAAAATCTAATAGTTAAAACTAGCTAAAAATAGCTAAGCATGTGCCATTTATAGCATTTAATAAGGTTTATCACTGTTTATAAGGTTTAATAGATTATCCAGACTTTATCATATAAAGACTATAGATTATAATTTCTTACCTGTTGATATATCCAAAAAGTATTTCTTTTAGGGAAAAGTGTAATCCAGCAAACAATCCCATAACTGTTCAATTAGCTTGTTTAATCAATACATTAAAGGAGGGCCAAGAAAACAATTACCAATGATTTGTACAGCACTCTGTACGGATCTCATGAAACATTTTACTACTTCTGATATATCCTGAACAGAGGAAATCGATTGTCCTAGTATAAAGCCAATGAGCAGTCAGTACTTCATGAAAACATATTCTTCCTAGAATCTAGTAAAACAACTGCTTTCTGTCAGGGCCAAATTACACACAATGTGGAAAATCTGATGTGGGGTTTCCCAACATTTAAGACTGAAAAGCTACCATGAGAGCTCAACTGGAGTGAAACAGCTGTAGTGGATGAAGTGAATTTTAACCCTTTCCCTATCCAATGATATAATCATCCATCACACAAATAGACACAGTGGTTATTGTGGGAGAATATGGGTACCTTTTGTTTTTGACCACAGATAATATTAGCTTTGTATGGAGTATGGAGTATGGAGGAAGGTTAATTCACCCTTAATTTTGATCTAATTTGCCTTTTCCTTTCAGGTGCTTTTTTAATTCTTAAAGAAATCTAGGTTGCCAGTTATGGCCTGGGAAATACCTGGAGATTTTGTGGGTAGCAGCACTGAAGGACTGGCAGCCCTGTGGTATCCCTGTGGTATCCCTGTGGGCAAAGTTCATACATCCTTTTGTATTATCACCTGTTGTTTATTTGGAGGGATGGGTTGGCTTCCCTTTTCTTCTGTGCATTTGCATTCCAAAGGAGGTAAATAGCCATAAAGGAGACAGACACACACATACATACAAATATTCTTTTAGACAAAAAGTTAAGAGTTTGGGTGGAAGGTCATTTTAATCTTCATTTGTCATGTCACATAACAAAGCTGTTTATTTTTAGGATCATTTGGGCATATCTCAGATTGATGGTTCTTTTAAGCCCAGATGATCCAACTCTCCTTACTGGCAGGCATGTAGTCTGAAACATAAACTATGACGTTTCACATAGTAAAACAAAAGCTTATTACTAATGAAATTGCCAGTTATGGATTTCAACTGCAGCTATCTTCTTCCGCAGCCACTTTAAGCTTTTAGTTTTTTATTTTTTTAAAAAAAAAAAGCTTAATTGGAAGTTTTTATTACTCCCAATTAAGCTTTTTAATTAAAAGGGGAAGTTGGAGGAAGCTGCCGGCAACTGCTGCTGAAGCTCGTATCCTCCCCACCACCACCACCCAAAACACTGAAGGGGAAAAATTGTTTTCATAAAATCACAACTGTCAGCCAGCTGCAGCTTTCAGTAATGCTCACTGCTGGTCCTATTTACCTTGCCAGGGGCACTTTGTGAATACAGAGACAGACACGACTAATTGGAAAAACAAGGCAGCAGCTTTATCCATTATTATAAAGCAATTAAACCCATTCCAGCATGGCAAAGTACATATCACAGGAAAACACCCTACCAGTTCCATCCTCTGTGATCTGCCTGTCCACTCTTTAGGCTGCAAGGATAAAGACAGAATGATTCCTCATTGATTGCAATTGGTTTCAATATAATTTTACCCAGAGTAAGTGCATTTGGAATCAAGATGCTACACCAATAGGGATTTAGAACTGGCACAACAGAGGCACAAGCATGTGGGGGCTTACCGTCTAAACTGTGTGTGGAGATAGGTTGTATCTATCCAACTAGCTCTTTGGCAGGCGAAAATAGAAAGCAGAGGTCCTCTTGGACCACCCAAAACAGGGTAGACATGGCGTCTGCATGCAGGAAAGGGACAGGACCGGTAATGAGGATTAGAAATGGGTAACATTTGGTGGGAGAACCTGGTTGGATCCAACCTCCAGTCTTCTTTCCACTGTATATCGCCAATGCATCCATGGGCTTGCTGGCCTAGGGAACCCAAGTTCCCTGAATGTAGACAGGAGTGCAAGCAACATCAGCTTCCCATCTGTCTTGGACATCATGTCCTCCTCTAAATTCTACAATCTCCTAGGGCCTTGTGCAGCATAGCTACATCTCCTAAAAGTTGGGTACAACATCAAGCCTTTGGGGATCCAGTGAAGGATGTGCTCTTGCATATTCTTCATTAGAGGAGAAGATTAGGCTGTTAGATATGAGTGATAGACTGTCCCATAAGGAGAAATTTCAAATGTGCCTTGCAGCGGTTTGTCAGTTTTCAGCTTTCAGTTTTTAACGATTTGAAATTTAGCTCCATTTTTCTTCCCATTTAAATCTTCTGAATTCTTCAAACTGGAAAAAAAGCTTGCTCCCCAGGAATAGTTCCTTACTGTAGCCTGCAACCAGTATAAAAGTTGTTTGCACTTTTTAAAGCAAGAAAATGAAATGAAAAGTTTAGTTTCAAATGGCATTTTCCTCAGTAGGATGCAAGGGAGCAGAAAAGGTTCCTTTCTGTGTAGATTCTGTAGAGTAAAATCACATTGTTCAGACAAGAAGGTGAAGTCTATTACAGTGATTATTTTAGTAAAAGCATTGGAAAAAGAGTTGTTTGAATTGTGCATGTATGGGTCATAGTTTTTGCTAGGGTTCACTTTCTTAAGTTATTTATTTTATGCAACCATCCAGCATACGCTATAAAAACCTCTGCTTAACAGCTGGCAACACAATTATTAGTAATGCCGGTGAGAAAGAAATAGAGGCTCAGCATCCTCATCATGAGGATAAAAGGAAACAGATTGAATGGAGACTGACAAACACTCTTAGAGCAGGGCAATGTGTACCTTTGCCTTATTTCAGATGCTTTACCTCCAACTGTCCACATTCCCAATTAATTCCGGCTGACAGAGACCATTAGATATTTAATGCAGCTATCTTTATCAATAGGCTTCAAATTCATTGTTTCTTGGAAGCCAAATAAAAAATTCAATACCTGTGCTTTGCTGAAGATCCTGGGCATGTTATTGGTTTTGTATTTGTTAACCACTTTATAGTGACCTCTTGTCCATTATAAACACAGCAAAAGTCATGCATTTTAATGCAACAATAACGTCTGGTTATCCTTCTGGCCTCTTGTGGCGCAGAGTGGTAAGGCAGCCGTCTGAAAGCTTTGCCCATAAGGCTGGGAGTTCAATCCCAGCAGCCGGCTCAAGGTTGACTCAGCCTTCCATCCTTCCGAGGTCGGTAAAATGAGTACCCAGCTTGCTGGGGGGTAAACGGTCATGACTGGGGAAGGCACTGGCAAACCACCCCGTATTGAGTCTGCCATGAAAACGCTAGAGGGCGTCACCCCAAGGGTCAGACATGACTCGGTGCTTGCACAGGGGATACCTTTACCTTTACCTTTATCCTTCTGGCTGCTATGCAACACTGTAAAACTGGGGGCATTTCCACACATTTAAACAAATAGTGTTACTCCAGTGAAATGGCGTAGTGCTAAAACTTATTGTGCCTCCAGCCATTCCTCACCTTGTGGCTCTCTCACTTTCATCTGCCACATTCTCACGCTTCTTACACTCCACAAGCACTGCTTGAAATGGCAGAAGAGAGCAATGCCCTTTACACGTGACTCTCTTCTGCCAGGCAGCCTTTCACAATATTTTAAAGGGTCCACAATGCCCACTAATTTTTTTAAAGTAAAACTTCTCAATCGAAAAGCCTGTGGATCTAATCACAGATGCATAGTGCTTTTTATAATGCAACCCTTATGAGATCACAAGTCTGGAATCTTTAAAAAATTAATCTTGTTCCTAATTTTGGGGGGACTTTAGAGAGGCATGCTTTGTGTGACAACTTTGGGGAAAAATACTTTTTGACTTTGCCTGCATGATTGAACGCCTATTCATTGCTCCAGGCAGTTTGGATTAAAAAAAATAAAATGTCCCCAGGAGAAGAGGGAGGGAGGCAGGTGTGAGGGCGGGACATTGGAGGTGGAGATAGTGCTACTATGCCTCCATACATTTCTTTAGCATGTGGCCTGCTAGTTGCTGTCCTGTAGCTCACACTACATAGGTTGGGGAATCTACTTTATGCAATTTCCCAACTAGTGCTTTAAAATGGTGGCTGCTGCTTGAGGATTGCTGGATGGACACGGGAGGTTAGAGACATCGTGCAAAATGCCAAAAATATGGCATTTTCATAAGGTAAGCATTTCACTATATTTACCGGGTGCGGAATTGCCCTGGTTCACTTGCTCTGAATGTGAAGGGATTACTGTCCTGAATCCAAGAAGTTTTTGGACAGGGTTCTCATTTCATAAAAAAAATATCACAATTAACTCTGGAAATGTCAGCTACTTTTAAAAATGCTATAGCATTATAGCAAAATATAAATATATTCACATTAATGATAGCCCCCCCAGATGAGAATTCATTAAAGCTATCAAACAAAACAAAGACCAAACTCTAAAGTACTGTGCTCAAGTAGAAAGACAAAGGTAAGAGCTACTCCTTCTGCTTATCTTCTCCACTTAACCCCATTAAATTTACAGCCAGAACTAAGCCAGGGAGCAAAGAAACTAATGCATTATTAACATAGTAACCTGTCAATTACATGATGAGAAATTATTCCCATTTTAAAAAGCAAGTTCCACACATAAGTCCATTCAGCTGAACTTTTTAAAGAAGTCATTGTAACAGCTGAAATGTGTGCATGAGCTCTCCTACCACTCTTGAGGAAGCACTGTACACAGAAACAACAAGCAGGGAACATGCAATAACTTCATTTCCCTCTATTATCCCCCTCCCCACACCATTTCATTTTTCTCTCCCCCTGGCAGTCCCCATACTGTCTCCTTTTTGCCTGCTTCCTTCCCACTCACCAAGCAGTCTTTCTTTTGTCTGCTCTCCTCCTAGTCTGCAGCCTTGTTTATTATTTATTGACTTCATTTATACTACACATTGCCTTGCTCCCCAATGGGGACCCAAACGGGCATACATCATTCTCCTCCTCTCAGCTGCATTCTCTAAGATTGTCCCACTTTTGGAGGGACATCTGGGGGCACCTGGCAAATTGTACTTATGTTGAAATTAAAATATATATATTACAATACTATTTTTGCATTCTATGCATTCTATGGAAAAAATTGTTGCTCCATATAGACCAAATTTTTAATCAAGAAGCCACCCGGTCAATGGTGTCCTGCTTTACCAATGTTAAAATCTGGTCACCTTAGCATTCTCACAACAATCTTGTGAGGAAGATTAGGCCTAAATACAATGCCACTATTCTGACACTCTAACCACTGCACCACACTGGCTCTCAACTTTTCCTCTTTCCCTCCCCATGGCAGCTTCTCCCTCGGTAACAACCAGAACATTTGCAAAATTCATGCATTAACAAGTCACTCACATGCCCAAAACAGGGGGGAGGGGAGGAAAGGAGAAAAATCCACTATCCAAACACCACCCTCGGCTTATATGTGAATCAATGTTTTTCCAGCATTTTGTGATGTGATTAGGTGCCTCGGCTTATATGCGGGTCAGCTTATATGCGAGTATATGCGGTAATTACTAGAACAAAGTGGTGCTCAGGATCAGACACTGTTGCTTCCTCTGTATTCAATATCACCAGGACAGAAAGAAATGAAGACATCTGCAGTGCAACTCAAAGCAGAGTTATTTTCTTCTAAGCCCATTGACTTCAATTAACTAGAATCAGACTGCTAGAAAATAAAAAGAAATTTAGAAAGTAAAAGGAGCTAGCCTGATAAAATGAGACAAAGTTATGACTATTTTTATGACGTGAGGCATAACCCAGTTCACTAAGTTAAACATAAACTTTAAATCTTGTACTTTTCATATAGTAAAATAGTAAAAAATGTAATTCAAATAGTAAAAAATATAATTCAAGAACTGAAGCACTTTGGATTTGAGGTTATTTAACCAAATTCCACTTACTATATATTTGGTGTAAAACTAGGGATGCCAGCCTCCAGGTGGAACCTGGGGATCCCCTGGAATGACAGCTCTTCTCCAGCAGAGACCAGTTCCCCTGGGGAAAATGGCTGCTTTGGAGAACAGACTCTAAGGCAGGGGTAGTCAACCTGTGGTCCTCCAGATGTTCATGGACTACAATTCCCATGAGTCCCTGCCAGCAAACACTGGCAGGGGCTCATGGGAATTGTAGTCCATGAACATCTGGAGGACCACAGGTTGACTACCCCTGCTCTAAGGCATTGGAACCTCCTGAGCTCCCTCTGCTCCCCAGGATCTATCCCAAAATCTCCAGGAGTTTCCCAACCTGGATCTGGTAACCCACCCTTCATCCTCTTCTGGTGGCCAAGGGAGACCTTTAAAATAGGCGGTTTCCTTCTAACATATGGGGGGAGAGGAATTTGCATTCTGAACATATGGCAACAATTAGAGTATTTCAGCATCTACTGAAAAATGCAGCTCGAAATTTCACCCCTTTCCCCCTCCCAACAGCAGCCTCCTGACCTGTATGATTTCATTATTCCATAAGTCCCCCAGGACCCTGGGAATAAACTCTCCTGGAGTTGGAAATACTGCCAGAGACAGGAGTATGTGGGAAAGTAACAGAAGCAGCCAAAATCTGTCAAACCAGCTATGTACCACTGATCCCACCCACATTTCCATTTTGGCTTGAAGAGGTCTTGCTCATACCAGAAAGGGGATGACATAGGAACATTTTTTGTCAGCTTTGAGCAAGCATTAAATGATTTTAGGTTTCCAATGATGAACTCATGGGCATAGATTTGTTGGGCGGGGGTTAAATTAACTTTATGAAGAAATGAGGATTCAGGAAACTACAGACTATGGGTTGGATCCAAGGATACAAAAATGGAAATGCAGCTCACTTAGTACACTTCCGCATACATATAGAACAGTGCTAGATACACTACAATGTAGGCCAGTGGCTGCCAATTATTTGAACCGTGTCTTTCACAAGTAGAAATGCATGCTTGGATGTTTAACTTAGTCCAGGCTGTTAGCACAGTCTTTTTAGTACATTTCCACTTTTGCAAAGCCTCTAATACATGCAGAAATCTTTGAGCTCCAACCCCATGAACTGTGTAAAACTCATAAAAGAGAACCATTTGGACTAACTTTGCAACACATCCCAAAAGTATTCAGGATTCTTCATACAAAGCATACAGTGCCTTGGGCAGTGTGGAAAGGTGGGATACACATATTTTAAATAAATTGAATAAATGATCAAATCTTCAGCCAGGATTGCATTTCAAGTAGCTGGAAGAATGGGTCCGAAGATATAACTCAGAAATCAATCTTATTGGAGTGGATTCATTTTATAATGTTTTGCCTGGAGCATATAAGATCCTGTGCCTGGCCCAAGTCGCCCAGATAGCAGAGGCTATTGGCCTTCACTGAGACAATTTGGAGAAAAGACCTTCACCTTGAACTACAGATCCTAAAGACATTGGTGGGCAAGGGAGTAAGCTTCCCCTTATATAGAATATAAATTTGTCCCTTGATAAACCTTTCTCATGAACCTATCCCTCTAGACACAACCTGGATAAGTAAGAAATGTCATATTATGGGGAACCTGCACATCTGAAACCTTGCTGTTCAAAATTACCTAAGCAAGACAACACGCCACCCCGCAGAAGAGTTTTGGGGGTGGTTATAACTCAAGGTGTTGACAGTTTATATATGAAAAAGAGCAGAGCACCAAACTGCTTGAAAGAATAAAATAGTTTTATTAAGATAAACAAATGTGTATAGAATGAGGAAAGAAAGTCATAATAGTCTGTCTATGACTAACATTCTGTCTGTTCATTCTGAAGGAAATGTGGGAAGAAGTGTGGCCAATGAGCAGGAAGTCTCCAAAAGAGCCAGTCAGGACACTAGAGGAGACTATTTGAATAATATATTGATGTTCCTAGTCTCTGCTAACTACATATCTCCTCTGATGCCCCCTGTAGGATATTCTTCTCATGCTGCTGATTCATGCACACTATTTCCATAGGAGGCACAAAGAACTTAGCATAGAAAAAACATGGAGGACAGAAACTAGGGCTGATTCTGCACTTTCTTTGTTTATTCCATTGTGGATATTGCTGAATTCAGATCGATTTGAACTTGGGTCTTCCTCTATTTCCCTCCCCACCCCCCATTGAAACAGAAAAGTGTTCTGCATGTGATTAGAGAAGCTCAGAAGGGGGAGGAGCCAAGCTCAGCAGGAGCCTCTTTCTTTTCATGAATGGGGGGGGGGGGAGAGAATTGGAGACAGCAGAGGAGGGGAAATAAATCCAAAAGGCAACTTTCTGCCAAGAGAAGTTAGGGCTTCTGGAGCTTCTGCCAAAAGAAGTTAGGGCTTCCCCTTTAAGGGAAACCTTGCAACCTGGGAACAAAGAAGCCTTTGAACTGACGCCCTGGCCAATCAGGGCTTTTCTACAGCGTTGGAGGCTGGACAGCACGTTATTTTGGGGAAAGCAGAAAGCTGCACGCTTACTCATGCTGATTTTTCAAATATCGAGGGTTATATCCACTCCACGATATCGCAGGGGAAAGGTAGGGTCACTCCTGTTCAATTATGCTTGTTGCAGAGGGAAAATTCAAATCGCCCAAAAGCAAAATGGAAATCGTATTCAGTGTAGATGGCAAGGATTCAATTGACTTGGGATTGGAATAAAAGCTCTATGCAGATTCAGCCCAGGTTACTTTAAAATAATACCACAAAGCAGAAAGTATTTTTGTTCCTAATTGAAGAAGTCTTTCACGTTATTGCACTGGAATGACTTGACACAGAGTGATTGTTTGCTTTGCTGAGAGCAAACGTATTCTGCAAAAGTACAGCCATCCACTGGTAATTCATAATAATTTTAAATATAGACACATGGTATATTATGCAATTGTGTTCTGAGATCAGACTGGCATATAGTGTGCCAAACATCCAGCGGCTGGCTGCCTAAAAATCTCAGCAATGAAATGATTCAATGCAAAATAAATACTTGAGGACAAAATGTCATGTGAGGAATCTGCAGTCCCTGGAAGCATCTTAACAACCTTGTTTCTCTAATGATATTGGCAAGGATCAGATGGGGACTACAAGCCTGCTCCTAGAGCTGCTGGGATACTAGACAGATGGATGGCAACAAACATGGGGCTAACCTTCAGCTCCAGAGAGTCTGCTGGTGGACCTCCTAAGGGTACTGGGGGTTGGCCACTGTATGACATAAACCGTTTATGCACTGGAAGTTTCATGCTGGGCTGCAGGCTGGAGTTTAAGTTGTGGCAGGTTGCCTCACCTCTTCCTGTATCCACATAGGCCCATTATGCACGGCCGCCGAAACGGCGATTTCGGGTCACATGGAAAACGCGGAGGGGGAAGACGCGACGCATACCGGTTATACACGGGGCGGGGCGCGACGGCGGCAAAACCCAGAGTAACCGATTATGCACGCGCCGATCCGGGCGCCGCTTCTGGTTGCGCCCCGCTCACCCGGAAGCTGCGCTTTCTTCCGCGTTTCACTGACGCGGCTTTTTCGGCGGCATGCACCGAAGCTGCAGCCGGTTGCAGCCGGCTCCGTGCGTTATCCGTGATTTTAGTCGCCGCCATTCCACCCCGAATGTGTGCTAAAACCCCCGTGCATAATGGGTCATAGGGGAGCATTTGGACCAATGCACCTCATCCGACCCTGATTTGTACTCCTGCATAGGAGCTGTGAAGTTCCCAGTACGTAAGCGGTCATAGTGTTGGACTGGCTGGGCTATTGGCTTAATCCAACTTGGCTTCTTTTATGTTCTTATGGCTATAAAGTGTAATGTGCAAAGAAATCCTGAAGTGCATCAAACAGACTTCTGAATGTTTCCAAAGCCTATATGCAGATATGGCCTAAGACTTCATTCTGTTTCAGTAATGTTACTATTCAGTTCCTTGGTTTAAAGCCTCGGGCAGAAGGGGAGGGATCAGAAGATGACTACAAAGCTTTCTGCTGGAACAGATAAATACAAACTACTAAACCATCCCAGTATATTTCACAGAAGTGTAATGACATTATTTTCAATACTACAGAATATAGGGGTGTGAAATCTGTCTAGTTTTTAAATGTATAACCTAATGCTAGTACCTTAATTTCCCCCTAACATTCCACTTCTGCTGGTGTATCTCAGATATGTTAAGGTAGACAATATTTTTCAATATTTTATTAAGGTAGAAATTATTTTTCAATATTTTATTCAGGAAAATATTGTTGCCACTGGAATATTCCAAAGAAGTATTTGTACAATCTTAAACTCCACACAGATTCATTTCATCTAAATGGAACATTACATTGTCTCTTTATTTGCAAAACTGTCTTCTTCTGCAGAAACATGCAGACTGATTTTCAACAAAATAACTTCCAATGAACACAGACTGGGCAGGACTGATAAACAGCCTTACCCAAGAATGCAAGCAGCTTCCATCCAAATCTTTTGTGATGTTTTGTTACTTATTACCTTACTTTTGAGCCTCTTGTGGCACAGGGTAGTAAGGCAGCAGAAATGCTGTCTGAAGCTGTCTGCCCATGAGGTTGGGAGTTCAATCCCAGCAGCCGGCTCAAGGTTGACTCAGCCTTCCATCCTTCCGAGGTCAGTAAAATGAGTACCCAGCTTGCTGGGGGGTAAAGCGGTAATGACTGGGGAAGGCACTGGCAAACCACCCCGTATTGAGTCTGCCATGAAAACGCTGGAGGGCGTCACCCCAAGGGTCAGACATGACTCGGTGCTTGCACAGGGGATACCTTTACCTTTACCTTACTTTTATTGTACAAATCTAGCATAAATGTTGAGTTTTATCTATACAGTATAAAGGAGTGTGCATATGTGTTGAATGTTCGAAAGCCTCCAGAATGAATGTTCCAAAACCTCCCATGTGAAGAGGCTTTGGAATGTTCAGCATGCATACAACACACACACCTTCACAGGTAAAGCTGCCTGTGAAGGTAAGGGAGAGTATTGAAATGGAGCATGTTGCTGTGCAACAGCTGATAATGACAACCATGTAGCTGTCATGATCATGGGCCCTGTTCCATTTAAATGCTTTTCTGTTATCTTCACAGGCAGCTTTGCTTGCAAAGATGGCGGGGGGGGCGGAGATTTAAAGGCAGTGAGTGGCCACCTACCAACTGTGAATATATATAGGCATTATTCTCAGCTGGTAGATGGCCACTCACTCCCTTTAAATCTCTCCCCCCATCTTTGCAAGCAAAGCTGCCTGTGAAGGTAACAGAAAAGCATTTAAATGGAACAGTCCCCCCGCCCCCAATATATGTGTGTGTGTGTGTGTGTGTTTAGTTGGTTTTTATACTTTTGCTTTTTACAACCCGAAAGAGTCTTAAAGTGGCTTACAATCACCTTCCCTTTCCTCTCTCCACAACAGACACCCTGTGAGGTAGGTGGGTCTGGGAGAGCTCTGAGAACTGTAACTGGCCCAAGGGGAATAAAATGTACTGAAGGGTTCCTGTATGGATCAGTAGAGAAAGGGAAAGTGATGGTAATGGTGGGTTTCTGGCCTACAGGGCATCCCAGCAAACTTACCATCACACTTGCACATTTCCACAGGCGTAAAGGGGAAAGAGCTTATGAGAGGAATGGGGCAGCAGTAAACCACACAGGAGCAGATGTGGCTGTTGGCTGTTCCAGCTCTGCTGTGACAGGAGCATATTTTTGCATCCCTGAGTAGATGTAGCCATCACTGGCATTAAGGAACTCTGTAGTATAGTCCCTGAGTCATGAGGTGCTCATTTTAGAAGCAGTGTACAAATCAGCAAAGGACATGGTTTTAGTATGCAAGGGTTACTAGCAGGGTTTACTGGAACAACTTACACACACAAAAAGATCAATGTGAACATAATCGAAATGTTGGACCAGATGAAATTTTTGTCTAACTGAAGGCATTTGCATGAGCAGAACAGAACTTTCTTGATTCTCCTTTTCCACTGCAGGCCCATTGATCTCCCTGAAATGCTGCTCCTGGCGTACATGGGAGTGTCAGGAATGGCATAAAAGGCAAATTGAGGGTCTGAAGCAGAAAAGAGAAATCAGCAGAAATTACATTTCCCTTTCCATTAGCAGAAAATTTAGCCTGGATCCAACCTTAAATCAGGGCTAAGTAAAAAGCATGACTTTAAATTCTGGCTGGCTGTCATTACTGAAAGCAAAATGAAGTCTTTAGGGCCAGAAAACTTCTATGTGAGATTGGTCACACAATGACAATAATGGGCTCCCATAAGAATTTCAACTCTCAAAAAAGAAAGATGAATCACTGAAGCCAAATTCTGTATATTCTCAAAGGCTAAGAGTGGGAAGGAAAATAAAGCAGGAGTCTGAAATAGAGCAAGCCCTCCTGAATGCCCTTTCTGAACAACAGAACAAACACTCATTTATAATATTTGTCAGGATAACAAATCATGGTAGTACAAGTGAGAAGATGCCAGTTCTTGGAAGGACATTGGGAATGTATTTTTATGAGACGTGTGCAACGAGTATGTTGCCTAATGAAGAACAATGGAAAGGTATGCTCTATTAAGCTACTAATCACTAGTCTGTTCTTTCCATACTGCTTGAAAGAGAAGCGTGATAAAGAGTTGAGGATATTTACACAGATGTTCCAAGAGCCAACAAGGATCAGTAAAGGACAGAAGTGTGGAAAGGATCTCAAGGCCATGGCAAGAAATTAAACACAAAGATTTTGCATGAAACTTTAGGTAAGAAAGCTTTCGGATATGATTGTCAGATACAAAGCAGAAAACATGATGGACGGCGTTAAAAGGCTATTGCATGATAAAAGAACGTTTCATTAATTGAATGGCACATTACTTTCAAGATACTGGAGGAAGTATGAGATAGCTTGTTGGATAAGAACCTATCTTTAGCCTTTTCCTTTTTTTATTATAGTAATACACTAAAATGAAAAGTGTCTCCCTTCTTACCTCCAAAAAGCAAGTATGCCCTAAGGCCCATCAATTAAAACTGACCTTAATGAATTAATCAAAGACCAGCCGTAGTTCAGTTATGCTGATAGGATTTTAGTAGATCTATAGGCTTTCATCTAAATCTCCCACTCAGTCATTACAGTTAGACACTAGTATAATGGCTCAGTTACACCTGCCTAAAATTATGCAAGTCGGATGCTAGAAAGGGAGGACCACAATATGTTCCTTCCCCATTTTACTTGTTTAATCTACTGATCAAACTGGTTAAAGGTCGCAGCCTAATTCATTGCTGCACTTTACTGAAGGAATAAAGTTCTGAATATTAAAGTTCTGAATAGTGTTATGCTGCATTATTATGGGCTCTGCAATTTTATGCCATCAAGCCTTCATTTTGATTCTTCTCATCCCCCCACTATCACATTAAGTCTAGTCTTTACACAAGTTAGTAAGTCGTGTCTCATGACCAAAACAGGCAGGAAATGTGTAGGACTGGATCGAATCTCTTCACATTATTGAGAGCAATATGTGTGTTGAGATTTGATAAGTTATTCCAGAGATAAACATTATTCATAACCTCCTAAGTGATGAGAATACTGTCTACCACAAGCAACAATTATAACCTACTAAATATTCCCCACAAGCAAATGAGTTGGTCCTAATAATGGAAACTGGTTTGAATTGCCTGCCAAAACTTCAGTTCAATGATATAACCAAGACTTCATCCAAACACACCTTGCCAAATATTTGCTGGACCCTGAATCTCCTTCTGTCAACACTTGGCCCAATCAAATGGCACACTGGAATGTCCGCCTTCATATTTCTAGGCTTGGTTTTTTTGACTCAAGGCTCTTGTCCTATAACTGAAGCCAGACTTTTGCTCCAAATAGATTTTGCTTAGCTAAGACCCCTATCTTACAAACTGTAACACAGCTGCAGACACATATGATCCTGTCACTCTTTTGAAGTACTTCTTGAGTACTTGCTGGATTCATTTCACCTTTGGAGTACTTCTGGATTCCATGCTGGGTTACTTCTGGATATTTTGACTCTGGTCAAGGGAATCCAAACTTTTCTAGGTCTGCATGGATAGGTAGCTATAACTCCTGATATATTATGTTGCTCTTCCTATTTGCTCTGTTGCTTCTCTATTCATGAGTGGGATACATTGGATGTCTTGAAAAACTGGCATATACAATCTAATGATAGGCATTACTATTGCTGACTGCTTGGCTTTCATAATTCTTCAGGCCAGTTGCTTCTAACATTCCCCTCAATAAAACATTGTTTCTGATTTCACTCTCATCAGTCTCCCTTTGAAATTTGTAATCACTTCCCTACTTTATCAGCAAATCCCTTATAGCCATTTATGTGGGTCAATGGCTATATTTGGGCCATTCCTTAACCCAGATGTGAAACCTAAGCTAACAGAGGTAGCCACTGACATATATTCCTGTTGTGGGTGTGAGTTCAGAAAGTGGGTCACATTCACAGTGTGTAGTGTACATGTGTCTCCCTAATCACATATGATAACTAATCTCCAATATTATTGTTTATTTTATTATTTAGTTCGTTTATACTATGTCTTTCTCCCCAAAGTAGCTTCAATTGAATACATTGTTGTTGTTGCTGTTGTTGTTGTTGCTGCTGCTGCTGCTGTTGTTGTTGTTGTTGTCATATAGGACAGGATTTTTAAAAACTTTTTAGTAACATAATGCTTACACACATTACCTGCCAATATAGATCACTTTGTCCCAAACACTTTAGTACTGGCCATGGCAATGAAATGGTATCTGGGGAGTGAGGTTCAGTATATACAGCTTTCATGGCCAGAAACCAGGGTTACCAACTCTAAGCAAGGAAATTCCTAGAGATTTGGGGATGGATATCAGGAAGAGCAAAAGTCGGGGAATAAAGGGAGCTCAGTGAGGATGTGATGCTCTTAGATCTACCTTCTGAAGGTACCATTTTCTCCAAGGAAACTGATCTCTGTAGTCCAGAGAAGAGTTGAAATTCCAGGAGAAGAGCCTCCCACCTGGAGGTTGGCAACCCACTCAGGAGCCCAGCATTTCAACCTGTACTGAATCCAAGTTCAGCATGACATATTCAGTTCTCCACATGTTAATTGGAAAACATTCACCCACTCCACAGAAATAGGGTTATTGGTACGAATGTCAGAGTCCAGTAGCATCTTTAAGACCAACAAAAGATTTATTCAGGGCATGAGCTTTTGAGTGCAAGCACTCAGAAGCTCAAGCCCTGAAAAAATCTTTGCCGGTCTTAAAGGTTTCTGATTTTATTGTGCTACTTCAGACCAGCATGGCTACCCATTTGAAACTATCGTTATGGTAAAAATATACCACTCATAGGGGAAATTGAAGCACTGCAGTGATGACAAGTACCTAGATGGATGTGTGAAATGTTGTATGATTCATCTTCCAATTTACCAATTTTATTGCAATCATCTATGGTACATCGCTATGCTTTTCTGTTTAGACTGGACAGAAAATAAT
Organism: Paroedura picta; assembly: GCF_049243985.1. Classification (NCBI taxonomy): domain Eukaryota; kingdom Metazoa; phylum Chordata; class Lepidosauria; order Squamata; family Gekkonidae; genus Paroedura; species Paroedura picta. The sequence goes on from NC_135377.1 coordinate 27,070,666, forward strand.
TAGGAATTGTTTCCTCGGCTGTGTATCCAATTCTAGACATATTCTGTTTCTCCCGACCCTACATACAGAAGATGTTCTTGGAGACTGCAGAACTGTCTTTATGTTGCTTTGCAGTCTCTGCTTAAATGCATGGTAGACTGCAATTATTTCTTGACATGATTAGGTTTCTAAACTTTGCCACTCTTTCACCATGAACAGGCAGGCATCCGCACATGGCATTATGGCATGATTAAAATGTAAGGCAAGTTTTTCTCCCCCTGGCTGCACAGGAGAGGAGAAAAGAGATCAAAGGCTCCAGATGCTCTACCTTGTTTCAGTGGAGAAACTGCCAACCAAATCAGACATGGAGAGAATATAATTAGACAAAAGTAATAAAATCTATTATCAAGATGAAGAACTGTGAGCAAGTAGATGAAAAAAATGTTTTAGCATTTTGTGAATGAATGTCACTAGTTCAGTTATGGAGTGGCATTTTTTGTTTCTTAAAAATGGAAATAATAAAGCTGAAAGTGTTAAAGAATAGGAAAGGATACAGTTTTCTTGAAAGTAAATGCAAGTTCCAGTGCCATAGCAAAGGGAGGGAGACATGCTTTCTGTATCACTTTGGCTGAATATATGTTTTAACCTCCAGGCACCCGGCTCATTCTCGAGAGCATGGATTTAGCAGAACAAAAACAATCCCCAATGTGTTTCATTTGGCATAAATTATTCAAAACAGTCAATCTTGTGTGAGCACAGTGAATTTGCATGTTTTTTGTTGCTTCCAAAATTGGTTTCTAAATTAGTTTAATTTTTGTTTCAGCGAAGGAAATAAGTTAGAGGTCCCATGGGTGGGAGCAAAGGGAGTAGATATGTAAAGGTTCGAGGGGAAAGACATGCAGAGAGAGAGAGAGAAATCAGCCCTGAAATTCCTGTCCATATTTTCTAAGTCTAGAGTTGTTAATGAAAAAAACTTGACATCTTTTGTACTAAAAACGTAGGGCTTTTCCGCACGCCATAAATTTAGCGTCATACTTACCTGGTGAAGATGTTATATTTCAGCGACTCTGCATGATGTCACCAGCCTCCCAGATCTGGTCAGCAAACTGCTAGCTATATCTGCCATTTTAAAGCACGAGTTGGTGAATCCCAAAAAGTCGATTCACCAGCCTAAAAAGCGCTATGGATCTATGATTCTATGCATAGGCATTTCAACAGAGAAGTATGAATTTAAAAAATATATATTAGCAGGTATCACAGGACCTTTAAAACATGGAGAAAGGGAACTGGCTGCCTGGACTGATTGACAGGCAGGAGAGAGTCATGTAAAAAGCATGTTGCTCTCTTCCACCATTTCCAGCAGCAGGTGTGGAGGGTGAAAAGGTAGCAGACAGAAGTCAGACAGCACAAAGGTGAGGAGGGGTCGGGAGGCGCGATATGATTTAGCGCTACGCCATTCAGCTGACTTAATGCTATTTTTACTGACGTACAGAAATACCCTTATTCTGTTTTTTAATTAAACATGTCATCTGCATTCTTCTTAATCAGTTGGATTTGCTTTAAAGAATATATTCCATCCTCCACTAACTAACTTTAGTGATGAGGATTTCCAGTATAAACAGTTTAGACTGCTCTACAAAGTTCTTTTGAAGGTTTATCTCAGTCATGGCAAAATTCATCATGCCACATCAATCAGCATTTGATGAAAACATTGTTATAATAATTAAATTGCACTAATAAATAAATAATGAGGAGCCCATAACATATTTGAATCTTCATTTAAACAGTTGTCCGTGTGACCAGGGAAATGTTAAATGCAGCAATGTATGAAGTTGTGAATATGTTGTGAACAGCAATGTATATACTCTGTTACCTTGCAACAATACTTGTGTACATTTGCAGATATGCGCACCAGTCACAGGTAAATAAGGGGCAACTGAACCTGTGGCCCGCTAGGGGTCATCATGTAATATGCCATGCAAACCCCCCCCCCCCCACTCACAGATTCCTCTAAGATCTCAGGGACATTGGCAGGCTGATTTCTCCTGCTCCCTTTTCTGTCTTTTAACAAAATCTCAACTGCTCTTGCTATTCTGCCTCACTTGGAGCACGTTCAGTCCACACCAGACCATTTGGAGGGCATGATCTTTTGGTTAATTTACAAAGCCAAAAAGCCCCCCTTCCTTGTTTTGAGATATTCTCACTATCCACCAAGCAGCAATACAGTTTTCTATACAGTGATCTGATTACTTATGTGAGCTGCTTGCCTGCATGTAGGCTGTGGAGACTGTTCCAAACCTCTGAGTGGTCTGCTACAAAGAAAGTGGGGGGGTGTTCAGGGAACTTTTAGAAAAGGCACAGGCTAACTTTTCTGTTTCTCTGCAGTAATTTTAAAGCCATCTTCTTGCAGAACAGTGCCACCCAGAGGACAACTTGTAACAAACCCATCTATTACACTAATAGTAAGAAAGTAATGTTTTATTAGTTCAAGTACGGATATAACTGAGCTACTAGGGATGTGGGAGTGAGAGATGGTAAAAAAACAGACGACTTTGAAGATGTTTCCAGTGAGAGCTCTACCTAAAAATACTCCATGAATTTGACACAGCACCTCTAATAGTCATTAAACTGTGTTGCCTTTTCTTGTCAGTGGCAGAGCACATGTCCTGTTGCCTTTTGGCCCCTAGCATCTTCTATCCCAAGGATATCCTGTAGCAAAAGAACTTCATCTGTAAATGCTCTTAAAATATAACGGGATAACATAGCATAAGAACAATGCAATCGGACACCACCACCCATCCAATAAACAACGTAATAATGCTAGGATTCCAAAGTTCAAAGAACAATGAGAAAGGTATCCGATTTGACACTATAAATGGTGCAGAAGATGGAATTTTAAATGCAGAAGACAATGCAGAAAAAGCAAAATAAAAACATACACTAAACATTGGAGAAGTAACTCTGTTCCTTTTATAAAAGGTATTCTCCAGAACCATTGAATTAAACTGCAGGCCTAGTTCACTTTCAAAATGGCTTCCTGAATATTTCTGTTTCACAAAATGAAAAACAGAAATGTGGGTGCTTTACTGGCCTCCAGACCTTTGCTAAATCAGTAAACTCACTGGAATTTTCTAGATCCAAGAGAATGGAATTTCCCACAAAGTAGAATGTTGAGTCAAGGACTCAAAAATTTAAAAATGGAAGGAGTCTTTTGTTAAGAATGTCAAGAGAGTTTCCCCTGAGTTTGGGGGGGGGGGAGTGTTACATTTGCTTTAGCTCTTCCACAGGGGAGAAAGAGGATGTGGCCCAGATGAAGAAAGGCATGTCTTGATTTGGACAAAGCCTGCACAAAAACGATGGAAACTGAAATTTAGAATCTCTCTCTGAAGAACATCAATAGGAGATACTTTAGATCAAGGGTCACCAAACCTTTTGATCTTGCTAGTACCTTTGGAATTCTGACACACTGCCCACTTTCAAAAATCACTTGTTGGGCACCAGGAAAAGTGTCAACGAGTCCCACAGCTCCCATATATGTCACACTGGGAACCACTTCCTTAGACCTAAGGAAATCTTGATTACTTTCTTGGTATTTTAAAGAATTTTTGCTTGTTATCTTTTCCCTTTTGTGTGATCAATGGCTTTAATTACAAGTAAAGCTACATATTCCTTTTTCATAGCATTGATATCTTTTTGCGGCCAACCTGCCTCATATAAAAAGTTTAAAATCGGCTTAAGCATCGATATGGTAGAGAGATGGTAGAAAGACACTGCGGTTGATTTCTAAGGCTTGCTCCTTTGTCCAGGACACAAGGAAATTCCTGTTATCATGACATGAAGTAAAGTACTTGAATAGGTTCATTACTTGCTTCTGCCTGTTGCAGCAGTCAAAGGTCCTAACTTTTTTTGGGGGGGGGGAATAAGCTGAATAAGTGAACTCACTGAGGTCTAGTCACAGGACTCCACATAAACTCCACATCCTCTGTAGAAGAACCCATTCTGCCATAACGACTGGTATAATGGGAGGTGATAGGGGAAATGTTTTCTCTTCTTGCTCCACATTATGCCTACTTCTTTGAATCTTTACTAGGCTTTCTGTTAGACATGCAAAAACCCCCCTATCTGTCAATACCATTTACAGTTGAGCTTGCTACATGAGAAGTTTAAGCAATGAATGAATGTGATTGAAAGTCTGAGACAAAACCCACAGAGAGTTGTAGGATGATGTGCAGACACACACCTCTTAAAAGAAATTGAAACTATGTATTAAAATCTGAACAATGGCCCAGGGTGCATATCAAAGAATGTTTGCAGGAAAATCCAAAAGTGAAAAAAAAAGGTAAGGGGAATTTTTACAACCCGTAAATAAGTAGCAGAAGACATAATGTAATCTAGTGGAGACAGGTGTGGTGAGGTAGGAACCAAGTGGCAGTGAGGGGGGGGGGTAGGAGGAGACTGGCAGCAGGGAAGGAAAGGAGTGGGGTGAGTAGAAGATAGGGAGGACAAGAACAGTAGAGGCAGTAGGAGGGGGAGCAGTAGGAGGAGCAGAGAAGGAAGGAGAAGGAAGTGAGCAGAGAGGGCAAGCGGGAAGAAGCCAGCTGGGGGAGCAAAAGAAGCTGAGGAGGAAGAAGAGACCAGCAAGTGGTAGAATGTTCCCTCCCCCGTGAGTTCTTTGTGGGTCCCCACTTGTACATTTAGAATATTAGCCTACAAGAAAGGGCAGCTACTCATAAGGAAAAAGGAATTTCTTATAAGGCCTGGAAAAATTCAACATATCGTATGCCTATACCAATCTTTCAGTAAAGAGTTTGGGACTATCATTTCTGCCAAAACAGAGCAGGAAAAAAATCTGTTAAGGGCCCACAGCGGATTCCCAAGCAAAATTGCTTCATAAAAAAATGAAAATGAATATACAACGTATTTCCCAAGATAGCCTTGCTAAGTATTCATATTTTCTCTTGTATATCAGTTTTCTTTTTTAAAATGCTACTGCAAAGAGAAAGCTGGGAAGAAACAAACTGATTTCTTCAGCTAAAAGCCCCCCAAGGAATCGTCCTTCATGGATGCTTGAAGACACAGATCTACAAATTAGAGATATCAGAAGATTACTTAGGGTTGGGGGAGGATGACAAGAAAACTAAAACAAGTACAAAGGAAAGAGGACTGTGATGTAAGTGCAGGCAGGGACCAAAACTGATTTCACACTGCCTGCCTGTATTGCTTCAGAGCTACTCTATTACTGTGAAGTATTTGTGGAAGATATAAATGCAGGTTTAAATGCACACATGAAGCTGCCATGGACAGAACTGTCTAGTCAGACTGGCAGCTAGGGAGGCCAGCCTCTAGATAGGACCTGGGAATCCCCTGGAATTGCAGCTCATCTCCAGGCAACAAAGATCAGTTCCCCTGGAGACAATGGCCACTTAGCAGGTGGACTGTATGGCATTATATCCCATTGAAGCCTGTCCCCTCCCAAAACCACATCTTCTGCAGGATCCACCCCAAAGTTTCCAGGTTTTCCCCAGCTCGGACTTGGCAACCTTACTGTCAGCAGCTGTCCAAGGTCCCAGGCAGAAATCTCACATCACCTACTGCCTCATCCTTTTAACTGGAAATGCCAGGAATTGAACTTGGGACCTCCAGAATGCAAAGCAGAAGCTTTTCCACTGAGCTATAGCCCCTCCCCACTGAAGGGGCTGAAATGAGGTTTTTAGATCGATTGTTAGATACGTGGAAAAGTGCAGTGAACAATTGTACTGAGAACCAGGATGTTGCAGAGGAGACCCAAATTCAGATCGTCATTCTGCTAGGGATACTAGCACACACTCAGCCTAACTTACTTCACAGGGGTGCTAGGACAAAATGGAGGAAAAGAGAATTTTTTAAAAACTTAACTAGAGAGGTCTCAGGTTTTCTAAATCAGGTGCTTCAAAAATTTAAGTTTCTTTGTTCAAAAACCCTGTTTCCTTTCAGGCTGAGCCCTTTGTAAAGTTATGATGATTATTCACTTTCAGCAAAGGAAAGCAGGACTTGGAGCAATTGTGCGTCTTGGCAGTGACAGCATCAGCATCAGTACCAGCACAGCAGTTCCACCCATGCATTTAGATCTCCTTAGCTCCAAAAGCAGAGAACTACATCAGGTTAATTCAGACTGTTGTCTGGGCATACAGCTTTTGTTTCCTTCTCTTGTATTTCATTGTAGCGGTCATAAGAGCCAAATTCATCGAGGTTTACAGGCTATTAAAGGAACTCAAGAAACAATAACTCTTTATTCATCCTTCTTATTACAATTTCTTCTTGGGATATCAAAACAGTTTTTCAGCTCTCTGCAAGATTTTGATTCCAAGACCTCAGAACAGAACAGTATTAAAATATGACAATAGTGGATGATAATCTTCTTTATAGATCTTCAGAACAATATTTCTGATTCGAAAGAGGGGAAAATATTCTCAACCATGGGAGCCCAAGTTGCAGTCTTGTAAATCACCATAATTTTATTACTTCTTTATCTACAAAGATTTATATCCTGTTTTTCTGCCCTTACAAGGATTGTCAGTGTGGCTAACAATTTAAAACACACACGATAAAATTACATTATAAAATAATTAAAATCAACCCACCTCCCAAACAAACATTATTCCGTTTTTTAAAGAATTAAAGAGCTGAATTAAAATACTTTCAAAACATTTACAAAATTGGTTAGGAATGAGGGATCATTGAAGGAATGCCAGTCAGCCAAAACAAAAAAAAGTCCTTACCCGCTGGTAGAAGAAATCAACAAAAGAGGAAATATGAGTCTTCCTGGGAAGAGTTCCAGCCCTTTGGTGCCATGACCAAGAAGGCGCTCTCCCAAGTTTCCACCTGCCTGACCTCAGAGGGCAGTGATGCCTGAAGCAGGTCCTCTGAATATAAGGGCCAGGCAGGTTCATAAGGGTATAGGCCAACCGTTTTCAACTTTCTTACCATTGAGAAACCGTGGAAACATTCTTCATACTTCAAGAACCCACAGAAGTTGTGCAATCATGCAGAGTATGGTTGGGAAGCATAGCTATGTCCACCCAGGGCCCCTCCTCTTCTGACCCCCTCCAGGCCCATCATTGGCCATTTCAGATGGGCGGGAGAAGATTGACATGACCACATATGGTCAATAAACCAATAAATGCGTAACAAATTAAAATATATATATTAAAAATTAATTAACTCCCACTCTTTTGGGAAACTCTTCCAGGGCCATCAAGAAGACCCAGGGTTCCACGAAACTCTGGTTTAGAAAGTCTGGTGTAGGCAGTCCCTCAGGTATGTTGATCCCAAACTGCATAGGGCTCTGAAGGTCAAAACGAGCATCTTGAATGCTAACCAGAAACAAATTTTAAGCCAGTGCAGATTGCCAAGAGAGGGGTGGTGTGGTACCTATGATCTACACAGTGATTTGGGGTAACTGTGGTAGGTGGGTATTTGGAATTTCTGGAATTCTGCAGGAAGTTGGACTAGATGACCCTGGAAGTCCCTTCCAACTCTATGATTCTAAAATTCTATTATTCTGCTCCAGTCAGCATCCTGGCTGCAGCGTTCTATACCAAATGATGTTTCTGGACTCTTTTCAAGAGATCAGTTATATATAGAAGCAATTTTTAAGACTACATAACTGATGAAATATTTTGACCATCATTATAATTTAAGAATTGATGTTGAAGCAACACACATGTCACTTTCTAAATACATGTACAGTGACATATGTACACTTAATGTGGAATTGTGGAAGTTCCAGTAGGGCCCTGATCTCTTTGGGGAGCTCATGAACTGACCATCATGACCGTGGGAATATATAAGCAAAAGTTAATCCTGTTACATTAGTAAACTGTGTCACAGCATTCAAATACAGCCATATGATAACTCTTTGCTAAACCAGCCAATCAGACCCCTCAATTCAGTTGTAGTTCACAAAAACATCTTTAACCGCTCCATGGGAGTGGTATATATAAAACAGTAAGGGCCCTTAGGGTGAATCCAGGATGGGGAAGGGTTCCCATTGGCCCCTTCCCCCAGACTGAGAAGCGGAGGGCCCAATAGGCAGGTGCAAAGCGCCTGCAGATTGGGCCTTCCGCTTGTCAGTCCAGCACCAAGGGCCCAATCACGAGCTACGCGCAGCACGGCTTGCGATTGGCCCCTTGACGCTGACCTGCCCCCCCAATGTCGGCCACCTTCGGGCCACGGCTGACTTTACCTGCCTGCCCGCCGACTTGCCAGGGAGGTGGCGGGCCTTGGCTGCGAGGTGGCAGGGGAAAGCTTCAGGGCCATGACGGTCCTGCCTCTTTTCCAGCCCTGAAGCTGCTGCCTCGGGTGGGAGGGGGCAGGCGCCGGCCCTGCCTCTTTCCCAGTCCCGAAGCAGGCGCCTCGGGTGGGAGGGGGCGGGAAAGAGGCTTTGGGGCAGGAAAGAGGCTTCAGGGTCTCTTTCCCGGCCCCAAAGCTGCTGCCTCGGGTGGGAGGGGGCAGGAAAGAGCCTTCGGGCCTTTGCATCAGGGTGGAGGTAGCTAGTTCCCATTGTATTTAGCGATACAATGGGCTTTAAATCTAGTAGGAGAAATAAAACTGTCAATGCCAGTGATCACCGGCATTGAATAAATCTTTGCTGGTCTTAAAGGTGCTACTGGACTCTGATTTTATTGTGCTACTTCAGACCAACACGGCTACCCATGGCTACAATGCCATGCTGTCACAACGACTACTATCTAAAATAAAGGCACCCATATGGAGGCAATGCACTGTAGGGAGGTTGGGGGGGGGGGCGTCACAATACTGAATATGGGAGCTTGGAGATTCTTCTTTACCCTCCCTTTGTAGTTAGTGAAGTCAGACACTTTCATTACCTATTATGTTACAGTATCTCCCCCCCCCCCTTTTCGGGAATAAGCACTGAATTATCCATATCAGTGAGCCATCTCACTAAACACTGCAGTTGGTGACTAAAATAATCATAAAAAGTCTATCTGTGAGGAGCTCCAGTCATTTAAATATATGGAAGCTGCCAACATTAATAATGGAGATTTATATCACACTCCAAGAGGGGCATGCATATATTTTAATATATCCCAAGAATATTCCACATGCAAATCAGCCTGCTTTGCAAATGCTTGACTTTCGACAAATATATAGATTATATTCCTCTTGCATAAAGAAACATCTAGGAATTTTCAAGAACTGTGTTGCTGAAAGTATGACAAACACAACCAGCTAATTTAGAATATTACTGATTCCTCAAAAACCTAACCTCCATTTGAACTGAGATTTCAAGTGACAGAAAACTGTTGTGTGGAACTTGAGCAAGGAAGAATGATTTATTGTCTGTATACGGATTTGTACAGGGATTCATCTTGAGCAGTGCTCTTATCAGCTGTCAATCACAGATACAGCAGCAGAACCTACAAAAACCAACTAGCAGTTGCATCTTCATAAATAGTTGGGGGAATTGTTTACTTAAATCTAATTTGCTTATAATGCCATTACTTTATAATAGATGAAGTAGTTAGGGATTATTCCCAGCACCAGACAGACAATTAAACCAGCTTGGTGTAGTGGTTAAGAGTGGCAGCCCCTAATCTGGAGAAACAGGTATGATTCCTCACCCATCCTCCACATGCAGATAGCTGGGTGACCTTGGGCCAGTCACAGTTCTCAGAGGTCTCTCAACCTCACCTACCTCACAGGGTGTCTGTTGTGGAAGGGAAGGCAATTGTAAGGCACCTTGAGACTCCTTCAGGTAGTCAAAAGCGGGGTGCAATAAAAGCTCTTCTTCTTAAAGATTCACATACTTCAGGATTTTTCCAGCTAATAATTGAAATGCCTAAAGAATACCTGAAATACCTGAAGAAAGTCTTCCTTCAAATGAAAATTCTTTCCTTAGCAGAATGAAACTGTTGTATGCAATGTAGGGTTGTCAACTCCCAAGTCGATTTGGAATTCTGTTGATCTCCAGACTATAGAGATCAGTTCCTCTGGATGAAATAGGCTAGATGCTGTGGCACTACATCTGCACTGGCCTCCCTTCCCTTCTCCAAGCTCCACCTTCCCCAAATACCACTCACAAATCTGGGGTTGGTAATTCTAATCCAATGGTTACTTTTAATCTTAATCCCTACTATTGTCCTTTCCCAACAAAAAGATATTCTGTCCTCCTGCAGAGACAGAGCCCTAGTCCTATTCAAAGGTCCAGGGACACCTTAAAGACTAACAACATTTATTTCAACATGAGTTTTCTTGAGACATTGGTGAGTTCTTCATATATATGGGTGTGCATATTACTGTTTCCCATTCTTTTTCTAAAGACCATAGGAAATGTATGATATTAATGAAGCAGAGAATTAAGAATAAAACAGGGGGGAAATGAAGTGTTTGACAAGTGGTAGGACATTTTTCTTCAGGGAAAAAGATTAGACCTAACGCTAAATGACATTCTTATTCTTATGAACTAGAACAGAAAAGCAAACAGGATCTAAAGATGTGTATTATTTTTAAACTGAGACGGGTAATGTTGGTATGATATGCATTCATTCATTTTTTAGATTTTCACCCCACCCATCCCATCAAGGTCGGCTCGGGGTGGCTTACATTATGGGCACAGTATAGGAATCAGCCACAATGCCATGCTGTCACAACATGAGCACAAACACATCAATGCATAGGATTGCAAGGCCCCTCCTGGAAACTAGCGGGAAAAGGGAGGAGCAGGAGGGAGATCCAGGCAATATAGCCAGATCACTTCCTGCATATTCTGGACTGATGTCATTGCAGTGGCCCTATGGTACTCAGACAAAAACTCAATGGTAAAAATAGCTTCTACCATAGTTTTTGCCCAAATACCAAAGCATTGCATGGATGTTCATGATGTGATATCACTTCTGGTGCATAGCAAAGTGGCATCACCACATTGACAGTGACATAGCCTGGGTGGACCTCACTCTCTCTCCTGGCAAGTCCTTCCACTGGCCAGCTGATTGGAGGAGGGCAGGATGCTGTTTCTGTTGGCTGCAGAGGAGAGGACATGCAGTAATGGGTTTAAACTTCAAGTACAACGATATAGGCTAGATATCAAGAAAAAAATTTTCACAGTCAGATTAGTTCAGCAGTGGAATAGGCTGCCTAAGGAGGTGGGGAACTCCCCCTCACTGGCAGTCTTCAAGCAAAGGTTGGATGCACACTTTTCTTGGATGCTTTAGGATGTTTAGGGCTGATCCTGCGTTGAGCAGGGGGTTGGACTAGATGGCCTGTATGGCCCCTTCCAACTCTATGATTCTATGATTGTCAGGGAGATTGGGCCCAGTGGTGGGGGACCTCTACCTCCACTGTGGGGTTTGGCAATCCAGTCAACACATAAAGCAGTCTTACACTGAGTGAATCTGCTGTTTTTATGTCTACTCTACAGATCTCAGATCATGGTATTCCATATAACCAGTACCTGATCCTTTTGACTAGAGATGTCAGAGATTGGACATAGGATCTCTTCTATGCCAAGCATATTTTCTACCCTGAAACAGCCTTTAGATTCAAGCAGGTCTGATATACCTTTGCCATCCACTATTTCTGATTCTCCCTACCATGTTCAGAACATTGGAATACTCTGAACATTCATCCACAGGTCCCAATTTACTTTGTTCCAAATCCTGTCCATGAATCTTGGCTTCAGTGGCCTCTTTCAAATTTTCCATTCTTGTATGCTGGATCACAAACCATTCTTGTATGCTGGATCACCTGGATTAGTTCTACTTCTTGGTGCCATGGAGCAGCAGATCCAAGTAATGGCATCCAAAATGATCATTAGGGAAGGGAGGGAAAGCAGCTACGTACTGCTCTATTGGTCCTAGGACCAATCCAACTCAAAATCCTATTCATATATTAACTAGCAAGAAAGCCCATTGCAAGCAGGAATGCAATGGGTGCTAGGACCCAGGATATCATTAATAATGTATTTTAATTCCTTAAATCTGGTTAAGGTGCCAGTTTTTGCTGAGAAGTGAGATAAAGGTTTAAGAAAGAAACTGAGAACTTGGAGTCACACATACTTTCTTTCTTAGGTAAAAGAAGTCACTGAGTCAGCAATAACTGTTCAACTAGCCAGTCCCAATAAACTAGCTGATCATTCCAAACTCAGAAGACATGCCCTCCTGTAGAAGTTAATTGTTCCAATCATTTTCTCTTGGTTTGTAATTTCTTTGATATAGCCTTTATGAAAATTACCACCCGCTAACTGATATGCAAGACTCGGGCAGAGTCTTGTTCCCTCACAAAATGCTTTGTGGCTTAGGTTCTGACCTCAAACAACTTGCTGCAGACAACTCTTCTCTTCCAATTGGCAAAAGTCAACTGCATAGAAAACTGCCTTTAAAAGTCTCTTGCAGAATGCAGGAAGTCCTTGTCTCTACCATTAGTCTCTGGGACTGCTGATTATTATTACTATGTAGAACTTGAGCAGAGGAAAAGGCTTATACAAAAAAAAAGGTTAATAGAGAATGCTTTTCTATTTTCTTGAAATTATACCATTATTGCAATTTGGGGGGGGGGGTTATATATTATGTAGGTAATTTAAAAGCTGAGTTACAAACTTAATGACTTGATTTGTAATGTGCTATTTCCTTCCTTTTCTATGGCAAATAATATACTAAATACATTAGGGCAAGAATTTGTATCTATTTGACTGTTTACGCACTGGGAACTTCACTGTCCCAGCTCTCGTGCAGGAGCACAAATTGGGGGCGGATGAGGTGCGCTGGGCTAGATGCTGCCCCATGTGGGTACAGGAAGAGGTGGGGCAACCTGCCACGACTAAAACTCCAGCCTGCAGCCCAGCATGAAACCTCCAGTGTGTGAATTGTCTTTGTGGGCCCAAACAATATTTCTTTACTCTGAGTGGCATTAAAGCAATTTAAATAAGTAAACCAAAAGAGTTTACTATAAGTATTGTTGTTAAACAAAAGTTGCAACTGAACATTCATACTGAGAACATTACATATGGCCAATCCAGGGACAAAACCTCAAATCAATATGGTAGATAGAAAAAAATTACAGAAATCATGCCTAGCAATTATGGGATATAACCTAGAACTTCTTTTCATTAATGATAGCACATTTAGTATAAGAATATAAAACCCTGCTGGATCAGACCAATGGCCCATCTAGTCCAGCATAGTAGTTTACATAGTAGTCCATCAATATCATTTTCATTGGAGGAAGGCTTGGGGGCCAATGGAAGGTGATTTGTTCAGGTTGACCTCAACAAAATGCCAGGCAGAGGAGCTCCCTTTTGCGGGCTCTGTGGAATTGTTCAAATTCCATCAGGGTCCTGATCTCTTCTTCAGGTTGGGGCCAGGATGGAGAATGCTCTGCCCCTGGTTGAGGTCACCACGAAAAGAAAGGGACGGTTCAAAATTATTGTAACAGAAGAAGAAGAACCTATCCCGGGCTATATTCAACAATTTAACAATAAATACAAATAAACGTTTCTTATCTCTTCTTATATTTTTATGTGTATAAGCACAACCAGAACGGCCTCTAGATTACACCGTTTTCAATTTTGTTTTCCTCAGTGGTTGTCCTTCTAAAATACAAAAGCATACAATTAATACAGGCTTATCAACCATTTTTACAAAACAGAAGAGAACATATTTAACTGAACATAGTCATTATTCTAGTCTACAATAGTACATACCTCCTATAATTTTTATAAATATACAGTCATTGTTTCTTTAATATATATATAAATCAAAAGCCAGCCTTTTGGCTATTATCGTAAACCTTATAAAAATTATAAAAATTATACTAAAGGGCCAAGTCTTACCTTTAAATTATATTATATATATGTGGCCTTTGGCTCTCTGGTTTGGGGAGGTCTGTTCAAAAGACTCATCCCACTGGGTTGTAGACTGCCTCTGGTAATTATACTCTAGCTGAGAAACTTACTCCATGCCACACCTATACCAATTAAAGCTGCAGTCTCATCTAAAAGCGAAGAGTTCCAAACATATGTAAAAAATATATTTTAAGGGTTCTAAATTCTCCCAATTGGCTATGAAGCCTATCAGTTAGGATTTAAATTATAATAAACTTTCTTCCAAGGTACCCCTATAGAGGCTATTAATCTTATACCTAGCTTAAGTTTAAGAAATTACAGCATCATTTTGCAGTCCTTGTGTTTGCAGGTGCTACCTCACAGGAAGCAAGAAAGTTCCAAATTCGTGTTTAAGCCTTTAGGGCTCATAGTTTCCAGTGAGTAAATATAAAAACTTTCACGTTGTCTCAAGATCTTATTGATGTCCATCTTGTGGTGTCCAACAGTTGAGATTTGTTCAAGTCCAAAGAATAGTAAATCTTCTGGTTTGTGTCCTTTTTCCATGAAGTGAGTCACCATCGGAGCATCTGTTATCCGGTGTCTAAGTCTGGACTGGTGTTCCTGGATCCGGACCCTAATTGGACGGCTGGTAATACAATTGCTGGTAGTACAATTGCGCACATGGACATATAATACAATATACTAAGTTTTTACTTGAACAGTTAATAAAACGATTGATCCTCACATAGAAGCCATTACCTGTTGCCCTGTATTCCTTGATAGGTAACAAATACTTACAAACCCCACATGTACCACATTTGTAATTGCCTTTAGGAACGTTACTTGCTGATGTTTCAGTATTAAATTGTTTTTTATTAATTAGTTCACCTATAGTGTGGTTGCGCCTCCATGCTAATCTTAACCCATTTTCACATCCAGGTAAGTCCCTGATTAAATGCCAATGTTTATATAATATTTTTCTGATATTTGTGGCAAAATATGAATAATCAAAAGCACAGGTCAATTTCTGATCTTTTACTCTCTTATTGTACTGCAATAAATCATGTCTCTCCTTGGCATCTACCCTAGTTTTAGCCTGCTTGATAATAGATGGTGGGTAGCCACGATGTTCAAGGGCTTTACCTAATTCTTTACTGGCATTTTCATAAGAAGAGGAGTAATAGTTAATGCGTTTATGTCTCAAAAATTGCCCATAGGGTAAATTTCTTATGAGGTGGGGAGGATGAAAGCTATTGAAATGAAGAAGTGTGTTCCGATCTGTTGGTTTTTTGTATGATGTGGTGGTCAATCTACCATCTGGTTTTAAAGTGACCAAAGTGTCTAAAAATGGTACTTCCACCCTGTCATAATGACTTATAAATTTAATTGTGGAATGCTGGCTATTAACCCATTGTATGAATTGTTCTATGGAGTCTGGATTTAAATAAACAAGAAAAATATCATCCAGGAATCTGGTATAAAAATTAATATCAGACTTAAATGGATTAGTAATATCGTTGTATAACCACTGGTTTTCAAGGTAAATCATAAAGAGGTTTGCGATGGTTGGGGCCATCGGGGAGCCCATAGAGACTCCATGAGTTTGTAAGTATAAATTGTCTTCAAATTCAAAGTAATTATTTTCAAAAATCAAATCCAATAAATCCAGCAAAAAGTGTGTAGGTGGGATACATAATTGTCTATTGTCTAACAAATTTTGTATAACTAATCTTGCCTCTTCCAATGGAATGTTGGTATATAAGGATGTGACATCCATAGTCATTAATACTGCTCCTTTTGGTACCATTAATGGTACCATTAATGGTACCTTTTGGTACCATTAATTTTTCTATGAGGTTAATAAAGTGGGTAGTGTCTTTTAACAATGTGTCTTGAGTTGGAAGCAGCTTCTGAAAATGAAAATCTATAAATTTGGCTAAAGGTTCCAAGAAGGATCCACATTGTGAAATAATTGGTCTGCCTATGGGTGGACGGTCAGGTTTATGTATTTTTGGTAAAATATATATGTGAGGGATCCTTGGGTACTTGTTTTCAAGAAAAGCAGCTTCATTATTATTAATATATCCAAGTCCCAAGCCCTCATGTATTACAATCCTGATTACTCTTATGATCTCATTAATACAACTATAATTAACAGGTTTATAATATTTTCTGTCATTTAGTTGCCTGAGGACTTCATTTCTATAATCCTCTGTGTTCAGTACTACTATACCTCCTCCTTTATCAGCTGGTTTTATAGTAATGTCTGGATCAGATTGTAACTGTTGCAAAGTATTAAATTCCTCTTGGGTAAGATTAAAAGGGGCATTTCTTCTCTTGTATTTCAGTACCTCCAAATCCCTAAGTACCATTTTTTCAAAAGTGCTTATTTCAGGTACCTCTATTAAGGGTATAAATGTTGATTTTGCTCTAAATCTAACTGGCTGTGTAATCTCCGTAGACTGTGGAAAATAATATTTCATTTTAAGTAGACGTGTGAGCTTAAACAGGTCTACTCTGGTGCGAAAGGCATTGTATTTAGGTACAGGAACAAAGGAGAGGCCTTTGTTTAAAACTTTGATTTGTGTTTCAGTTAGTGTCTTATTGGATAAATTAAAGACTATTTCTTGCGGGATCCTCTCCTGCTCCCCTGAAAATCCGATTGATATCTATTAGGTTGACGCAAGCGTCTTTGGGGTCTTAAAGCACTTCTTGGAGGTAGTGGTTCCTCACTAGAAAAGCTTGCAGTATCTATTTCCGATTCAGAAAAAGTATCTGGATCCCAAGTAACATTTTTTGTTTTAAAACGAGGATGTTTATAGGTTAACCATGGGTAAACATTATCTGAAGCATAGTCTCTCTGATCACGATTGAACTTACGATTCTTGAATTCTTTAATACTTTCAGTCAGTTTCTTAATATTAGAGTCCAATTCTTCTAATTTGTTATCATAAATATCCTGAGGCACTTTAGATTTAAGATTATTTTTGAGCTGAGAGATCTCAGTGTCCATGGTTTCTAATTGTTTGGAACTCTGCTCTATGATTAACAACATGAGATCAAATGAGCATTTGGTAAGAATAGCAGCCCATTTTTGTTTAAAGTCATCATTGTCTGTGAATAATGTAGGATATTTTTGTATTCTAAGGCCCCTGGGAATTCTATCATTGTTTAAATATTCATTTAAGTAAACAGCATGTAAATGGGTTTTCAATTTATGTTTAGACAAATATGTTA
Organism: Paroedura picta; assembly: GCF_049243985.1. Lineage (NCBI taxonomy): Eukaryota > Metazoa > Chordata > Lepidosauria > Squamata > Gekkonidae > Paroedura > Paroedura picta. The sequence goes on from NC_135377.1 coordinate 27,087,701, forward strand.
ATTGTTCCCAATCCCCAGGTGGGGCATCATTAATCACATTTAAAGGAGGTAAGTTTTGAGTAATTCTATCTCTATCCTCATTATTAAAGGCAAAGCCTTGTTTCCAAGTAGCCATCACAAGATAAGAGTACACCACGAAAAGAAAGGGACGGTTCAAAATTATTGTAACAGAAGAAGAAGAACCTATCCCGGGCTATATTCAACAATTTAACAATAAATACAAATAAACGTTTCTTATCTCTTCTTATATTTTTATGTGTATAAGCACAACCAGAACGGCCTCTAGATTACACCGTTTTCAATTTTGTTTTCCTCAGTGGTTGTCCTTCTAAAATACAAAAGCATACAATTAATACAGGCTTATCAACCATTTTTACAAAACAGAAGAGAACATATTTAACTGAACATAGTCATTATTCTAGTCTACAATAGTACATACCTCCTATAATTTTTATAAATATACAGTCATTGTTTCTTTAATATATATATAAATCAAAAGCCAGCCTTTTGGCTATTATCGTAAACCTTATAAAAATTATAAAAATTATACTAAAGGGCCAAGTCTTACCTTTAAATTATATTATATATATGTGGCCTTTGGCTCTCTGGTTTGGGGAGGTCTGTTCAAAAGACTCATCCCACTGGGTTGTAGACTGCCTCTGGTAATTATACTCTAGCTGAGAAACTTACTCCATGCCACACCTATACCAATTAAAGCTGCAGTCTCATCTAAAAGCGAAGAGTTCCAAACATATGTAAAAATATATTTTAAGGGTTCTAAATTCTCCCAATTGGCTATGAAGCCTATCAGTTAGGATTTAAATTATAATAAACTTTCTTCCAAGGTACCCCTATAGAGGCTATTAATCTTATACCTAGCTTAAGTTTAAGAAATTACAGCATCATTTTGCAGTCCTTGTGTTTGCAGGTGCTACTTCACAGGAAGCAAGAAAGTTCCAAATTCGTGTTTAAGCCTTTAGGGCTCATAGTTTCCAGTGAGTAAATATAAAAACTTTCACGTTGTCTCAAGATCTTATTGATGTCCATCTTGTGGTGTCCAACAGTTGAGATTTGTTCAAGTCCAAAGAATAGTAAATCTTCTGGTTTGTGTCCTTTTTCCATGAAGTGAGTCACCATCGGAGCATCTGTTATCCGGTGTCTAAGTCTGGACTGGTGTTCCTGGATCCGGACCCTAATTGGACGGCTGGTAATACCAATGTACAATTGCGCACATGGACATATAATACAATATACTAAGTTTTTACTTGAACAGTTAATAAAACGATTGATCCTCACATAGAAGCCATTACCTGTTGCCCTGTATTCCTTGATAGGTAACAAATACTTACAAACCCCACATGTACCACATTTGTAATTGCCTTTAGGAACGTTACTTGCTGATGTTTCAGTATTAAATTGTTTTTTATTAATTAGTTCACCTATAGTGTGGTTGCGCCTCCATGCTAATCTTAACCCATTTTCACATCCAGGTAAGTCCCTGATTAAATGTCAATGTTTATATAATATTTTTCTGATATTTGTGGCAAAATATGAATAATCAAAAGCACAGGTCAATTTCTGATCTTTTACTCTCTTATTGTACTGCAATAAATCATGTCTCTCCTTGGCATCTACCCTAGTTTTAGCCTGCTTGATAATAGATGGTGGGTAGCCACGATGTTCAAGGGCTTTACCTAATTCTTTACTGGCATTTTCATAAGAAGAGGAGTAATAGTTAATGCGTTTATGTCTCAAAAATTGCCCATAGGGTAAATTTCTTATGAGGTGGGGAGGATGAAAGCTATTGAAATGAAGAAGTGTGTTCCGATCTGTTGGTTTTTTGTATGATGTGGTGGTCAATCTACCATCTGGTTTTAAAGTGACCAAAGTGTCTAAAAATGGTACTTCCACCCTGTCATAATGACTTATAAATTTAATTGTGGAATGCTGGCTATTAACCCATTGTATGAATTGTTCTATGGAGTCTGGATTTAAATAAACAAGAAAAATATCATCCAGGAATCTGGTATAAAAATTAATATCAGACTTAAATGGATTAGTAATATCGTTGTATAACCACTGGTTTTCAAGGTAAATCATAAAGAGGTTTGCGATGGTTGGGGCCATCGGGGAGCCCATAGAGACTCCATGAGTTTGTAAGTATAAATTGTCTTCAAATTCAAAGTAATTATTTTCTTTGAATTTGAGGTCAAGTTGAGGTCAAGCAAGCTTCTTTGGGGCCAGGGATCACCAGGAAGTTGGAAGTAGCAGAACGTAAAGCTCTTTGAGGAGTGTAGGCAGGAAGGCAGTCCCTCAGGTATACTGGGCACAGACCACATATAGTCTTAAAGGTGATTACCAGAACCTTAAGCCTAATCTGGAATTTGACTGGAAGCCAGTGCAGTTGTTGAAGGATGGGCCAAATGTTGGCCCTCCGTGGTGTTGCTGTGAGGACCCCAGCTCCTGCATTTTGGACCAACTGTAGTTGGTCAAGGTTAAGGGCAGGCCTATGTAGAGTGAGTTGCAGAAGTCCAGTCTGGTTGCATGGATCACTGTGGCTAGGTGTTCTAGGGCCAAGTAGGGTGCTAGTAGTTTGGCTTGGTGAAGGTGATAGAATGCCAGCCACACTACTGTCATGACCTGAGCCTCCATTCAGAGGGAGGCATCAAGAATCACACCCAGGTTTCTGGTAGAGCGAGCCACACCACAATCACACCACTTCTGGGATTTCTTGAAGTCTGAAGAATGTTTCAGGGGTTTCTCAACAGTAAAAAATTGAGAAAGGCTGCCCTAACCTGATGAGATATGCCCTTTTCCTTATATCCCTGCAAAGTAAGGGGATGGAGACTTATGTTTTTAATGAAAGCTGGGAATTCAGAGAACCTGCTAAGTGTTACAACACTCTAGCAATATATCAATATTATAGAACCTTTTGTTTCAAAGGCAGGTGTTGTGACAACAATAACAACAATACTCACCCTTGAAAATATTCATTACTGAAGAGACATGCAGAAGAAAACAGACCATTTCCACAATAGCGAAAATTCACAGGGAAGGCAGACTTCCTGGAAGAACCATGCTCAGATTGAATGCAGTGCCTGACAGTCCTACACATACAAAATTGTATTCATGCCAACTCTCTTTGGTCTTTAAAATTAACACCAGGAGCCGAGGCAATATGTATTCCCTCCCTCCATGCATTAAAATCACCTCTGAAAAGGGATTTTGCCTGACATTCTATTAGTGCTGAGTAAATGCCAGGCTTTTGTGTAAGAATTATAGGAAACTAAGTACAAGTTTTAGCACATCACTGGGTTGCCCTTCTCCCACCAGTGTATTCCCTGTGGGTTCAAATATGAAATGATTATCAGGAAGCATGAAAGGGGAAGCTTCCATCCAGAGCATCCTCCTCTCCACTCAGCTGAAAAGTTACACAAGAGCACGGCAACATCTGGGGGAAAAATCAATATTTGGCTCAATGTGCAGCCCTATTTTTAATTTGGATACACTCACATGGTAATTGCTCTGCCTTGTTTTAAATGCCTAGTGGCAACACGCTTCACAGTTGCTGATGCTGCGGCTCAGTCTTGTGGGATATAAGGTGAGAATAACTTGACATATAAATGGAAGTTCAGTTTAAGTACATACATCATGCTGTAGCTTTTAGTACCACAGAAGAATCAATAAAGCATGGCTCCTGATGACAAAAGAGAGAGACAATGGTAGAGGAATGATGGAACAATTGGAAATGCTGCAAGGAAATCCAAGAAAGAGACATCCTGAACTCTCTTCCCATCCATCTAGTGCAAATATGTTTTATGCGTATGTCTCCTTAAGACAGATCATAATTGTTTGGCACTGTTTAGCAGAAAGGTACCTAGCAGTATCCAGATAAACAGTCCAAATTAGATTAAATTTTCACACAGAGAGACCCCAAGGCAATGTTCAGCTGTACCAGCCATAATTCACATTTTAAAAAATGCAAATACTAATAAGATATTCCAGCATGATGGATGGTTGGTTGTACTCTGTCATGTACATCTAATACATTTGTAAATATTTCCTTAAAAATTCTGATGCTGTTAAGGGGCAACTTCCCAGATGAGAAATTCTAATCCTTGGTATATTAGCATATATGTCACACGAATCACAATAGCGTATTTACTTGTTGACCTAGGGATTATCGCTCTGTCTATTATGGTTTCACAGGAATGTGAGCTTTTTAAAATCTGGCATTCGAGGTTTCAGACAAGGGCTTTGAATTCTTTCTCAGTCTAATTTATTTCAGACTAAAACACTAACTTTTATCACCTGTGCAACAAAATTAATCTGCTTTTCCTCCTGCAATGCAAAGTAAAAAGAGATTTGGTTTCAAAAACAGTGTCAATAGAACAATGGAAATTACATCTTAAATTCCTGTTTGCATTGAGCAGTTGTGGTTGGTCAGGCATGGTGACCCCACAATGGATCACATACCTACTAACCATAGTGGGAAGTAAGAATGTATGGGTTGGGTTGGTAGTATCACACCATATAGGCAATAACTGTTGGACAGAGTACAGATTTGACAGTATGTCAATCCATAAGGCATGACAAAAAAGAGCCTCTTATGGTGCAAAGTAGTAAAGCAGCAGACATGCAGTCTGAAAGCTCTGCCCATGAGGCTGGGAGTTCAATCCCAGCAGCCGGCTCAAGGTTGACTCAGCCTTCCATCCTTCCGAGGTCGGTAAAATGAGCACCCAGCTTGCTGGGGGGTAAAGGGTAATGACTGGGGAAGGCACTGGCAAACCACCCCGTATTGAGTCTGCCATGAAAACGCTAGAGGGCATCACCCCAAGGGTCAGACATGACTTTGTGCTTGCACAGGGGGTACCTTTACCTTTTTAAGGCATGACAATGATGATCTGCATCTTCCTGTATGAGCCTATTTAATATTCCATCTAACTAGCATCTCCAAAGCATTCCTTCCCATAGTTTGGTCCACACGCCTGAGCATTTTTAGCAGTTGGATCAACATTGGGCTGGCTTTGCCCAAAGAAGTGAGTGGAGGGTTCCTTCATGGTTAAGCTTCAGAAAGGCAAGCAAGCCTGAGCTTTACCATGAGCCTTTCTTAACCTTGGCAAGTAGGGCTGCCTGCCTTGGCAAGTAGGGCTGCCTGCTAAACAGACCCACAGTAATATTCCCTGTCTCCCGGTAGAGCTCAGTCGAGCTGCAGGGGGGAAATGGGATGGCTTTACCTGATGCCACAACCTCACTTCTGCACAATACTCTAGCTATATTCCCTACTTCCCTACTCTAACAGGGAAAATCCTAAAGTATTGTGTGATACTGTGACATCACTTCCTGTTCCTAGCCAGAAGTGATATCACAGCCTTGTGTCATGCCATTTTTGCTGGCCTCTACTGCCCAAAATGTTCCTGCTAATGTTGGGGTTGGGGCTGACCACCCTACTGTGTACTCTCTGCTCTGACTTGCTGCGCTAATTTTTTTCAGTTAGCATTTCTGATAGCCCTAATGAAATGTTGTATTGTACTGTGGGGGGTTGTTTTCTTTTTCATGTGTTTTTCAGCAGATTTTAAGGCACCTTGAGTCACAGCAGAAAGGTCATGAATGCTTGATAGAATGCAGGGATAATTAGAAAGAGATTTGGTAAACCTCATGTTAAAAGCACTACACTCATTCTTAACAACCTGACATCGATGAGATTACTGGTATACTAAGGTCTACTGCAGTCTGTGGTATGCTAAGGTATACTCCAATATGATGTCCTACAATAGCTTGTGAGGCCATTTCACAATGTGCACCAGTGCCTTGGTGTTGTGGCTGCTGTGCTTGAAGCCAAATCCTTCTTTTCAAGCAGAGTACATCAAAGAAGAAGACGGTTTATTCATTAACTTTAAATCTTACTGTTTTTACCTCTGTATTCCATCATTCTCTGCTACAGTGTAAGTGCCAGGGCATAAAAGAAATTGCCTCAACAATTCTTTTATTTGTACCACTCGCAGATTAATATTTTTTTTCTTCTAAAAAGATGCAGCAGTACTAGGTTAGTTTATGGCCCCTGCAAAGGGTTTACTTAATCTTTGCCTCTCACAATGCCGGTGACTGCCATTCAGATTCATGTTCTTCAGACCTGTATGTTTTACTGCAAATCACTGAAGGCTCTCAGAACACTACCAGCCAAAGAATAGATAAAGCTGAAATGGACCTCAGATACTCAAGGGATGGCTGCTAAATAATATTTGTATCCAGGGCTGTGGTGCAGCATGAGAGTTTTTTCACTAACAGCAGTTGGATTTCAGTTAGACATTCCACGTTTAGTGCGTAGGCAACACAAAATGTACCATAGTCCCATGGGCTGACAGGCTTAAGGGAGTGTGGACCATTCCCATTAAAGCCACTGCTCTCTTGAGGGTAAGCGAGAAAACAAAAGAATGCAATATGAACCATATTTAAAAACTGTGAAAGAAGCAAGAGCCATAAATACAATAACGTTCCCAAGACACAAGACGGGGTGCCTCCTGCGACATCTGGCAAAGCATTGCAGACACAGCAATTTCCTGCTTGGCAAGTATGCGGTGGGTCCAGGTAAACGATCCACCCCCGCATTCAATCATTCGTGCATTGATACGAGGCACCAAAATTGCTTGCTATTCTTTCTGTTTGAAACAATGTGCTCTGTGCCAGTCTGCCTACTTAAAAATGGTAGAAACCTAAAGTCCAGTCCGAACTATGACAAGCAGCTTGGGAAGTGGGAGGGGGAATGAAGATACACCAGGTAAAGGTGATGAAACCATCCTCCTCTCATTGCTTTTCCTTAGCAATTGGCCATACACAGTTTTCTAAGGGCTGTTTTTGCAGAGCAGTTCTCTTAGATCTCTCTCAGCCTCACCTACCTCACAGGGTGTCTATTGTGGGGAGAGGAAGGGAAGAGAATTTTAATCCGCGTTGAGATTCCTTTGGGTGGTGAAAAGTGGGGGTATAAAAACCTACTCTTTTTTTTCTTAAGGGCAATGTTCTGTCATTCCAGAGAATAGTGCCAACAGCCCACTCTCAACCTGTCAAGGCATTCCATTTTGGGAATTCCAAATAGTTTCATGAATAACTTAAGATCAGTTTGGTTGGAGTGGGTTGCCAGGTCCTTCTCCCTGCACTGTATGGCTTGAAATTAACTTAATACTCCAATGGACATTTCAGTAATAACAGAAAAATGCATGAATTCTCAATTGTACAGGCACAAAGGACTGTCAATTCTTTTTACATTTTAATTTGATATGTGATTATAATTTATGTTTCAGCTCACTTGAAAATTCAGAGACAAAAGGAGATCACCACAGCTGTTCACTTGAAGACTCCTACGTAAGAGTATAGAATATAAATAAGTTATCTTTTATTGTATTTACCTCGGCAGACAAGGGCCAGATTCCACAATGAGGAGGGGCTTACCTTCTAGTTGCAGGGTTTTCCCATTGCATCAATGAACCACCTGAATGAAATGGCCAATCCAGAGCAGCTTTACACATAACGGGATCAGAGATTTTAAAAGATTTGGCTGTGTGGCCCAGTCCTTTCAGATCCTCCCTCCCTGCCCAGATGCTGAAGAAAGCTGAATCTCTTGCTTGGGTAAGTTCTCCCAGGCACACATTTTCCTCTGGATAATAAGTTAAAAATTAGATACTGGGAAGAATTTAATTCATAAGTAGCTGAGGGCAAATGCTGCATGGAAATATTGGAAAGAATTTAATTCATAAGTAGCTGAGGGCAAATGTTGCATGAAGATACTGGAAATAATTTAATTTAATTTATAAGTAGTTGGGTCAAAAGCACAGTTTTTCAAGTTGTTTCTCATTTGTAAGGTTGGGAAAAACTAAAAAACGCTAGGTCTAACAGGATGGTCTTCTAAGCAATCAGATACCTTTTCTGTGTATTTATTTAGAATGTAGTTTGTGGAAGGCGTTAACACTATCCACCACGTTAAGACTGTTTTCACATGAGAAATCTGCCCCTGGAGAGCCTCTGGTTACTGGCAGGTTTTAGAACTCCCTTTATATGGTATCCCATGCATTCCAAGGCTGTTCAGGAGCTGGGTCCAGTTTTGCCCAGATTTGCCTTGGGATGAGGGAAATCACAAAAAGTGGATTTGCCACTTTTTACCTCGCATCCCATCAGTGAGCAACCAGAGGCAAGTCTGTATGGAGAGGCAAAAGCACGAAAGTCTCTGTAGCAGTGTCCCGCCCTCACACTCACCCTCCCCTCTCCATTTCCTGCTCCAAGTATTTTTTTAATGGCACAGTCTGCGTTGCTGAGGGACCACAAAGCTACATTGTCAAAGTTCTTTTGGGGATCAGGCAGGCAAAACACAGTCCTATTTGTGTTTTCTGGAGGTGGGGAATGAATGGGGGAAGCAGCCTTCTCCCGATCATCCAGGTGTCTGTGCACTTTGTTTTTAAGCCCACTGGTCACACACAATCACTCTTTGGGGTCCAGTTACCATTTCCAGCATTTCACAAATCCACCCAGGCATCGTCTCCAAACACTACGAATCCCAAAAGGGGGGAGGATGCTGTATCATTCTGCTGTTTCTCCATAGCAAAGTGAAAGTGTTATTTTTTAATTTAAAATGCATCTGTATTGTGGTATTACCCCATAGCAAGTGCCTTTTTATAAAAAAATAATTTTGGGGCTCATGGGGGTGGAAGAAAGTTTTAATCCATGAGAGAAATGCTGTGCTGTGATTGGTGGCTTGCTGTGATTGACAAGCCAAGGAGCAGGGTTGGTGGGGGAGAAGTTCATTTTGTTTTCCCTTGCAGCCTCATTGAGAGGCAAAAAGCCGCAACAGGGCAGAGGGAAAAAGCAGGAGGGTTCTACCATATGGAGGGCTGCAAATGCAAGATTTACCATCCCATGTTTGCAAGCGGGAGGCTATTTACATTTTACCCCTCCGTACGGTAACAGTCTATGTAATCACTGTGTTTTTTCCTTAATTTTATGATTTGGCTGTAATCCTTCCTTTTGGCCATTGAAGTACTTAATGATGTGGTGTATTGTAGCTTAGTAGGGGGCACTTAAAAAAAAATCCCTGGACCAGTGCTTTTTAATTTTGCCTTTTTTCATGCCATGCATTCCTTAGGCTGTGGCTGGAAATTTTTGGGAACTCTTGTTAGGGATTCACTAGGTCCAGGGTTACATCCAGTCAGCAAGCAGACTTACAGACCTATCATGGACCTCCATTAGGGGGCCAATCACATGTTTTGGAAGGTGTCTCAAGCATGCATATGTTCCCCAGTTATGGTTGCCTGAGTTCAGTATTTCTGGTTCAAGTAAAGTTGTTGGTTGTTGGAACTGAGTGTCTGTGTCTTAATGAAACCACAGGAATAACAGGTTGCTAACTCCGGCTTGTTGAATTCCTAAAGATTTGGTTGCAGAGTAGTGTGATCAGATCTAACACATTTGGCAGGACCACCCCGACTTTGAGGCATCTGCCCTGCCTCCCTCGACGTTCTCAAAATGTTCCGATTTTTTTAATGAATATTTTTATTTATTTATTTATTTTGGTCACTGCACGCCAAGCAGGGCGGGGGAAAGAGAGGGAGAGAAAAAGGTGCCCCCTTTCCCATCATGCCTCACATCGTGGGCTGCAGGAATGAAGTAAAGGGTGGCGAACACAAGTCGGCGAAGAAGGAGGAGGAGGAGGAGGAGGCGGTGCCCAGGGAACTCACTGGTGAGGGGACAGGGGGCAGGGGAGCGCCCGCTGCCACCAAACTCACTGGGGACAGGGAGTGCCAACCGCCACCACCACCACCAAACTCACTGGGGAGGGGGTGAGGGAGTGCCCGCTGCTGTTGCCGCCGAACTCGCGGGGGAGTGGTCACTGCCAAACTCACTGGCGTGGGGGCGGGTGGGGGGCAGCAGTGGAAATGGCGTGTCCCACCTTTCAGTGGGGAAATTCTGGTCACATTAGTGCAGAGGGTGGAGTCTGGGAAGGAGGTCAGCTACTATTGGATTCAGGGTGGGGGCTTATTCCTGGCCTTTGCATGCAACAGAAAGAGGTAGTGAAGAGGTGGAAGTGTGTTGTAATAGAATAGTCTGCTTTGCTTTCCCAGTGCAAATGGGACGTTACATTTCTTAAAGTTCCCTTCTATAATAATTTCCTTTCAGTAGAAACTTAGCACAGTGTGCAAAGATCTTAGAACTTTTCTCTCTGATGTGCTTTTCTCTCTGAATGGGGTAGTATTATAAATATGGCACTCGCACCTGCTGTCCAAGGTGGCTCCATCCATTTTGTCACCTCAGAATTTTACCACCACCTCATTGTACTACATATGTAGGCCAAGACCTCTTATTGCTTTCCATTTAGGGACTGAAATGATCCCATTAGAGGTAGGGAATCGGTTCTCTCAGCAGGACTTTTTCAAGCCTTTAGCAGTCATTTTAGGAGTTGATAGCATTACTTGCCTTACCTGGACATATCTCGTCTTCATTAGAAAGTTTTCTAAGTGTATATCGCTCTTCAGTCTCCCACATCCTCTGCGTCTGTTCCCAAAAGCACTTTGCTTTGAAGGTTCAAACATCAGAACTCCTGGCTATTTACTAAGTAGTATAGTTATTTTAAACCAACTGAACCACTATGATAAAAGGTGATATCATAAGCTCTGTTCTATCCCTGCCTCTTCAAATGTCATAAAGTACAGGGCTCTACAGTAGCAGGTCAGTTCAAAGTATACGGCATCCTTCAAAAGCTACAAAAGCTCCCTGCAGAATGTCATTTCTGACATAGCAGGATATTGTTTCTTATCTAGAAACACATGAGACCTGAAACTACAAACCAAGCCAAAGGGGAAAATATGTCATATATGCAGTATACTTTTGTTTCTTGTGATCCGTCAGCTTGGTATCTATAGCTGGCAAAATTTTAGAACAAATTGTCAGTCAGTCCTTGAGCAGCTAGAGCAGATGGCTGCAATTACTAAGAGTCAGGATTGCTTTCTCAAGAACAAGTCATGTCAGACTAACCACATCTCTTTTTTTGAGAAATTTACTACCTTGCTAGATCATGGGAATGCTGTGGACACTGTTTACCTTGATTTCAGTAAGACTTTTGATAAGGTTCCACGTGATATTCTTATTGGCAGGTTGGTAAAATACAGTATGGATCCTATTACTGTTAGGTGGATTGAGAACTGGTTGACAGATCACACACAAAGGATGCTTGTAAATGGTTTGTCATCTTTTTGGAGAGGAGTGACGAGTGTGTCTATCTGACATGTGTAGATCTATGGTCCTAGCCTAGCTTGATAACCTAATCTCTATACCATACTGTTTTTCTGTTTGTATTGTACACTCTTAATCTGGATAAAGTCTTCCTTGAACAATTAAATTGCAAAAACTAGGGATTTTCATAAAACAATGCAGAATACATGAAATTCTCAGTTACTGTGATAGTAGACTTTCTGGCAAGTCAGTGCAGAGAACACCACTTGTGATCTCTGCTATGTCTGATTCACCTGTTTTCTGGTTCATTGGCCACACAACATCCCTTCAAAGGGCAGCCAACATTTTATGTTCCCCACCAAGACCATCTGATCTGATCCACAATATTTAAGCTCCTTTGCTTACGACTTTATTCACCTCCCAATCTAGGTCTAAAAAGGCATGTGGTGATTGGCTGCCTATTGACATATACTTTCAGTGATTCTTAGGTGCCATTTGTTACTTCTATCTTCGCAGTTTATGCCAGCACGCATTTCTTCTTAACTCCATTAGGCACATGAGTTTCTAAGTTCACAAAAAGAAATTTTAGCTTTGCACTTGCATGTTCTAGCACACCTGGGTTGTTTTAACAGCAGTGCACTGCCTTGCAGAAATCCATCATGTTATGGTTAGTTACCTTTACCTCACTTGCTGGCTCGCCTGTAGAGTGAGCATCTGGCATTCACACATGAATGCTTAATCAGACAAGGGAAGAATTTGTTTTCTGATCTTCAGTAACAAGGAAATCTAAAGTCCAAAAAACACAGCCAGAAGTAACCCTTAGTCTCTCCATTTTCTTTTAAGATGTGCTTTCACATCTTAAAGTCAAGACTATTCCTTGCAAACAGTGGCTGCAAAGGGCACATCAGCAAAAATGAGCCTGAGGTCAGCTGTAGTAATTACCTGGATGCAGCCATGTCTATTCACTGCACAAGCATCTTGCATGTGATGCAGGGCAGAATTCTTGTTATTACATGGCAGGTTACAGTTATTCTCATTACTACAAGGGGGTGGCAGGTTACAGTGGATGAGCGAGAGGGTTGTGAGTGTCTTGCATAGTGCAGTGGGTTGAACTAGATCAGGGGTAGTCAACCTGTGGTCTTCCAGATGTTCATGGACTACAATTCCCATTTGCTGGCAGGGGCTCATGGGAATTGTAGCCCATGAACATCTGGAGGACCACAGGTTGACTACCCCTGGACTAGATGACCCATGAGGTGCCTTCCAACTCTATTATTCTATGATTCTATGGGCAGAGTAGCACACAAAAGGTTTACCATTTGCTATATACCTTCAGTAGTCATCTGCCCACATATTTTCCTTATGCAAACCTCAGGCTGCTTGCCTTATGGACTTTGCTAATATTTATTTGCCTCCAGAAGAACTAATCTATATCTGCACCCCAAAGAAGGAAGAATATTCTTATCATCCTTGGGGTTTAACATTAAACTGGTAATGAAAAAAAATAACAGGTTAACAACAGAAGACATTTGGAAATGTCATCTTTTCCTCACCTATCACCAACTTATAATAAACAGTATCCTGTCTTGACACTAAGGTAATAGTGAAATTGGAATTTCACAGATAAGCAAATAAAATCTTCTTCTAGACAACGACAGTGAGCAGGGCAGATGCATATTGGCATAGGTGCTCTTGTCCCTTCAGACACTGAACAGACTAGTCCAATTTCCTGTAGTGTCCAAATCTTACGTAGCCATTGCAAAAGAATAGGTATACAATGCCTATCTTTTGTCAGCTGACTAAAACCAAATGGGCCTAAACCAAATGGAATTTTGCCAATCAAATAAATCCAGAATTACAGTTTAAACAGTTAGAGTGTGACTACGGTGTAAGATAAATGTTGGAGAGAAAGCATAAATAATTCCTTCCCAGTTCATTCTGACACAGAGATCATCAACTTTAATTTGCTTTGCATGCTGAATGGTGGAGGTTTTCTGGTTTCTGGCTGCTGTCATCATCCAACAAATTATTATACATTAAAGAAATGAGCTCTGTCTCAAGGGAATGATGCCAACAATTCATGAGCTAGAAAATAATGGGGAAAAATTGCACCTACAGAATTATTGAAAACATCTGAAGAAATGAGTTAATGGTGATTGCTTACCAATTCCTTTCGAATGTCTCCAATGGTGTGCTACGAAATAAGGAATAGAAATACGAGGACCAGATGTGAATGTGTGGCTAGGATTCAAGTTTTATGAGAACTTCTAATCGAAACTTAATGGTTCCATATTTTATTATAACTCCTCCTGCTGAATTCCAGGGAGGATACTTGTTTCAGTCAAAACAACAAAGGTTCTAGTGGGAACTTAAGACTGACAGATCAGCTCTGCACTATCTTCAAGATGTGCCAAAATAAAATGTTAGTCTCTTGTCGGAGACTGCTTCCATACTGGGAACTTCACTACCCCATATCCCATGCTGGAACACACATCTGGGGCCGATGAGGAACACTGGGCCAAATGCTCCCCTGTGTGGGAGAAGGAAGAGGCAGGACAACCAGATCTATCTCAAATTCCAGTCTGACGCAAAGCCTCCAGTGCGGAAACAGTTAGTGTGGAGGAAAAGTCAGGGAGGTCCCTAGACTGGAGTGGCAGGCTTTCACTCCCAGCAGCAGTAGAATGATGTTTGCAAAAAGGATTACTGCTTTCCATGGTACCCTCAGCTGGCAGATAGACAAAGAAGCTGTGAAACAAATAAATCAAGGTCTGAAAGGCAGGTCTGTCTGTCCGTCCGTCCATCCGTCCTTCCTTCCTTCCTCCCTCCCTTCCTCCCTCCCTTCCTCCCTCCCTTCCTTCCTTCTTTCCTGTAGGGATGTAAAATTGGTTACAGATGTGGCTGGATACTAAAAGGAAACCAACAGAAACTTACTCCAGGTTTAAGAAGGTTATTTAGACCCAAGAAATAAAAGACACAGGTGGAAACTGGAAGATGCCCAAGGCACACCTGCACCATTGGCTACTGCACTGGCATTTCCAACAGCAACCATTCACTTCCAGGATTGTCTTGCCTATGCAGGAAAATCCAGTAGCAAATGATTACCATAGTACAACAATACTGTAATAGCCACTTGTGGGTGCAGCCCAAGTTTAATTGGAGAGTCCAGAGATTCAAATTAAATGGAAAGCAAAGAGAAGTGCAAGCACAAAACCCTCAAACTGCTAAAATCACCCACTAACTTAGTACCTAGGCAGGAGAGAGGAACAGCCAAGTCCAGCTTCCTCACTCTTCCTGTGTGTGTTAGCAACACTGGGGTCCTTTTAATAGATGATGTGAATTCCAGTGGCCTATTATGTCATTGGTTTTTCTAGAGCACAAAGTAGGAGCCGCAGGTTTCCCAGGTAAGTCACTCCTCCTAGCCCAATACGCCAGACTTAAATGTCTGGACGGGTACTGTTCTCAAGTTATTCAATTTAGCTGACCAAGGCTATTAGTGCCCCTTTCACACCAATTTGCCACACTTAGGAATGTTCTGTTTTTCTCTGTACAGTCCATCCACTTTCCTGCCACCTAGAAGCATCCTAGGTCTTTCTTTTCTTTTGCCAGCTAGTCACAGCTGACTTATGGCGACCCCAGAGGGGTCTTCAAGGCAATTCAGAGATGGTTTGCCAGTGCCTGCTTCCATGTCACAACCCTGGTATTCTTTGGAGGTCTCCCATCCAAAAACTAGAAAGACCTGATCCTGCTTAGCACCCAAGATCTAATGAGACTGAACTAACACAAACTATCCAGGGCAGAGTCTGCACTTACTTTGTTTATTCCATTGTCAATCCTGTTGAATTCAGATAGATTTGAACTCGGGTCTTCCCCCCCCCCCATTGAAACAGGAAAGTGTTCTGCACATGGTTAGGGTGGTTCAGAATGGGGGGGTATCCAAGCCTTTTTCTTTCTTTTCTTGAAGGGGGGGGGAGAGGAGCAAAGCAGGGCGCCTTTTTCTTTTCTTGGAGGGGGGGGAGAGAATCGAAGAAGGCAGAGGAGGGAGAAAAAATCCAAGACCGATAGAAGTTGAGAGAAATTAGGGGCTTCTCCTTTAAGGCAAGCTTGTCACATGGCCACCTTTGGCCAATCAGGACGTCTCCACCACAGAAGTTCAAAACAGCTTGCTTTCTCAATCTGAATCTTAAAATATTGAGGTTTAAAAGCACTCTAAGATATCGCACAATAAAGGTAGGGTCACTCCAGATCAATCCTTCTTGCTGCAGAAGGAAAATTTAAATCGCCCAAAATCAAAACAGAAATCGCATTCTGTGTAGACGACAGGGACTGAATCGACCTGGGATTGGAATAAAACCTCTGTGCAGTTTACACCCAGGTCAGCCCATTTTTGATACAAAAGAAATATTTGAGGGAAGGATGAAAGGCACTTGTCATCACAGGTGTCACAAGTTTGTTGTTTCCCCTGCAGAATGATCCAATGGGACACCCAACCCAACCCTCTCTCTCTTTGTGTATGATCCCAGGGCAGCAGTCCTTGATTGCTACCTCATTGTGAACCAGGATTGGCCAGAAACAGTGCCTGCATTGTGGAAATCCCAGCCAGAAGGTGTTAAGCAAACACGGTATCTTAGTTTCTATTAAAGATGTCAAATATTCCTTTTCCAGATAACATTTGAAATGACTAAAGGGAAGTTTTTTATTAGTTTAATCTGAATTATTGGGGATTCCTTGTATTTGTCTTTGGACTATCGTTTTGATGCTTTATTTCTTCCTTGGGACTTTGTTAAACTCCTTCAAGTTTAAATAATAATAAAATTGCAATAAAAATTGCGAGCAGTTTGGGAGTTCGGATAAGGAATGCTTCAGGCTCCCAGAAGACTCTTTCCTATTTTAATTCCTAAGGTCTTTCCCAGTGTCCTTTGTGCCTCCAGGAAACACTAAGTGGCTTTTGTAATTTGCGAGCCATTGTGGGTTAAGAGTACTGGATAAATACCTGAGAGACCTGGGTCAAACGCCCACTGGTGCTGAGGAAGTTCTCTGGGTGACCTTGGGCCAGTCACTCCCTCTTGATTGTTGTGAGGATAAAATGGAGGCCAGGAGCAAGATGTAAGCTGCTTTAGGTCCACAATGGCGAGAAAGATGGGATACCAATGAACTAAATAAATAAAAGTATTGTGTGATAATTATTATCAGACTGGGGCCAGAGAGACCCAGATTTGAGTCTCTGCTCTGCCAGGATGCTCACTGGCAGAGAATAAAATGGGCCATGCAGGTTGCCATGATGGAAGAAAGGGTAAAAATAAAATAAGCATATTTATTTACTTAGACCCTACTTTTTTCTTCCTTGGGGACCTAAAGAGCTAATACCATTCTCTCCTCCTTTTAACTTTGCAACAACAACCCTGTGAAGTGGGTTAGGCTGAGAGAATGTGACAGGCCCAAGGTCACCCACCGAGCATCCATGGTAGACTGGAGATTTAAATCTGGGTCGCTCAGATCCTGACCCGACACTCTAGCCACATTGGCTCATGGATAAAGGCCTTTATATGGCTCTGTATTTTACCTGTCGCATTGGAACAAGTGATCCGTCTCCTCTGATCTATTTTCAGCTCTCCTCTGCTTTCTCCTGCCCAGTCTTATTTGCCCCTTGCTCTAGATTCATTCCAGGATCTGAGCTGTCATACAGCATCTTATTTATCCCTGACCTTTTCTATACAGTCATTTTTATGTGTTTTCCAGGTTATTTATTTGTGCAGCTATGCTTTTATCACCACAGCCGAACAACAGAATAGAAAATAAACCATTCTGCTTCCTTTTAAACACAAAGGGAACCATTCAGCACATCCATCAACTAGCATAAAAGACACTTGTGGCGGCAGCAGTGAAACTAAACATTCTGGAACTAAACTGAGTGACTTCCCCATTTGCATTTCAATGTGCCACATATTCATTCAGCCCAGAGCTGCTCCATGAAAAAGTACTGCTGTATGAACTCTCTGGAAATAAACCGAAAAGCTTGCATGTCACTTTCAACAATGGAGGACAACACAGAAGAATTAGGTTTCTGCTTAGAGCTTATTTGGGGTTCTTTTGTGTTGTTGTTTTGTTACAGTCTCTGTAATAAAGTATTTACAAGAATCACAATTTCCAGAGTGATTCGTTTTCCTCTAAGGTATTGGAAAAGGTGCAAGCTGAGAAAGTTCTGTTTGCTTGCTTAGCGTTTCAGGGCGACTTGGTTTTGAAATACTTCCTGATATTCTTCATACTCAGCAGCCTGTGCACTCCCCAGAAATTACAACGCAATCCTAAGCACACTTTCCTGGAAATAAGCCCCGTTTAATAGACTGAGTAGGATTTTGAGTGGACCCATTTAGGACGGCATTATGAGCCAGGTACTCAGTTGCGGCTTGATATTTAAAGAGGAAGCAATTGCTTATGGAGGGAGGGAAGCCAGCATGGTGTAGTCTGTTCTCATCAGATCTTGGGAGCTAAGCAGTGATGGTCCCTGGCTAGGAGACCACCAGGGAAGGCTCTGCAGACGAAGGCAATGGCAAACCACCTCTGCTTCTCGCTGGCCTAGAAAGCCCCTTTCTGGGGTCACCCTCAGTTGGCTGCAATCTCCATATGGGCTTATGGCAGGGATGTGGCTGCAGGTTTCAACTTAAGTGTCTTCAGTAAGTACCTCCGCTTCACTAGGGTGTTGCATCAGCCACACACTGGAAGTAAGAATTGGGACCTACAGGTGTCCAGCGCTGTACAGCCCTGCACCCACCGCAGATTCATTTCCTACAGTTTTCTTGATAAAAGATTCAGGGTTACTCAATGTAATTCATTGGCTGCATGATCATGGGAGCCCTTATTCATACCTAGATAAGGTATGGACATTTATGCCACAAGACGCTGGCAAATAAGGGTTAGACAAATGCAGGCAGGCCATTATTTGCCTACAAGAGCACTAATAAAAGTAGAAACTCCACCTGCAATGTACCTATTTGCTTGTGGTGCTTTTCTTAACATGCCTCGCCTGTGACTTTCACAGAAGGATTTGGCTTATGCAGTTTGGTGTCACCACACCTTTGAGGAATTTGAAATGGCATACCTAGCATAGTTCTTGGTCTTCCCCATTTGTCTACAGAACCCTGCAAGGTAGATCAGGCTGAGAGATCGTGACTTGCCCAAGATCACCCAGAAAGCTTCATAGCTAATGGTTGGCCTGAATACAGGTCTCCCTCCTCCTAAGTCAGCTCTCTAACCATTGCACTACACTGGCTTGCTTACTGAAGGTGAGTGCTGATCTAGGTTTTATATTTGCTTGCCTCCTTAAACAGTTCCCTGCCATAGCATTTA
Source organism: Paroedura picta (assembly GCF_049243985.1). Lineage (NCBI taxonomy): Eukaryota > Metazoa > Chordata > Lepidosauria > Squamata > Gekkonidae > Paroedura > Paroedura picta. The sequence continues at coordinate 27,106,256 of NC_135377.1, forward strand.
CTGTTGCCTCACCCTTACTGATGTAAAAATGTGAAGTGTTAAGTGATACCCATATGCCCCCCCCCTTTATTTTCATACACAGACACTTTAGGCCTGACATGTTCCTAACGCCCATTGTCTGCCACCGCTCCAAGAGGCGATGGGATTTTAAAGTTCACTGGCACTGTGAGCGTGATGATGTCACTTCTGGGCTTTCCCAGCAATAGCCCTAGGAATTACCAGAAACTCTATGGTTTCACCATAGAGTTTCTCTAGAGCTACAGCTGTCATTTCCAAGTTTTCCTCAAAAGTAGTGTCATCACACTTGTACCACTGCTCCCCTGTCCTGCCCCACCCCCAACTCTCTTGCTGGTTGCCAGGCAACCCTAACACATACCTACAGTTCTTGTGGAAAAGAAGCGAAGAGAGGTTTTTTATCTGTAGTAATATTAGCAGTGCAAAATTGAAACACACAGTGGGGGGGCAAAGGCAAACACATACAGAGATCATTATTTTGGTTACAGTAGGCACAAAAAAGTTGTTGAATATAGATTACGTTCCTGGAAAAGAACGTTGCAAATGCTAACCAGTTCAATATAATTTGTCAACAATTGCGAAACTGAAGTCCTTTGCCACTAGGTGGCTCCCTTTTGCATTCTAGTGAAACAGCTTCTAACATTTCCATTTCTTCTGTTTATATTAACAACTCCAACGGAATATTCTCACAGTTGCAACTTGGCTATGAAAAAAACTACTTTCACTGAAAACCTCATATAAATAAAAGTCTGCAAGAAATAAAACTCAATCTGCAGTGAGAATCACTGCATGGAACGAGTATGACCAAGTAAACAAAGTTTGAGTCCAGTGGCACCTTTAAGACCAACAAAGTTTTATTCAAAGTATAACCTTTAGTGCAGTGATCCCCAACCCCCAGTCCAAGGACCAGTACCGGTCCGTTGATAAGTTGGTACCGGGCCGAAGCTCCTCGTCCTCCTCCCCGGCTGCTGCCTCGGGGGCTGCCCTGCCACTCTGCCACCAGCTCACCTTTGTTGCTCTCCAGTGGCCGCCATGGCTGGGGCTCCCCCTCGGCGTGGCACAGTGCAGTTGCTGCTGGCAGCGGCCTTAGCAGGCAGCAGGAAGTCAGGGGTGCCGGTGAAAGCAAGTGGAGCAGGGGCTTAGGCATCCCTCGGCAAAAGACTACCCCCACCTCCAGGTCTCAGTAAAATTATCAAGCGTTGACCGGTCCCCAGTGATAAAAAGGTTGGGGACCACTGCTTTAGTGTGCATGTAGACTTCTTCATATACCAACCTGGAGATTGATACCCTCATTGCAGGCCCGAATCATTCTTAAGGCCTTGCCAAAATTGTGTTAAATACTGAGGTCCATTCTGCATAGCGTTAATGTAGCTGAAGTGTTGCCATTGTGTAATGCTATATATTTCTCGTTATTCACAATGTCGTACACAATCAGCAACACTCCTACAACACTCCCGCAAAAATCGCTTCGTTGTAGTGCTTTTCGGGGAATCCACAAAAGTGGATTCCCCTTAAAAAAAACTGCTAGACTCTTGGGAACAACCTGCAACACATCCGGAAAAGACATGTGCGTTCAGAATGTAACGGTAGAAAGAATGTCCCTCCCTAATCTTTCGCACCCAGTGTCGCGATCGCCATTCCCCCCTCCTTAAACCAGAAAAAGCAACGAATAATTTCATTGGCTGAAATCACTCCACAAGCAAGTGTCTGTAAAGTTTCCAAGCACAATACAGCCCACTCCCCCCACCCCACTTCGTCACTGCCCATAATTTCAGCCAGGAATAGCAGGGGGGGGGGTATTCTTTTCTTTAAGAGCGTGCAAACAATTAAGCGCCAGCTCCTATGCCAGCAGAAAAGGTCTCTCTGATACATGGAAGTAACAAATATGCGTTGCTACCGGCGTTTTCGAGTTTTTAAAAAAGAGTTCTTAAAGGTAAACACAAACACAACAGTTAATTGGCTGTTCTGGTTGATTGATAGCCAGGGGCGGGAGGAAGCACGGAAAAATATCACCTCCTCTGTTGCGATTTCGGCGAGACCGGAAACTTGTGCATTAGCAGAGCAGTGCGACCTGCTGCTTTTTCCTGCAGCACTTTTTCAATAGCGCTCAGACTTAGCAACATTGCCCTTTGTGCGGAACTGCCCTGAGCAGTTGAACAAGAACAGACGACAAAGGGGAATTCTTGAGCTACAAATTATTGCAATACTTAGGACAATGGAACCCCCAGGACTTTACACTGATATTAGTTTTTTATCTCACTATACTAGCTAAGAGCCTCTTGTGGCGCAGAGTGGTAAGGCAGCCGTCTGAAAGCTTTGCCGATAAGGCTGTGAGTTCAATCCCAGCAGCCGGCTCAAGGTTGACTCAGCCTTCCATCCTTCCGAGGTCGGTAAAATGAGTACCCAGCTTGCTGGGGGGTAAACGGTAATGACTGGGGAAGGCACTGGCAAACCACCCCGTATTGAGTCTGCCATGAAAACGCTAGAGGGCGTCACCCCAAGGATCAGACATGACTCGGTGCTTGCACAGGGGATACCTTTACCTTTACCTTTACCTTTATACTAGCTAACTTCATTGAGTTCTTACATCTGTATTCCCACAAATCCCCCAGAAGGGATAGTCTCTTTATTTTATATATATCCTCTTTATTTTATTTATTTGGAATTGTAGATTGTAATGTAATGAATAGTAGAATGTAATATAATTTGGAATGTAGATTGGAATGCATTTCTCTGGTCTGGGAACCAAGATACACTGCACAGCTAAGTGCTCCACTTCAAATAAGAGAATGCAGTAAAGTTGCCTCCACACTTGAAAGGAAACAGATGAAGCATGATAGCAGGAGCTCAGTTAATTACACTCAACATTCTCCAATTAGGAAAGTAGATCTAGGTGGGAAGCCATGTTAGTCTGAAGCGACAGAACACATTTTGAGTCCAGTAGCTCCTTTATGATCAACCAAGTTTTTTTTTTTCAAGCTATAAGCTTTTGGGTGCACACACACATTTCTTGAGATACAATGAACTGGAAATTTCCAGTCCATATGCATAGGTAGAAAGTGAGCAGTATATTAGCATACAGCATAAAGGACCAAAAAAAGAATAAACTGAGATCATATGGTTACCATTTGCTTGGGTTTAATGGGGGGGGGGGGCTAGTAAAGGAAATAAACGTCAACATTGGTTCACAGGGACCACTATTTAAATTAGTTATATAGAAGGCAGGGGGGGTGGGGGATCATTAGTTTTCCATAGGAACCCTGAGCATGGGGATTGTTCATCCTCCCCCCCCCACATTATTTCTCAGAAGCCCCTTTGTCGTTCACTGATAATATGAAGAGGGGCATAGAAGAGTAACTACAAGTAAAGCCTTGACTCTAAGGAGATATGAAAGCGCAGAAATGTTGAATAAAATAATTTATTTAAAAGTGCAACGCTAATACTCGTATGTTTGCAAAAAACAAAATGATCAGCATAGACAAACTACATGCCATTCAGAGAAATAGTCCAACAGCATTAATCCTTCCCTGTATTTCCTTGCAGGGGAAGGCAGAGCTCAATTTAAGCGGGACGTTACCTTGTGTAAAAATAAAAGTGCAACATTTCAATGAGTCTCATGCCTGTGTGAAGCTCTGGTGGGCAAAGGGAACAAAGTTTTTTCCACATTGTCTCCGCCTTGAAGTAACATCGGCTAACCCGCGCCCTCCCCCCAAACTGCAAGACCCCCTTCAAAAGGCATTTCCGTCCCGCCGATAAGGTTAGCGCAGTACCTCCGAGAATTTTTCAATCCCTTCACGTACTGCAGCAAAGCCTACAACTCCCAGAGGGCAACGAGTCCCGCGCGATGGGAGGAGGCCGGGCGGCCCAGCTCCAGCCACTCTTGTCGGAGTATGCCGAGTCACGCTCCGTCTTCCTGCGGTGCTTGCTGGGACTTGTAGTTTGAGACGACGGGACGGGGCCGCGTGAATCTAACCCGACGAACCAGTGGCGGCGTCGCGGGCAACTCGGGGCGGACGCTGCAGCGGCGAGGCTGCTCCCGCACAACAGGTAGGCGCTGCTGCTGCCGCCGCTTTGCTCTTCCAGCCACCCTCCCTCCGCTTGCTGGGCTTGGCCGCCTCCGCTTCTCGGCGTCTCTCTCTCTCTCTGCCGGCGGGGCAGCGCGATGAAGAGGGCGAAGCTGAAACGGAGGACGAGGCGTGAGAGCGGCTGCGGCGGCCGGTGAGGCGAGGGGGCGCCGGGCCCGGTAGGTAGGAAGGAAGGTGGGTAGAAGAGTGGCCTTGGCTGCCTCCCTGGGGCGAGACGGAGAACAGACCCCCTTCCTCCCTCTCAGGCGGCCGTCCTGGGCGCGCTTGGCGGGAAGGAGTCACGGGACGCGCTCCTGAGTAAGCCTGCCTGGCGTGGCCCCCCCTGGATTCAGGGAGAGTTGCCCCCTGGGCCCGCTTACGGGAGAGGAGCAGATGGCCGAGGTGTGCATTGAAGGCAGCAGGAGTAAAATTGCTCCGTCCGAGTCCTCGGGAAGGAAAAGGGGGAGGGGGCCGTTCTGCCGGGGTCTTTGCATGGCCCCTCAGCGTGGAGAGCCAGTTTGGTGTCGTGGCTGAGAGCAGCGGCCTCTAATGTGGAGAATCGGGTTTGATTTCCCCACTCATGCTCCGCAGGCAGATAGCTGCCTGCTGGGCTGTTACAGCTCTCTCAGAGCTCTCTCAGCCTCACCTACCTCACAGGGAGATAGGGTGGTCAGCTCTGGGTTGGGAAATACCTGGAGACTTTGGGGGTGGAGCTGGGAGTGGATGGATTATAATGCTATGGAGTCTGCCCTCCGAAGTAAGCCGTTTTCCCCAGAGGAACGGATCCTGAGATCAGTCTGCGTATATATGAGTTATAATTCCTGGGGATCTCCAGGCCTCACCTGGAGTCTGGCATCCCTGTGAGAGGAGGGGTAGGCAGTTGTAAACCGTTTTGAGACTCTTTGGGGGTAGTTAAAAGTGGGGCACAAACCCCCCCCCCCCAACATTTCTTCTAATGTGGAGAAGATTTTGTGGTGTAAGTTTTTTAGTGTGGTACCTGGAATGTTACCTGTTAATGTTTTAGGAAAGAAAACAGGCAGTTAAAAAGAAAAACAACCAGTTTGTTTTTGTTTCCTGGCTATCCTTTACAAATAGGATGAGATTATTAAATGGCTAGATTAAATTCCTATAACACTTTAGAGACCAACAAGATTGAGGGGTGTATGTTTCTGAGTCAGAGCTACTTTCTTCAGAAACAAGTTGAAATTGAAATTTCTGAAAACATATCTGAGTCAGAAGGTGGTGGAGTTTTGTTGAGGCCATTGCTGACTTATTCAGCTGCATTTTTATTGTGTGATGGCAAACCACCCTCTCTGTCTCCTGCCTAGAAAATCCTCCAGGGTCTCCATAAATCAGGTGTGATTTGAGGGCCCTTTCTACTACCACATTGAGATTGAGTACTGTTGTTAAGTACACTTTTACAACAAATTCTTCAGGGCAGAATTCATCATTCTGCCTTCATTTTCTTCTCTCAACAAGCCTATGAGGATAGGTTACGCTGTAAGTGGCTGGTCTAAAGTCACCCCTCAAGAAGGAGGGATGAATCAGAGTCTTACCGATCCTAGCCCAACACTAGCCACATTACCATCCTGAATGTATTAGAATAGAAAACAAATTGCAAACCTTGAGGGCAAAAGGCCATGAGATGCAAGAGGTACTATCTTGGGTTCTTGTTTGCCCCTGCTGTTTGTAGTCTTTTCCTGTGTGTTAGAGCATGGTGATATTTATAAACACTTCATACATCTGATGCAGTTCATCAAATGGTATTTAAGATGCCGGCCTTGACCTGGATGGCCCTCACATGCCTGAACTCAGAAGCTAAGCAGAGTTGGCCCTGATTAGTATTTGAATGGGAAACCACTAAGCAGTTTCAAGGGTGCTACACTGAGGCAGGCAAGGGCAAACTACTTCTGAATGTCTCTTCCCAATGGGTCTCCATAAGCTGGCTGCTCCTTGACAGCACTTCCTACCACCACCATCATATAAGATGCTACAGGATGGTTTGATTGAGTAAGTGGCCACAGTTTAATCTTTCATTACTTTCTATTTCCACAGTCCTAATCATGGAATGTAACATTTATGCCATGGATAGTCAGAGCTTGACAAATTAATATTGCAAAGGTGTGATTGCTTACCTAGTTCAGTGGTTCTCAACCTTCCTAATGCCATGACCCTTTAATAAAGTTTCTCATGTTGTGGTGACTCCCAACCATAAAATTATGCAAGTGTTCTTAAACAGAAATTAAATCGAGACTGACCAATGGCATGAAGATCCATTGTTCAAGATTGTATATAAATTGTTTTTCCCCACGGGGTTTCTCAGTTCAGTTCTGCCTTGTCCCACCATGCCAATCTTGCTCTTTTCCACTGTTCCGGACAGACGAATGCTCTATCTTGATCTACCTCGCAAGGCTGTTGTGAGGATGAAATGGAAGAGGAGGGATGTCGGCCATTTTGGGACCCCCTTGGAGAGAAGGGTGGGGTACGAACCGAGTAACAAAAAACAATGATTTGGAAGAACAAAAATTGAGTCCAGGGGCACCTTTAAGCCCAACAAAGATTTATTCAAGGTGTGAGCTTTGGTGTGCAAGCACCCTCCCTCAGACTCCAGGAGTGCCTGGCAGGAGATTGCACTGTGCTGGAGGCGCAGCTGGCAGTTGAACACAGGCGCCTGCAGGAGCAGCAACAGTGGTGGCGCCTCCTACCGCCAAGCTGCTTGCCCTGCTGTGACCCCTGTGAAAGGGTCATTTGACCTCCCAAAGGGGAGCCAACCCCCAGGTTAAGAACCACTTCCGTAGTTCATTTTGTGATGGCTTATGATAAGATAGTCAGTCACTGCCTTTTTGTATGCTTTGGTGGGTTTTATTGAACATTTTATGACTATTGGAGAAAATTAAGGTTGGATGTTCAAGATGACTGACCTTAAATATCTTGAGAACTTCCAGGATTCAGAGATTTCCTTGGGCCACTATTTTGTGAACTCACAAGAATCTTTTCTATCAGCACATTTTAATATTTCATTAGATAAGTAACATACCTAAATGTTGAGATTTTGCTTTTAATCTAAACTGTAAGTGGGTGCTTGCTAACTGGAAAATTTGGGTAAGAGATATATGGATGCTTTCATGAATTCTTTATGGTTGTGTCTTGTCCATTGTTCATTATAAACCATGACCTGTATCCTGCTTTTCCAGCCTAAGGAGCTTTCCTCAATTTAAGTTAATTTTCCTGCAGAAGAACTAGTTTAGATGGAGGGAGGGTAGAGACTGTAATAGCAGGATATTATAGACCATTATTTTCCACTAAATTCTAAATTGGTGGGTCTTGTTAGTGGATGAATCTTTCAATACTGGGAATGAGCTGGCACAAAAACCGAGCTATATTACCATGGAATCCAAAGCATTTCCCAAACAAACTGATAAATAAATTTCAATTTGTTGTGATGTAGAATGAATGGCTTTTAAATAAGAGCATTCATTGTTGTTAGCTTGTATACAGACTGTCCTACTACTGGAAACTGTTTAGGACCTGTTCCTATCATTGTGTTAGTCCTACCTGATCAGCAGTTAGATAATTGCCATTCCTTGAGGTATGGTTAGAAGACACACAAAGCAAAGGAAGAGAAAAGGCAATCAAGGTGACTAGGCAAGGAAAGAGATAGGGTGGGAGCAAAACACTGGGTTGGTAGAGCTCTCCAAGGCTAGGTTTCTCCAAAATGTCCTAGAAAGCCAGCTGCAACATTGGTGTGTGCATGTGTAAGCACCTTTTCTGTTGTGGAAATTGCAACCTGTTCTCAAAGGGGCGGTGATGTTTCAAAAAAGAGATTGGAAATAGATGTTTTGTTACAATTTAAGAACCCCTCCAATGGGGTTCAATTGAGCCTCTTGTGGCGCAGAGTGGTAAGGCAGCCGTCTGACAGCTTTGCCCATAAGGCTGGGAGTTCAATCCCAGCAGCCGGCTCAAGGTTGACTCAGCCTTCCATCCTTCCGAGGTCGGTAAAATGAGTACCCAGCTTGCTGGGGGGTAAACGGTAATGACTGGGGAAGGCACTGGCAAACCACCCCGTATTGAGTCTGCCAAGAAAACGCTAGAGGGCGTCACCCCAAGGGTCAGACATGACTCGGTGCTTGCACAGGGGATACCTTTACCTTTACCAATGGTAAGGTTGGGGATATGAGGACGTATGACTCGCAACAGGTTGCACTGCTTATCCTTTGCCCTTGTTTCAGATGTGTGTGGTATAGTAAGTGCCAGATTTTTCAGTCTCATGCAGCAAATCCATTCCACAGCATGGTTCACCTGTGTATGAAGTTCCCTTACTATCTGAATTGCTGGGACAGTGAAAGCTGCCAAACTCAGTAAAGACGAGCAGGTAACAGAGAGAAAGAGAGAGGATTGAAAACATAATATAGAGAGTGCTATGGAGTGTAAGAAAAAAAGTGGGGATTAAAAAGATCTGGTATGGGAAGAAAATAAAGTTGAAGATGACTGAAAGGGGAAAGGAAAGAGAGAATGGTTTTAATGTGTGGGGGGGGTTGGAGAGAGGATTGTGGGATCGAAAGATAGTAGGGGTGAGGCAAAACAATGGTACAGACCTGTCATTGTGCAACAAAGCAGAATGGAATACTATGAGATTCAGCGAGAGAATGCTGTGGAAAGTAACGAAAGTTAATAGAAAACAGTAAACAGTGAAAAGTGAAAAACAAGAAAGAGTTAAAATAAAATAGTAACAATATAAATGTTTTAAGAAACACCATTGTATTCTGATATTCTCGTAAACAAATCCCACTTTCTTCCCCCCCTCCAGACACATGAAGGAGAAAATTAATGAAATCGTTGTTTTAAGTTCTGCAATCAAGAACAATAAATGTTCTTAGGCTACCTGTGAAGAATGGCTACCCCATATGTTCCTGTTCCAATTCCTATAGGAAGTTCCACTACTTTTTCAGCAAATAGAAGCCAAAGAAGATCATCTCTTGGGAGCATTTCAACAAGTTCTAGTTTGTCCAAAGGGCAGCTGGAAGTCTCTTCTAACAGTAGCTTTAAAAAGATGAGTGTTCCTGATGAGATTGGTGCCACTTCATCTCCTTGTAATAGCCCACTTGTTAGGACTAAATTTGTAGGTATGAACTCATCTATGGAATACTGCACCCACCCCTCAGAAGATACCACACAAAATACAGATTCTGGAAGCTGGGAAGATCGGCCTACTACACCTACGATACTAGGGTATGAGGTGATGGAAGAAAGAGCGAAATTTACTGTAAGTTGTGTGTTTCTTGTCTCAAATCCTTCTTCCTTCGAAGGGTTTGACCCCAGCACTTTAATATTTGAAGATTATATAATGTTTTATGAATGAATATTATTCTAATTTCATGGTGAACTGAAATACAGGTATGGGATTCTTCCTAGACTTCTTTTTACTATAATGATTTTTAAGTTGCCCCTGCTGTACTAGGCTCTTTAAACTACTATAAAACTAGCTAGTTTAAATTTTTTTAAAGATAAATATGTCAGTTCTGCAAACTTTAACTTTGTTCATCTGTATACAGGTAGTTTAACTTTTGCTTGATCACATAGGATCACTTCTACCATTCTTGGCCTGGTTCCACAGTTTGGTTTTTGAAGTTTTTGGAGGATGAGGGCTATTCTGATTTGGCATTACTGTTTTATACAAGTCAGGGCTTGTGTTGAGTTGGCTGCATAATCCTGTTCATTAGCTCCAGTCAGTGAATTGAAAACTTCCATTATAATGAAAAGAATTATGGTAGTAGTATGGTAGAAGTATGGTAGCTGCTAATAGGCAGAAAGGAAAGAAGTCGGGGGAGTCATCTTCCTGTGGGATAAATGCCAGTAATGTTTGATACCATCGTACCTAGATGTTTTAATACCTTCGCACTTGGTATAGTTAAATAACACTAAACTTAGAATGGTGTTTCCGAATATTATGTTGTATCCTGCCATTCCACTTAGCTAATTTGAGAGCCTTTTTTCAGTATAAGAAGCTCACACCAGAGGGAAAGAACCTTTTATGCTAGTGGTAGGCTCTGCACTTAGCTGAGGAGAATGAAAGGATTCAATACATCCTGTTTGGTGTTGCAGTTCTTCTGATTGTGTTGGGTCAGTGATGATCTTTTATGAAATCCACATAAAAACAGCATATTCTAAATCCCATTCACTAGATTAATTGCAATTTGTAAGCCTAATTGTGCAATACCTGATGAAGGGATGAATCTCTAATACAACATATATAAACACATTGAAGCTTCCTTATACTGAATCTGATCATCTGTATTGTCAAGATCAGTTTTGTCTACTCAGACTAGCAGTGGCTTTCCAGGGTGTAAGACAGAGGTCTTTCGTGTCACCTGCTACCTGATCCTTTTCACTGGAGATGTCAAGGATTAAACTTGGGGCCTTCTGCTACCAAACAGATGCTGTGGAGATACAAATAAGCAGTTAATTGCTTTCCAAAATGTAGTATGAAGTTAAACAAAGGTTTCCCAGCCATGGTACCCAAGGTACCATGTGATACAGCAAAAGCCCCTCAATGGTACCAAGAATTTGGGGTTTTCAAAATGGTGACTAGGAAGAGTTCCCTTGTGTCTGCTATCTCTGTTTCTGGGTGAAGAGGAAAGAGGTATTTAAAAAAAATTAAACAATTCTACCCTTATTTGGACAGGTTTACCTGCCCCCTTCCAAAGTGGCCAGTGATGGGCCTGGAGGAGTCCTGGCCATTTAAACCTTTACCGTCCAAGACTCCTCTCACTTCTGAGGGGACGTGATAGAGAGGCGTAGCCAGCTGAGCACTTCCTAGTACCTCAATGCCTGAAAAATATTTTACCAGTACCTCCATGGCCAAAAGGTTGAAAAAGGCTAGGTTATCAGTGTATGAAGCAGACTTCTCTGGTAGCATACAAATCATCCCTTCTAGAGGTTCAGTGCTTACATCCTAGTAGCAAATATTCCCATAAGTAGCAAACATTTCCATGGGGGAGGACCAGAAGCAGCTTTTGGTTGAGAGGATTAAAGATATCTTGCAGTTCTTGTTGAAACAGGAAATATTTGGGCAAGCAATTATTTAGATATTTAAGTACATATGTTTGATTGTTTTCTAATTTCACTTATAAAAGTTAGCAAATTCTGATATTAATTTACCACATTATCAGTGAGAGTTTTACTTATAACAGTTAAATGGCTAATGTCTTAAATCAAATAAAGCCATTGACGTGCTAGTGACACAGTTACAATTACAATCAGATTGTAAAGTTTTGCGTAATTTGTGGAATCTTCTCTGCTCATGAAAGAGCTTTTAAAAATGGAAAATCTGAATTCCTCCTTCTGGCAACAGTTGGCTTTCTGAAAAATGCTACATTCGTAAATACCATGCCAGCCTTATGCATTCATGAAACAGATGTTCATTTTTCAAACTTTAGTCAACATTCAACAAGTTTTGATCACACTTGTTCTCTTCCTCAAACAAAGCATGTTTATATTGGCTTTCAAGTAATTATAGTGTAAGTATGCTACACTGTACAGAAGATTTAGTGAAGTGGTTTTAATAGATTTCTGCTTAACAGGTTTATAAAATCCTTATTAAGAGAAATCCTGAGAAAAACTGGGTGGTTTTCAGAAGGTATGCTGACTTCTCCAGGCTTAATGACAAGGTAAATTAAAAGGCAAACATGTCCAGTTATTTTTTTATTGGACTTATATACCTGGCCAGTTGACTTGAGGTGGATTAATTTATAAATGAATTATAGAAATTCCTTTTGTTTCATTTTTTCATAAATTGTCAGGTTTTCAAAATATGAATGGTTTTTTATTGAGAGGTATTGATAATTATTTTATCATAGAATATTACTCATAAAAATACCTTCTAATTAGGGTTCTCCAGCTAGTGTTTCCAACCACCCTTCCTGTGACCAGTGGGAAAAATTAAGTTGTGATATTTCTACTAGAGAAAGCCTGGAAGTGATATCAGTCCACATAAGGAATCATCAGAAACACTATGGCTTTACCATAGTTTTTCCAGCAATTTTCCAAGAGGCATGATGTCACTTCCATGTTTTTTCAGGAAATGGCAGTTGCCTCCAAGCATGTACTCTTCCACCAGTTGCCAGGCTGTGCCTCTCAATGCTTCCTCCTGTATTTATCTGAAGTGCTGTCACATATAATTATTCATCTGCAGAGTATTTAACTAATGACTCCCTTAATATCTCTATGCAGTACTAGTGAAGACCATGCAATGGGTTGGATCCATTCCTTATTCAAATGGAAAGTATTTTTTTCTTGTGTGAGCATGATTTCTGTATTTTCCCCCATCTACCTACAGTGTCTTGTAATACAGGGGTAGTCAACGTGTGGTCCTCCAGATCTTCTTGGACTACAATTCCCATGAGCCCCTGCCAGCATTTGCTGGCAGGGGCTCCTGGGAATTGTAGTCCATGAACATCTGGAAGACCACAGGCTGATTACCCCTGTTGTAACATATCTTCCATCATGGAGTGGACCTTTTGAGGCATTTCAGTGACTTTGAGGAATGGGGAGGTTGTAAAAGATAAATTTCATGATTAGAACTCTGCTCACAGTTCTTAGGATCTGCCTTTATGGTCACCTCTCACATGCTAAATGATACTGATGTGCATTCTTTCAAGATGATCATATTCCCATGTAATTTGTCTGCCTCTCTTTTTTTGCTTGACTGAAAAGTAAATGAATTTGTATCTTGGTGACATTCAGATAGGTTAGGGAAAGCACAGGGAAGGCAGTATAAAGGCACAAGAAGTAAGCTCCAGTATGTAAATGTCATTGTGCAATTTTTGTTCCTACTAATACATGTATCAGTGTATCAAAGAAAAGGGGTTGTATTCTGGGAGAAATGTTTCAGTTGTCTGTATTTGATGCTCAGGTCAGCAGTTCATCCTATAAGAAATGCACTACTGTGGATACTCCTAACCAGTGAGCTGGCCAGTGTAATCGGGAGGCTCATGTTTTTGAAATTATATTTGAAGAGCCAAAACTGGATCATGAAACTCTCTGGATTACAATACTGGCTAGAAGTTTAAGCTTTGTTAGTTTTCTGCTGCCGCTTTTTACTTCCTTTTGGAGCCTGGTCATTATAATCACTGTTGATGAAAACACTAAGATGCAAGAGTCACATCCTTACTTAGTAAACACTCGCCAAACAGGACCAGTAACTGCCCTTTAAAGTATCTTATTGTCCCTCGATCTAGCACTCTGCTGCAGAGACCAATATTTTTATCATAATAATAATTCTATACCACCCTCCCAAAATGGCTCAAGGTGGTGTATATAATAAAAATCTGCTAAGGGAGCAGCTCATTGGGGAAAAAGAGTGTGGGAAGGAACATGATTGGTGCTAACTTAAATCCTGCTTAGAAGTACAAAAAGCAACTAACTCCTTATTTTGGTGTATTTTTTCAGCTGAAAGATATGTTTCCTGGTTTTCGATTGGCACTTCCACCAAAGCGTTGGTTCAAGGATAATTACAACCCTGACTTCCTGGAAGACAGACAGCTAGGACTGCAAGCATTCTTACAGAATTTAGTTGCTCACAAAGACATTACTAATTGGTAGGTGATACCCACCTCTCTCTTCCAAATCTCTCTGGCTGTCCTTAGAACCTAATAGATATTAGGAGTGGTCTAAGTTGTGCTATCATCATTTTGAATTGTATTATCGCTTTTTCTGTGTAGTGTTGTAAGTAATTGAATCCCCTAGTTTTTTTTTTATTAAGAATTTTAAAAACATAGGAAGCTAAGAGATCTTAATGTTATGATGAGAAAACGCAGTAGTTTAAGAAAAGTAATGGAACTTAATTGTTAGGCTTCAACAGGAATTTTAGGTGGAATAGCCCAGGCTAGCCCTACCTTGTCAGATCTCAGAAGTGAAGCAGGGTTGACCCTGGCTAGTAGTTGGATGGAAAACCTCCAAGGAATACTGGGCTGCAATGCAAAGGCAGTCAAGGGCAAATTACCTCTGAACATCTCTTGCCTTGAAAATCCTACAGGGTTGCCATGTCACCCATTTAGTGACTTTGAAAAAGAGAAAAGGTTACAGGAAAGAGAGTATCTGAACTGTTTAATATATCAGAAAACAATAATTGGTTACCATGAATTCAATACTAGGAGAATATTAAGATCACATATTTCCTTCTTGCCACATCCTCATGCTCAGATGATTATTTAAAACATTGATAGAGCTACCTATTTTCTGGAAACTGGAACCCACTATGAGAACCAAAAACTGTACATCTTTTTGAAAAATCAATCCATCATTAAAATAGCAAGCAGTAACAAATGTATCATTGTCCAAACAGTTGCCCCCTTCCACATCTACCCATTGTTGCCACTCCGTTCAACCCAGCAAGCTGTAGCTTGTGTGGCCTGTAAAACCGGATTTGAAACAGTGGATTGTTCCCAATTTGAAAATCTGCTTTGTAAGGCAAGTGCAAACCTTAATTCTGTTTGTGCGGATATAACAAATGTGCTTGCTGTTGCCAGAAATAATTAACTTCCGCATGAGGGAAGGCAAGAAGGAAAGTCAGCCCAAAGTTCTTTCACGCTCATTCACAGGGGGGTTTGAACCAAGTACCTTGCATGAGCAGACAGTGTTTAGCAGCAGAGGGACACATGTCACAATAGAGGACAGCACTGCATAAGTAGTGTATGGGATCCAAGCTGAAGTAATCATGCTGAGTACATTCTGCTTGGTAAAATGGGTTTTGAGACGATTGAAGGTTCTTCATTATTGAAAAGTTGGACTCTGTGTTCCACATTTCATAATGCTTTTGCTACCTGGGAATATGGTGTACTCACCAAGTGCAAACATAAACATGGTGTGGAATTTATATGTTTTGGATAAATGTATGCACAAGTGTATCTGAAGAATAGGAGGAAGCAGTTCTAAATCTAAAGGGCTGATTTTCTTGACGAGAAAGAGAGAGAAGGTAGAGAATGGAAGTGAGCCTAGAGAGGAAGGAAGAGACTTAGGATTGGTGCAGGAACTGGGGGGAGAGAATAAAAATGTACAATTGTCTGGGGTTAAAGGAAGAGCCATTCTTTGCCTGTTCTAGAAGGATAAGGATGGTCTTGGTACCCAGGTGCAGCAGCATGATGGTAAAGGGCAATGCATTTAGTTTGCTGACAAATTCTGGGCTTCAAAAGCCCTCCTTTAGACTCTGATTTCATGTTTTTGTTTGTGTAATTGGAAAGGAAGTCATTGAGAGTCACTCTGGGATTAGCGACCATGCATGATGTACAGGAGATGGCTGTTTTGTTGTTTTATCCAAGAAGTGACATTGGTTGTCTTACATGATGGCTCTGGAATTTTTCTAATTATGTAGGAATGCGTCATCCTACCTCTGTTTTGGGAGTTATCTTAGTGAGTCAAAAGACAGCCCTTCCAGCAGAAGGGGTTCATGATTCCCTTTTCTCCATACATTGAGTCATTTTTATTTAAGGGTAATTTATAAGTTCTCTTGACTTTGCCAGGCGAGCCTGAGCTGTCCTATACAGCTTCTAGGACACAAGGATGTCTTTTTAGGGTAACAGTTTGAAGAGAAAAAAGGAAAGGCCAATAATGCCATTGCTCCCTTAATGCCTTTGTAATTAAGTCCTAAATTGTGGTTAACCAAGTATATTTCATATTAGAATTCTAGTCATATAGTTACTTAGTAAACATTATAAAAATTATAAAAACATAAAAGAGCCCTGCTGGACCAGATCACAGGTTCATGTAGTCCAGCATCCTATTTCCAACAGCTATTGCTGTTTCTCTCTGAGATCTAATATTCAGAAGTGTTTTGTGTCTAACCATGAAGAGTTCATATATTGAAGATATATTCATGCATTATTCTTAAGTATAGTTGTATTACAGTTTAAGAAAATTGAAAAGGATAGTTTTCATAGTTGCGTAATGTGTTTGTTTTAGTCCAGCCAAACACTCCACAACCTTCCTTAAAAGTCCAATTGATATTTTAAACTCATTGATGTAAGAATATTGTATATTTTATCATCAGCCTTCCACATAACATCTTGGCAACACTAGATACATATTTGTGTATCAAAATTGAGCTGTAATTCAGTAGCCTTGTCTAAATTTGTTATGGAACAAGTTAAATCAAGGGTGAAAAGCACAATGTTTTCCTATAATAAGTTGTTTTAAAAGAACCGTTTGCAACTTCATAACCACAGATTTGAAAAGAGCAGTTCAACCATGAAGAGATGGTCCACTGTAAATACGTTTGGGAAGGGCCAACTATTGTTCCTGTCAAATGAACCAAAGTAGCAGAGTCGGTTCTGATTTTTAGATAGCATTTATCCAGCCAAACAACCTGTGAATGGAAAAGGAACACTGGCTTTAGTTTTCCCATTGACAAGCCTGCAGATTTGTGTATGACAATGTAATAACTCCCTGGTGGCTGTCTTTGTGTGAAAATATAATATAGAAACCCCATGGAAAGCTTTCTGTTTTTAGAACCTCCCCACAGTTCTGGACCTTTCAGCATACCAGCATCCTGCAAAAAAAAAAAAAAAAAAAAAAAAAAGGATTCCTTATACCCTGCCTGTCTCCCCAGTGAGGAACCAAAATGGTTTAAATATTACTAAATGTATTGGGCATCTCTCCCTAAGACAGGCTCAAGGTAGCTAACAGATACACAAAGTAAATATAAAAACATGGTAAGGGAGGTATCAAAGATTACCCCCAGACTCCAGATGGTGTGTGCTGTTTCCAGCTGCACTCTTGCAGGTAGGGGAGGTGCACTTCCTCTTCGGGTCTTTTCCTGCCCAGTCAAAAGGACCTGCGTCTTCAAGGGGTCAAGCTTCAGGTCGCTTTGTTGCATCCACTCTGTCATGGCTCCCAGCCACCTGGCCAACGTTTTGGGTGCAGTATTTGGCCAGCTGTATATCAACGGGTGTCATCTGCATACTGGTGACACTCTAGCCCATATCCCCAAACCAGCTGCGCTAGAGGCACAACAAGATGTTAAATAGTATCGGGGAGAGGATTGTGCCCTGTGGAGCTCCACAGTGGACAGTGGCTCAACAGCTCTTCCCCAATCACAACCCTCTGTCCCTGACCATAGAGAAAGGAGACTAACCACTGCAACAGTTGCTATAACATTTAATAATATGAGCAGGTTGGAAGCCAGACTGGAATGGGTCCATTGATCCCATTTATCCTAGAATTGTTCCTCTGAGTTAGGTTAGCCAGATTTGAACCTCAGTCTCCCATATCTTTGTCCGCCATTCCAACCACTACACCACAGTGTCTGTATCTCTTTGCAGCTTGATGCTATACCCACTGAATTACATTTTGAGTATCAACCATGCTGGTTTCCATGTGTAGAGGCACCCTTACTTTTTACTCAGGAATTTATAATTTATAACTTTTGCTAGGCAATAGTAGACTTTAAAATACATAAAAGTGGCCATCTGGAGATGGCCATAACAGCAAATCTTGTTTCATCTGTAGATGTATTTGTATCTCCCCTTAGTTTGACAAGTTTGCTATGGAGCATTGATGGCTTGCTGTTGTATTTCTCAAATTTTGCAACTCCGCTGGATGGCTGCAATTAATTGGCTTTTTTTTACTCCTCAACTATTACATTCTCTATTCAAATTCATATATAAATCTAAATAAATATTTATGCCAGTTGATTTAAAACATACCTGTTTTAAAACCCGGTTGCTTTAATCATTTCTAGATTTTCACTAGCTCAATGCTTCTTTGAACTGTAGCAATTTGTTCTTTTAAAAGAGTCACTTGTATTGGACTACTTGGAAGGAATTGTCACTGATTTTTCTTGTCTTTGAAAAGATTTGCTGAATCCCCCCAAGCTGTTTTTGGGGAGATTCCCCCATCTTCCAAGAGCTGCATTTGAGGAGTATTTGGAGTCCTGCAGAAGGATATCAGCATAGAAATGCTGGACAGGATCCAAGCCACTGTTTCACTGTTCAACCTACACAGAAAAACACAAGTTAAAAAACGTAGGGAAACCTACCCATTATTAACTCAAGTAGTTCAGTACAGTGACTCTTCTTAGTAGAACAAATTGCTACAGTTCAAAGAAGCATTGTACTTTAGGATGCTTTCTCATTGGGCTAATTTTGGATGTTAATTCCACTTTTCTGCCATCTCTTCTTTCTAAGTCTTGCAGTAAGGGAGTTTCTTTGTTTGGATGATCCACCAGGGCCTTTTGATAGCCTCGAAGAGAGCAGGGTAAGTAATCTGTTGTTACAAAAAGGACTTTAACTGAACTCTTAAGTCTGAGCTTTGCCTTAACAGTGTTCTGTAACAGGGTTGTTTTTTTTTTAACAGAAGAGCATATATTTGTTCTTTGTTTACCACAGACACAAAAATATGTCTCCTGCATGGGAAAAACTACAAAATGAATAATCCATGGATTGTGCATTAGTACCTAAAGAACACCAGAATTTGCAGAAAGACAGAGCCAGTAATGAAGCACAGATTGCTGAAGGAGGCCAAGGGCAGGAAAAGAATGAGGAAGTAATAAGAAATAATTATACAATTTCACATTCTTCTAAATGTCATTGGCATTCTTCCATTTGCCTCACTGGTCATTTAGTGTCAATGAAATTGAATAATTTCTTCTCACTTGAATTTTTCTTTTTCTGAACTTTCATGATCTTATCACCTGTAATGTGTGTGTCAGTCTCACATACAAGTCTTTCTGCTTTGTTTAATGTTGCTTTTCATTTGCTTGGATCCCAATTACAATAGCATTTTTTTAATTGGATCATGTTTCACATTTTTGGAAAATATTTTTTCACACCTATTTATTATCGTTTATCCTCTCCACTCAAGAGCCTCTTGTGGCGCAGAGTGGTAAGGCAGCAGAAATGTTGTCTGAAAGCTCTGCCCATAAGGCTGGGAGTTCAATCGCAGCAGCCGGCTCAAGGTCGACTCAGCCTTCCATCCTTCCGAGGTCGGTAAAATGAGTACCCAGCTTGCTGGGGGGTAAACGGTAATGACTGGGGAAGGCACTGGCAAACCACCTCATATTGAGTCTGCCATGAAAACGCTAGAGGGCGTCACTCCAAGGGTCAGACATGACCCAGTGCTTACACAGGGGATACCTTTACCTTATCCTCTCCACTCAGAATGACATATGTAGTACTTCATTTTTATCCTCATGACAATCCTGAGAGGTAGATTAAGCTAAGAGTGTAACTTACCCTAGATGACAGTGAATTAATTGCTAAGTAGGGTTTGATCCCGGGTCTTATTAATGTTAACTCATCCTCTTATTACTATACCACAACAGTTCTATATTATTAACACATAACATATAATTGTTTACTCTCCTAATGTATTTGTATCTCTCTAACTTTGCTCCAAAAGTCTTATCCTGCCTAATATAGTATGTTGCCCAGATTGCTTGCAGCTGTTGGTGTTATTTTGACTTGGGCGTCTGATTTTGCAAAACAGTGCAGAACACAATTAAGTGACTTTATGAAATTAAAACCCTATCTAATTAAAATAATACATTCTAAATATATGCAACAAAGTAGCATATTTGGATTGCTTCCATCATAAGTAAATTATGGAAAAAGCTGTTGCTTACCAACTACATTGATTTCAGCCTGTAAACTTATAATATAAATTTGCTTTTGAATCTCATACCAAGTGACTCACTTCAATGTGTCCAATTTATCTCACAGAATAAATAGCTTGAATATGCTACAATAACATACTAAACTGATTAATACAGACTATTCTAACATTTAAATTAAAGTATCATAATAGCATTAATATTTTCCGGTGCCTATTCACTTTGGCTGTGATGAACTTCATATTGAAGTGTTTCTACAGTTAAGAGATTATCTTCTTTGACTCATCATGAACATATGATTAACTGACAGTATCATCCTAAGCAGAGTTTACGCACTTTGTTGCATTTAGTGTACACTGGATTTAGTGTACACTCTGCTTAGGTCAACAATATGAATGTGCTACAGTGCCAAATGAAAATTTCTGCCAAGAATCACAAGTTTCTTCTGTTTGTGGAATGATAAATATGAAATGCAAATTTATCGTCAGTTGTGGAATGGTGGGTTCTCTTTTAGTGCTTTGCAATTTCTCATACTTAGATGGTAAGAATTCAAAAAATTGACATACTTTGGCTTCTACTCCTCTCAGTAGGGAATCCCCATTTACCAGCACCTAATCCCAATATCTTGGAGAGCAGACGAGCTAGTCCTCTCATCTGCAGGGGCCTGTGACACGTCTGCTGAGCTTCAGGGAGAATAACCCTTGTTCCTATGGTCCAGAGTCACTTTCTATAGGCAGGTCTTGGAAATTATTTCTGAGAATCCGGGGGCAGAACATTTTTTTTAAATACCTCTGGGTAACGTTTTTCCATCCGCTATCCTCTTGTGTTGGGTTCTTCTCTGATTGGTGAGATAACTTTCCCACCTCTCCCAATTGCCCTCCAGAAAGTGCTCCATGAGTTCTTTCCAAGAACTCTTCACCCTCCTTTATAGAATAAAGTGTGGACAGGCATTCTTCTAGCTTCTGTACCTTCTTCTCCAGGAGTGCTACTAAGTTGCACTTGGTGCATGTGTATTTAAAGTTACCCTGAAGTAAAGATACAAACTTGTCATAGCCTCAGGCCCATTATCAGCTACTTTGCTTTGATCCATTGGGTGAAGAACCTGACCTCTTCTGCAAACCCTGGAACACTTGCAGAGTCCTCTGGCTTGATCACTCATCTGGTGAGTGATCATCTAGTGAGTGATATAGCACAAAGGCCCACCCAGCAGAGGGTGGAGCTAATATTCAGCCCCAAGCAAAATTGTCACCTAAGGCAAATCAGCTAATGCATTTAGCTGCAATCCTCACCACCCAGACAAGAAACATAAAAACATAACACTCAAACAGCCCCCACTCTCCTGCAACATATATACCCTCGCACACTATAAGAAAGAAAGCAGCACTCACTGGTAGCTCCCAAGCTGGTTCTTGCTCTTTCTCCCTGTCCAG
The DNA here is from genome assembly GCF_049243985.1 of Paroedura picta. Classification (NCBI taxonomy): domain Eukaryota; kingdom Metazoa; phylum Chordata; class Lepidosauria; order Squamata; family Gekkonidae; genus Paroedura; species Paroedura picta. The sequence continues at coordinate 27,127,366 of NC_135377.1, forward strand.
CTGCTTGCATTGCTTTAAAAATCATATTTATATCCAGTTTACTGCTACTAGTAGTGATTTTTGTTTGATTTATTAGTCTTATGTGAGGTTTGGAAGGGATCATTTGTATGTTTCAAAACCGTTATATCCTGTCTTTCCCCTCTGTGTTAAAGGTACCAGTTATCGTTTATTAGTTTCAAACCAACTTTATCCTGTTTGATTAACATTCTTGTGTTTGAAGTTACCCCACTTAAAATGCGATAGCCAAAACTAGTTACACAGTTCCATTTGAGACTAAAACTTTTCACAATAGAATGGTGGCATTTTCAATATTCATGATACTTCTGTTTATAAATAGAAATGAAGACAAACAATAATTGACCAATTTTGATTAGGTGTCATCACCCTGGGGGGCATCATCAGCTTGAGGATTTACATTTTTCCTCATTCCCCCTTCCCTCATTTTGTCTTCACTCTACTACATGAGGCTTTAGTCTTTGAACTTTTAAAATTAAGGCTTTAATTTTTATTTTCATTCTTTGAAGTTACATCTAAATTTTATTCTATTATAAAGGGTGATAAGCATAATTCAACTTGTGACAAAGATGCTGAACAAACTGTTAAACTCAATCTCAGAAGAGCATTCCAAACAAATTTCTAAGCAAACTTCCTTGCAAACTGGAAGAACATGTTTCCTTTGATCTTGCTTTGCAGGCTTATCAGGAAGCTTTTATGAAAACAAAATTTTTGAACTTAATAAAGTAATTCAGTAAGACTCCATATATTTTAATATGCTTACAGAAGAAGATTTGGTTCTCCTATGCTGCTTTTCTTTATTCAAAGGAGTCTCAAAGCGGTTTACAGTCACCTTCCCTTTCCTCTCCCCTCAACAGACACCCTGTGAGGTGGGTGAGGCTGAGAGAGCCCTGATATCGATCAGAATAGCTTTGTCAGTGCTGTGGCGGGCCCAAAGTCACCCAGCTGGTTGCATGTGGGGGAGTGCAGATTCAAACCTGGCTCACCAGATTAGAAGTCTGTACTCCTAACCCACTACACCAAGCTGGCTCACTAGTTTTCAAAGATGCTTGTTGTGTTGTACTGGCGGCTAGGGATGTGTATTCAGCTGAACTGAGCTGAAAAAATAACTGAGGAATACCTTACCAATACTGGGAGGGGAGTATTATTTAAGTTGATTACTGATTTTCTGATCTCATTGGCTACCAGTATAGTTTGAATAAAAGCCGAATTCTTTCAGTTTCTCTTTGGGGATATTTAACTATACTGATCAGCTGGGATGGTGGCAAGAGACCTCTCCACCTCACTCAGATTGTGGGGACAACTTCTGCTGTGACACGGTTTAAACCCCACCAAAGCAGAAGCCTTCCCAGCCAGGTCTGTGTGCAGTGGGGAGGTCTCTGCCTGCAACATGCAGATCCTGGGGACAACTTCTCCTACAGCACTGGTTGGACTGGCTTTAAAAAAAAAAAAGAATGCTTTTCTTTTTGGAGCTATTGAACCCCCCCCCCAAAAAAAATCAGGATTTCTAAAAACTCCTGAAAATAAAGACTATACCAGGATTTTCCAGAAAAAAAGAAAGAAAAATGGGTCCAATTTTTTAATTGCACACCCTATTGACTGCTGATTAGTTTCTCCATCCATACTTTTAAAGGATTGTGTTACCAGAGTTGGAATCTTATGAAAGAAACAAGGCCATTAAGTAACAATTTGGAAGGGTATGGTACATCTCAGGAGCAAAATAAGTTAGCTTAAAAGGGTTTTAACATACCAAAAACGTTCATTTGTGATGTTTTTTGCGCATTACTACTAAAAAATATTCTTAGTGTAATGTAGTGAAATCAAGGAATTCTGTACTTTGTTAACATTATTTTTTATTTAAAAGATCCATTAAGGCAACCATGAATACAAAAATTATTATATCAATATGACCTGTTTGGAGTTCACCACATAAAACTGTTGTAAAAATATTACTAACTTTCTTCTAGGCTTTTTGTGAGACTCTGGAGGAAACAAATTACCGCCTACAAAAGGAACTTGCTGAAAAACAAAGGGAAGTAGAAGCTCTAAAAAATACATTACATGAAAAAGAAGTATATATAAATGCTATGGAGAAAAGAATTAGGTAAGCTGAATGGAAATGCTTGGAAATTTTCACCCTGATCCAAAGTGTTACTGAGTTCCTGAAGAACCTTCCCAAGGCACTCCCGTTGTAAAGTCAACCTTCAGAAGCCTGTGGCAGAGCACGTGACCTAGATGAAGGAGCGAATCAGGGAAATCTCACTGTGTTTTTAGAAGGACTGGAGCATGTGCTCATGACTGTTGAGAACTCAGCCTCAGTGGCTGATGTAGCATATGTGTGCTGAATTCAGCAGCTGACATTTTTTTGAGGTTGGAATAGAGGGAAGAAAGCAGAAGCTTATGGCAGCTGCACCAAAGCAAAATCTTTACTGATATGTACAGCCTGATCTTTTCCCGTAAACATTTTAAATTGTAGCTTGGAGATGAAAGCGAGAAAAATAAATGAAACCCTTAATATTTCTCCAAGTAAAGCTTGGTGTTCATATTGAGGATGTCTTTTTATCAGATACAGTCCAATTGGCAGTGCATATTGGGGAATGGGCTGTAGTCCATGAAAGTTTGTATTGAGGTGTCCCAAGTCTGTATTTCTTTTTAAAACGTTTGTGATATTTTTACACCATTCAATTTAAAAGATCTTGCTGCTCAGTACTTTTTACTGTTTGCCAAGATGGGAGTCCATTGGGACATCTCAATTTCATAGCTGGGGGATTCAATAATAGCTGTTGCTTGTGAGTGAAGAAAAAAGGGCAATTAGAACACGGTTGTTTCTTAGCAAATTGTTGTCTGAAGGCCAGTACAGTGGTAGAAATACATTTCTATTTGCCAAGGTCTTTTCAAGGAAGATTTGCTTGGGTGCTTTATTTTCAAGCTTAAATATACTGTGAGTTAAATATCTATTGATTTTTATTTTCAGGGATTTAAATGTAGAGGAAACAAAGTCTGGTAAATTGTCTGGAGAAGACAGTGAGTGCAGCGGAGAAGTGGAATCTTCTGCAATAGAAGCAGATCAAGGTGGCCTGAGTGAAGACAACTGGTAAACCAAACACTCTAGTTTTAATTTCACATTGTTTGTCTAAAATGTGTTGCGCCTGCAGGAATAACAATCAATCCTCAGGAATGTTCTGCTGCACAAGAACCATTAATTTTTTTAGTGGTGCACAGAATTTCCTAGAGGATTGTGCTCTTTGCTGGAAAGCTGGGTTTTATTTTGCTTGTTGTAGAACATTTATATCCTGAGGGTTCCAGGTAGGCAGCTCAGAAATAAAACTGAAAATATAGATATGGTAGTAATAAGAAGAGATCCAGAAAACTGCTCAAATCTTCTCAACGAAATACCAAAAGCAGTAGTAAAAAGATAACTAATCAGAAGCATTCAGGAAAAGGTCAAGGAGAATAGAATATCTTGTTAGGCAACAGATGGAGCCAAACAGTGCTATGCTAAGCAGAACTGGACTGTTCTTAGCCCATTAGCTACAATGGACTCTGTTTAGGATACACTTTAAGTATATGTAGCAGTTGAACCTTACCAGGGTTGGCATTCCATAGATGGGTTGGAAAGGATATCACAGAGATGGGGAAAGCTCAGGAGAAGGCAATCAAGATGATTAGAAGATTGTAACACTTTCCTTATGAAGGAAGGCTGAAGAATCCAGAATCTTAGATTAGAAAAGAGGTGACTGGGCAGGGAGAGAGAAGCTTGGTAGAGGCTGATAAAATTATGCATGGCGTGGAAGGAGATGACAAAGAATTTCTTCTCCTGCCTCCAAAATACTAGGGCAACATCCAATAAATTTGAGAGACATTAGGCTCAGGATGGACAAAAGGAAATACTTATTTACATAGCAAGTGACTAAAATGTGGAATTTACTGCCAGAGGATGTAGTGATGGCCACAGACATAGACAACTTTAAAAGATGATAAAGATAGACTTCTTTATGAATCTATCAATGGCTATTAGCCATGGTGACTAAAGGAATCTCTTCATTCAGAGGCACTAAACATCTGAGTCCCAGAGCCAGGAAGCAACCTCAGGGGAAGGCCTTTTTATTGGCCCTTTGTGCCCTTTTATTGGCCCTTTGGAGGAACTGGTTGGCTGTTGTGTATGAGACGGGATGTTGGCTCCTCTTGTGTTCTCATATAATACTTTTTTAAATGATGACAATAAGCCAAACACATACACAGTAATCAGGGTCAGCAAAGGTAAACCAGTAAAACAGATAAGTCTTCATCCCCTGCTGGAGGACAGATGAAAATCTCTGGGGAAAGAATTCTATAGTTTTGTAATTAAGAAACGTACTGAAGTTGGAGAAAGGAGGTCTAGTTTTGATAGCTGGTCTAACTTCCAAATAAGGAGGTCTCAGAATCGGGGCCTCTATCATGAATAAATATTTCCTCCTCTAAAGGTACTGGCTTCAGTCTGCAAGGTGCTGTTTGAAATGGGAAGGAATGCTGAAAAGCGTTAATGATTAGAGGAGGGCACAAATTGCAAAAATGTAGGTCAGTTCAGGGTTCACTTCATAGCTCAGCAGAAACTGAACCCTGAACTGGGGCGGGAGGCCTTTTGTTAACTGGATTAATTTGTGCAGGTTGGGGCCCTGCAATTGAACCACAGACCCATTCATTGGGGCTTGTAGAAAGCCTGAAAAACATGTGAGTGGGAGGGAGCAGTCTTTTCCCTACCACTTAGCTGTTTTGGGTTGTGTTGTATAGTCCCTTTAAAGGTTGAAAGGACTGCAGAAGACAGCCCGGATAACAGTGGGCCACAGAAGGTGGGGAAGGAGACAGGGGAGATCGCTGGGAGAAGTCTCCCTCTCCCTTTTCAGGGCTTCATAGCCAGGAAGAAGGGAGAGATCTCCCAGGAGAAAGTGGATCTCCCTGCCTGCCCATTGGTCTTGGACTTACTCACACAGCACATTTAAAGTGGAAAGGACAGGGAGTCAGAGGCAGCTAAGCTGACTCCCTGGTAGTCCCTTTAAACAGGTTGTGCAAGTGAGCCGAAGACTGCTGAGACCTGAAGAAATACGCTTCCACGTGAAAGCTTACACCTTGAATAAAACCTTGTTGGTCTTAAAAGTGCCATTGTACTGAAACTTTCTTCTGCTGCCTCAGACCAGTATGGCTACCCACCTGAATCTATTTCCACATGTACTTGTAAGAAATGGATATAAATCATCTGGTAGGCTTTGTAACAGGATTTTCTTATCCCCTTCCACCACAGTTCAGAAAAAGAGAATCAAGAACCATCTTGGAGTAGTTCAGCGGCAGAAAATTCTGTACCGGAAATTGAAGTTGCTGAGATAGCATGTTCTGCAGATGAAGAGATGTAAATGACACCAGTTGCTGTTACAAAATAATAAATAATGTCTGAAGCAGTTGGAACAAAAGCATAAAATAGCTCTGAGGCAAGCACAGCAGGTAAGAAGGCCAGGCTAAGTAAAGGCTAAGCATAGGAAGTATATGTGCTGCTTTAGTTCAGCTGTTATCTAGCCTTTAGATATATTTAATATATTTTATATATATGTATATATGTGTGTTTGTAAGTACTGGTTAAGGCCAGCTCAAATTATTCCTAAAATTCTAAGTAAAATACAAAAATGGCTGCAGTTTAGCAATATGTAAAGGCTAAAAAGTCAAATCGGTAGAGACCAATCATGTTTGCTTGTCATGTGACATGTTGCTGCAAATCACATGTTTGCTATTAATAGATGATACATTTTGAATGGGCAGCTTTCTGGCATCTGATTATTATTTTTTTTACAAATTCTTTATACAGGCATATAATTTTATGCTCTTGGAAATATAACTATGCCGTCTAGGCTTAATAAAAGAATATGATCTCTTGTGGTTTTTAAAGTCATAAATGTAAATAACTGATATGCAAATTTTAATGCATTAAAAATAGGAATGCTTACAGTACCAAAAGAATGTTTTAGAAATGGAAATATGATTGAAAGACTTTATGATGAAAATCAACTCGGTGAAGGAGAACCCAGACACACTGTGAATATTCACCAATATGAGGGAAAATGTAAAAACTGAATAACTTTTATTTTTATTAAACCTTCTGCCACTTTTGCCACAATGCCATGTAATCATCAACTCAACAACTTTGCCTTATATAATGAACACTACCTCTTTGTTGCTGATGCATCGCGTGTGTTTTTCTGTATATTATATGCAGATAGTTTGGGTTCTTAAAACCATGGCTGTCCTGTGCAGTTAATTCGCTAAGTAAAATCTAGTTGCGGTTTTCCCCTTTTAGAATGCTGTACACATGGAAACTTGCTACAATGTGTTTGTGTAGCCTATTTTCCAGTCGTATTATGTCCAATGGTGCACTTTATTATAATAATAAGACTTATTGTGCCAAGTTCATTGGCTAATTTTTTTATTTTTAGAGTTGGACCCTTGAGATTCAGAAAAGTGGGGGAAAGGATTGCATTGCCATGTCTTGTTATTGTGCTTCTTCTAAGCATGTTTGTGGGTCAGCTTTATGAAATCTTCAAAAAATTCTGGTCAGCAGTTGTTTGCTCAAAGTGCCTTGTTTTGTCCGGTCATCGGGTGGGAAGAAGGCTGTTTTTGTTTTCTTCTGTGCAACCTACTCCTTTGTTTAATTCTGTTAACATGCAATCACAATGTGCTGGTGGCTTATTTCAATGCTCACTTTGTATTTTGGAGCATAGGGACAACAGTCTGTCGAACTGCATAAAACTGTCTGGGAAAATAAAATTTTGGACATTACAACTGATCATTTCTGTTAAAATCTGTGCTGACAATAAGGGGTTGGGATACACACTGATCAACAGTTAACCGTAGACTGGAGGAATTAATGGAGCATAAAATGATTTTAATGTTTGCATGTAGCTCACTCTCTTGAAATGTTTTGAAATAAGGCTTTATTATGTTGCCTCTTTCAGTTTCTGATTACAGCTAGTAATCTACAGTTCTTGAACAATACATAGTTGGAAGTATGTAATGGGAATTTGAGTACATTAGGTAGGCTTTGAAGCTCATGTTTTGTACTTCGCATCTAGCTGATTGACCAGTTTCCCTGGTTGCTCTTTGGGTATTGAAAGCCTCATCTGTGCCAACTTGGTTAATGTGTCGTGCAAAAACCTGAGACAAAAATGCTAAAAGTTACTTAAGACTTGTTATTGTAAGAGCAGAATTTTGCCCTATTTCTTTAAAAAACTGCACAAGTGTTCTTAAATTAACAATGAAATCCTGAATAGAGTTATATCCTTCTAAAGCCATTTACTTCAATGGACTTGGAAGGCTATGATTGTGTTTAGGATTGTGATGTTGAGTGCTACAATTGGATACGTTTGTAACTATTGGCTTCTAATTTGTGGGTCAATTGAAATGTGTATCTCTTTCAAATGCAGACCTTTAAATGTAGACTCTACAGGACTTTTTTTTTTTTAAAAAAAAGGTTTCCTTTGGTTAACTGTCTTGACATAACAAGATGAGAAAGAAAAACACTTTTCCTATCCACCAGAGATAGGTGTATACTGCACATTTTGGAAATTCCTGGTTACAGTGATTTCATCGATCAAGTCAGAAGCTAATTTGTGGCTGCCCACTGGAGAAATGTATGCAATTGTTTTCCTGCCTATTTTAAGTCATTTGTGCATGCCCCTTTCCTCATTGCCATCCTCCCCCCCTCTTTTCCTCTCCCTCCCTCCATCCCAAAATATCAGCCTTTTTAATAAAATGGGTAATCACGTCACAATGCAGTTTCTAGCAATAAAAAAGCAGCAGTCTTCCATGTTGTACTGCTGCAGCATTGAACCATGATAATTCATGTTTAAAGAAAAACATACATCCATTATATTTGGTGGGGGTGGGGAGGTGGGAGATCAAGGGCACAGAATTGGTGGAATTAAGGGGTGCAATGAAATTGAAGCTGCAAACTGGCGTTATATTGTGTAAAAAAAAAAGGGGGGGGGAGCATTTTAGCCTAGGAAAAGCCTGTCTAGAGTTGACTCACAGCATCCAAAGGAAACCCCTAAAGCAAGGCTAAAATAAGATACATCTCCTGTCAGGTTGACTGACTGGAAACAATCACTTCTCAGGAAGAAAGCATTTATTTTCCAAGCAGATCCATACCTTAGAATTTCAAAGCCAAAACTGGCGAGTACACTCAAAAGACAGTACTTTTACCCCAAAGATTTCCCACTCCCTTCAAGGGTGCCCCCTCCCATGCCCAGGTACCATCCGGGAAAGCAGCCAAGCCAAGGCAATAACCCAAACCTCCCTGACCTTGGTTCAGCTAGCTACAGCTACTACACATATAAGACTGTCTGATAATGTTGCAAAGGAGAACAAAGCATTTCAGAAAGTACAGTTAACAGAAGGCCAAAGCAGACAAGCTGGTCATACAGAATCCAAGATGGATACACATTGGTTCACAGATCTCATGGCAGTGATCATGTGATTCTGACACTAATGTGGAAATGTTCAGAGCGGTCCCATACTCACCAGGGCCTTCCAAATCACCTGAAAGACATTTGAGCTGAAATGATTCAGCATGAGAGGGTGCCTGTTTTCCTGATAAATCTTTTAAATTGTTTTTGTATGGTTGCTGTGTATGTTTGATTGAATCTACCATGGGGGTGGCTTGTCCTCAGTTGCATAGGGCAGAGGTAGTCAACCTGTGGTCCTCCAGATGTTCATGGCCAACCAGGTTGGGCTCTGCCAGTTACGCAGGGGTGGGAGAAGGAAAGCAAATGAACTAGCGATGGAAGGTGAGCTGCTAGGGGGCAAATGGAGGAAAGCAAAGCATAACCACTACCATCCCCCCCAAAAAAAACCCTTAGGGCAAGGGTAATCAACCTGTGGTCCACCAGATGTTCATGGACTACAATACCCATGAGCCCCTGCCAGCAAATGCTGGCAGGGGCTCATGGGAATTGTAGTTCATGAACATGTGGAAGATCACAGGTTGACTATCCCTGGCATGGGGGATATTTTGCTATTTCACCCAATGATGCTTCTGCTGTACTGAGATCAGCAAACACTTTATTGCCTTACCCAGGCAGCCACCAGCACCTGGCACCACCATCTTTTTAGAAGGTGGGCAAGGCTAGATTAATATTTTGGCCAGGGAGGTTCTGAATGGCCATTTGAGATCTGATTAGCTGTACAAATTTTTAAAAGCATTGCTTTGGCAGCAGCCACCACTACAGCTCTGGCTCCTGCAGGAAAATTCCAAGGGTACCCACAACTTGAAAAAAACTGGGAAGCTCTGAAATAAGCCTGTTTGCCCCTTAAAAGAAGCTGAGATCTTGAAAGTGGAATAAAGGATGGCTGGGCCTGGTGGCAAAGCTGATTTGGATTAACTGGAACAGGAACAAGTTTCTGGTAACTTGGGGGGAAATTGTAGAGCAGGGATGGACCCAAAGGGGATAATTACAAGCCAAGAGAACAAGGAAATCAATTGTGCATTACCTTGGCAGTGATGCATTAAATGGTCCTTTTATTTGCTTCCCAGAACAATTATCTGAGAATAGAAAAGGTTTTATGGTCAGGCACTGGACTTTTGTTGTTGTCATGATTTGGTACTGTATCTATAAATTTTAAACATGGCTCTTTACATTTGTTAGGATTCTTATGAAAGGTCTGTCTGTTGTAGACTGTGTGACTTTAAGTAAGTTTCCTACCTCTGTGTCCTATTCCTTTTACCTTTTTGAGTGTATTGCCTAGATGTGGGTTTAAGGTCTCCTACTAGAATTTAACGGTAATGACTGGGGAAGGCACTGGCAAACCACCCTGTATTGAGTCTGCCAAGAAAACGCTAGAGGATGTCACCCCAAGGGTCAGACATGACTCGGTGCTTGCACAGGGGATAACTTTACCTTTTTACTAGAATTTAATGATTTAGGAGGATGTCACACAGGAGGCACATGCTCACGTAGCTTAGAGTTGGTTACCTTGTCGAATCCTTTCAAGCAGTTCTGTCTTACAACCTTCTCTTCGTCTGCCATCATGGAGATTTTGGCACCCACCCTGCCCCCATTGTGAGTGCAATCTAGTTTGCAGTCTGTGTTGTGTGCAAAGTCACCCCCACCCCACCCTGCTTTCAGTTTATGGATTAGATGTGATGCCGTTCTAGTCTGCTTTAATGATTCCAAGTTGGTTAGTATAGTTAAAACTGAACTGGTAGGTACTTGGGATGTGTAATGGAAGTATTGTACTTTCAGCACCATTTAGTTCAAAGGCTAGACAATTGTAGACTAACTCCTAGCCATCCTGTATTCAAATATTTCCTTATGGTGATTTCCTCCTGCCTGTGTAATATTTCCTTTTTTGGATACTACCCTGTGGGTCCTTTTGCCTGTCTAGGAGCCTAGGAAAAAGGGCATATGGTTTGAGCTTAAATTCTAGCAGGATCTTCAGTGTGGGTTGAGCATGCAGCATACAAAACTACATCTTCTATGCATGATGAGATTATAGATCCAAGGAATACCTGACAAAAACTATGTGCTGCCCATCTCTTCATAGCTGAACTTCCCATCTGTGATAGATATGGAAGTACCTTTAAAGGGGGGAGGTGTTCTGAATTTGAGTTCTTGCCTTGTAATGCTTTAGTGAAATTCCTTGCTGCTGCTCTTTGAATTTCCCCATCATGACTCTTTGGCAAGAAGCTCATTGTATAAAGTATGACCAGGTGAGTTTGACTAGTCATTATGGGGAGCTGGTTTCAGAAAATGCAGTTTGGGGCAAGTGATCCCCAACACTCAGAACCTCAGTATCTTTTCACTCAATAGTTTTGAAGTTAATTTATGCTTTTTTGGGGGGGTGGGAATAGCCTGAGGGTAATTATATTACTTGCACATTTCCAGTTTTACGGAATATGGATGGCTTGAACTGCTACTAATGCAGGATCTTAAGGCTCATGAGTCTGCTAAAATTAAATCATGCAATGTAATGGGATTTCCTTAGTCCATAAAGGAACGATCTTCATTTCAGATATAAATGTTCATAACTTTGCTTTTGTCTAAAACTCTTCTACAGAGCTCAAGTTAAAAATAGCAAATGATCTAATTCTCATAGGCAAAGGGAAAATTGGGAGGGGCCATGACTTCGGGTAGAATATCTGCTTAGCATGCAGAAGGTCCCAGGTTCAATCCCAATCTCCACTTAAAATACCTGGTACCTGTGAAAGACCTAAGCCTAGATCTTGAAGAATCACTCCCAATTTGAGTAGACAACACAGATTTTGGTAACATTGTAATTCACATCCTTTATTCATGCACTGTTTTCTCTAAGAGTCTTCTGGGTCTTAGAGTCATAAGCAAAACTGGCGTATTTATTGATTCTACTATATTTCTGATGAAGTGTGCTTGTCTATATATTGGCAGTGAGTTATGAGAGGACCCTTAACGAGATGCCACATTGCTGAGTGTGCAAGAAATCTGAGAGCTTTGTTTCTTAAAACCAAGTACCAGGCCCTCTAAATCTGCCCCATGACTCAGCCTTTATAGTTTCAACAGCACAGAACTTTTGATATAGTAAAAAAATAAAATAAAATAACTTGCTTTAAATGGTGACAGACTCTATCAGCATAAGGTTTTGAGGTTATAACTTTCTTTGTCAAATGCATGGAGTCCATCCTTAGCCAGCAAAGATACACTTGTGGAAGTGTGAATAAAATGTGAACAGTGGGATTAAAAGACCATGACAGGCAAGAGGGTATAATCACTGCGGAAACAGCAAGGAATGGGGGAAATAACCAAGTGATAGGAGTGCCACTTATCAAACAGTGTGGAGCAAAACTCAAGACTTCACAAGTAGGCAAGCATTAGTGGTTAGAGTGCTGACCTGAAGTCTCTGGGTGACCCAAGGCCAGTTGCTTACTCTTAGCCTACCCTACTTTTCAGGATTGTTGTGAAGATAAAAAGCAGCTTTGCATTCCTAGGGAGGGAAAGGGAAGGTATAAACAAGTATAGGAGCCAACCAGGTTGGGCTCTGCAAGTGAGGCAGGGATGGAAGCAGGAAAGCAAATGAACTAGTGATGGAAGGTGAGCTGCTAGGGGGCAAATAGAGGAAAGCAAAGCATAACCACTACCATCTCCCCCCCCCAAAAAAAACCCTTAGGGCAAGGGTAGTCAACCTGTGGTCCTCTAGATGTTCATGGACTACAATTCCCACAAGCCCCTGCCAGCAAATACTGGCAGGGGCTCATGGGAATTGTAGTCCATGAACATCTAGAGGACCACAGGTTAACTACCCCTGCCTTAGGGGGTGCAAAGTGTTGGTATACAGCTGCCTAATGTTCTTGTGTCTAACTGATACGTAACTGGACAAAAGTCTGTTTGGCATCAATGAAACTTCCTTCTTTGTAAATAAGCACAGGGTGGAGTCTTTCTGTTGCATGGCAACAAAGTACATTCCTCAGGATATTTAGCAGCTAGACTCATATCTGCAGTTCTGTGTGTGAGAGAAATAGTGAGTGAGGTGTTTGTTGGCAGGACTGTAGGACTATCCCCCTCCCTCCATGATATAAGACTAGGGGAGGGCATAGCAGCCATCCTGGACAACGGGTGGTGATTAGGCTTCAGGATCCCATAATTTTGCTGGTGAGAGGGGGAGGGTGAAGGTACCATTGTGCCTGTAGTGCTTGAAGCCTTCTGCATCTGGTTGTCTTCCTGACTCTGTTCATCCCCACCTGCGATGAGTCAGTGCTGGCACTTTCTCTGTGAAGGGCTAATTGTGTATGAAGATGCAGTACCCCATGGCTTGTTTTCCCGGGTTCCCTGCCACTGCTGTTTCTTTTGTTTGGGACCATTATGGCATACAGAAGGTTTCTGCCTTTTCATCTAAACTCAATCCAAGCTTTCCGAATAGCAAGAGTGTGCCTGGGAATAGCTGAAAGATTCACAAATTTATTCTGCTTGCGTTTTTAAATGCCACGGGATGCTTGGGCAGGCTAGTGAGGTGATTGCTCTGGACTTTATGAAGTAGTCAGCCCTGTATAGTATGTTGCAAGAGATACTATGTGCTCCCCAACAATATTTGTGGGTGCTGATTTCTTAATATGAAAAAGGTTGAAACTGTAGATTTTTGTGGGAAAATGAATTTAGGGTGCCCCCTAATGGTCAGAAAAAACGTTGCCTTGCATAATTTCACATACTGTATTTGCTGGCGTATAAGTCTACTTTTTTATAAGACTACCCCTAAAAAACATGCTTCCAAATGGGGGGGGTCATCCTATACGCCGGGTGCACTTCAGTTGGGATAGACATAGCTGCCCATAGTGGCCTCCCAATGCCCACCCACCTCATTCTACATACCATCCAGTATCGCGTGGTATCCAGCGCGGCCGCAGCAGGTCATCAGCGTGGCTGCAGCGAGTATCAGCAGCAAGACAGGGGTGCCTGCCTTTTTGGCGTGACTGGTCCCGCCCCACCCCTTGTCTACGCAGAGCTCGCACGTGCGCACTAGTGCCGGTCACAGGGAGATGCAGGGGTGGGCCGGGTATATAACAAACTATATTTTGAGTGGAAATGTTGGGGGGTTTTCTTATACGCTGGCAAATATGGTATTACTCAAATTACATGCAACAGAGGCATAGTTCTTTTCAGATGCTCACTGGTACCCTGCTTCTAAGCACAATAACATTAAGGGGCATTGCAGCATCTTCTTGCTTTTACTGCTGAGAATTGCCTTGCTTTCTCCCTGCTCTAATTAGATGTGACACAGAACACTTGTAAGGTTAGGCCTCTGCAAGAGCTGTAGGCCTCTGACTAGGCAGGAGGCAAAGGGTGAGAGCACAAAGGTTCTTGGGCTGGAGGCCAGCCATTTTATAAAAGAATTTGAAGTAGGCTGATGAGACATCCCTTCTTAAAGTGGACAACCAGAATAGTTCCTTCTCCCGCCCTATAACAATTATCTCCAACTAGCCTTTATATGCCCTCAGGGGTAGCCAACCTGTGACCCTCCCGATCTCCATGGACTACAATTCCCATGAGAACTGTAGTCCATGAACATCTGGAGGACCACAGGTTGACTACCCCTGCCCTAGATAATCCCATGTTTTGAGCAGAAATTACATTTAATAGCAACTCCTGTAAGGACAGATGAATTGGACTTATTCCTTTCACTGCATCATTGGGGTTTTTTTTAGAATCTTAGGTTTCTACATTCATGGAATCTTCCTTCTGGTCTTTAGGTTAGTATGAAAGAGTGACACAATATTTGACCAGTACCATGTGAATATATAGACCTGTCACATTGTGTTTCAGTCTTCAGACAAACTTCAGCCATTAAGCACCTGGCTCTTGGCTTTAGCATTGTGCTATGCTTGGACCAATGAAAGACTCCTACAAGCTGTTTCTTAACTAGCTGCCTAGAAAAGAGCTATCCCAAAATTGGCTGTGGGTTTAGATTTCCTGAAGCAAGCTATAACTGTACAGTTTCCACCCAGACACTAATTATACATTTTGTCTTAGTCTGTCTCGTAAACAACAGGCTCACAAATACCTTACAGAAATCTCTAGAAAATCCAGAACCCTGTTCTTTCCCCAATCCCGGGTCATGATTAGACCAAGAAAAATAAAGCCTTAAACTACATCATATCCACTGGCACACCTATGATTAAGGTTGAAAAATGATTAACTCTGTAAGTTACTACTGGAAGGTCTACATTCATTAAATGGCAGATGCCAAACAGTAGATTGTCCAGTCTATTTGTTACTTCTGGGGTTAACCTGGAAGCAATGTCTGGAATTGGGAAGGAGCTTAGTGGGAACATGATGCCGTAGAATCGGAAGCTGTCCTTAATTCCAGGATCTGTAAACCAGAGTCTACTAATTCCAAACACCATTCTTGAGGTTGGTAATCCTAGTTATTCAGGGCCTCAGGAGCACGAAATACAGCCAAACTCGAAATGCCCTTTTTCAGAGGGCTTCACTGATATTTGCTTCAACTCAGTTTCATCAGGGAGGAATACCGAAGTTAACTATGAAAGGAATCCCAGAACTTCTAACTGTGGATGCACCAGCAACCTCATGCCCCTTTGGATCCTGGATTGTCAGTATCCAAGGGGCAAACAGTTCACTGTTTGTCTTCATCCAGCTGTTCAAGAAAACTAATTAAAAGCCTGATTCTAATACTCATGAAAATAAAATATGACATTAATTTAAATGGTATTTATTGCAAAGAAGCACAGATGTGCATGATTCCAAAAGGCACAGAGTTGCTACTAGACGTCTAGTTCACCTTTACCTTATTTCCAAACAGCATCACACTAGACATTTCTATTCTCCACCAGCCCCCTAACTCACAGCACTGACAAGGGTAAGGCAATTCTCTGCCCAATAGATACGATGTATGGTAAACAGAGAGCCTCCTATACTCAGTAGTCTAGTTCACATAAGGTGAAACCCGGCCTGCCTTGAACAATGCTTGTTCCATCCTCCTTGTTCTTCCCTTGCCAAAACCCAGCTTGTATCCCAGCCTGCACTGCAGCAAAGACAGTGCCACAACATCTATGTTCATTCAACTGGAAAGTCTAATTAGGTTAATAAACAAAATTCATGGTTTGAGAATCCTAGGCATTTAAATGAAGTCCTATAAGGGCTAAACTGAAGCAAAAAAAAAAATTGGCATGTTGAATTTATAACCTATACAAGTGAGTGTCAACCAGCACACCAGTCACAATGTCAGTCCCCTCCCACCAACTGCTGCTAGATCAAACCCTGCTCAACATCGCATGTATACAGTATGTGATTAGTAAACGGTACTCAACAGCAACACTTTATTTACATTTGCTCTTCCTTGCCAGTCGCCCATTCGTCTGCGCACACCTAGCTTTGTGGTAAGGGTGTTCCATATTTTGCAGCCTTTGTCAAAAGGTAACTGGCTGCAAAATATGGAACACAAAATCAAATAAGTTATTCCAATCCTGTAATTAAACATTTAAAGAAGAGATTAATTCAAACAAAACACATTGAAGAAATGGGAGCCTTTTCAAAAAGCTACAATCTTAAAAGCTTTTAAGACTGTTCCTTTCAGCAACAGGCGGGGCACTGTGAAATCTCTCTATGAAAGATTCAGCGTTATAAAGGAAACTGAATGGAAAATGCAGCAAATGAGTCTCTTCTTTACTCTGGTCACAGCAGAGACTGGCATGTCCCACTTGATTTTAGCGCAAGGCCCTCACATTCGTTTTAATTTGGATTTCCTCCCAGTTACTTTTGCAAGTATGTTAAAACTAAAATAGTCTAATTCAAGGAAGAAATCTGTGAGTTCCACCTTTTCTATTAAGTATTTTAGATCGCATTCAAAATAATGTTTTGTGACACCTCAGGGACTAATAATGCAGTAGAGTTATACTGCTTAGTGCTTTATGATTATGTGCCTATGTAAGATAAGTCATCTTTTCATACACTGATGTAAAGAGGAGCTTGCAACTATACTTGCATTAGCCATTAAAGTGCCATGGGATTTTGTTTTCCTGACTACAAGTATTTGCATGAAGTAAGAGTCTGTATATAAGTACAGAAATTCAACAGTGCAAAATCACTTGTGGATCTGTATTTCCTGTATGCAATAACAGCTAAATGGGGGCCCCAATGGACTATCAATTTTAATCCCCTACCCCAAATCTGCAAAGGCCTGTACAAAAGAGACTCCCATTTTCAACTCATTCCTTTTCTACCTGAGATGGGGAAATCTAGCATTTAAACTATGCTAAACTCACCACCATTGCATCAGCTATCCTGTGCAGCAAGCCAGTTTTGCAGCGTATTTGCCCAGAACAGCTAAGCTACCTTGGCCCAAAGGGGAAAGAAGCTGGAGGGCCTTGTAAGAGCTGGATCTCTATCTTGCTGCTGCAGAACATTTCATGCTGACAGAGAAAGACATACAGACAATCCTTAAGGCCAAAGGATAATAAATACTGTGATTACCCAGTAATATGTCTCTTCAATACACATACAAAAGAAAAAACTACATGAGAAGAAAGGGCATTTTTGATACTGTTTTGGAGTATTCCCAGCGCAGTTTTTAAAAAATGAAGATACAAAAAACATCAACAGTGACCAGTTTGGTCTGTACCAAACACAAACACACTGTGTAGAACACATGAACTCTGGCCGTGGTGTTTGCCGTAAGTCCCCAAGCTCCTGTTAAGAGGCCCAGGCTGCCAGCTGCTTCATGTCGTCGTCATCCTCCACTCTTCTCCTTGAAGACGCTGTAGCAACAGATGAGTAAAAAACAAGTCACTATACAGGAGTAACAAGATACGAAGTCTATGATTTAATAGAAACTCTTCCACATGAATTGCAGCTGTGTTGTACCGAACTCAGATTCCAGTAAAATCAGGTGGAAGATGTGCTTGCCATTGTTAAGAAAAGTCTTGTTGGAAGGTGCTAGAACCACTCAAAGAGCTTTGTTCTGTGAGCCAGGCTTCGATCCATGGTCTTAGTTCAGAGATTTGGATAGCCAGTTGCCGATCTTTATGCACTATTCCTGTACCTCCTCCTCCTACTACCAGTGCAGGTTCTAATCCCATGCTTGTCATGGGCAGTATGTCTGTTGCTATTAAATACACAAAATGGCTTGGGTCCTGGAAACTGCCAGACAAGGTCACTGATGGTCCAAAATCTCCCTTCCCCCCCAGGATCTGCTTTCCAACACAGGGAGCATTCCCAACATGGAAGGATTCATGTGTCAACCTTTTTGCCTCTCCAATG
The DNA here is from genome assembly GCF_049243985.1 of Paroedura picta. Taxonomy (NCBI): domain Eukaryota; kingdom Metazoa; phylum Chordata; class Lepidosauria; order Squamata; family Gekkonidae; genus Paroedura; species Paroedura picta. The sequence continues at coordinate 27,145,140 of NC_135377.1, forward strand.
AGCAGAGCTATGCTCATAGAGGGGACAGAAAGGACTGATTTCCTCCCTCCTTCCCCGCTGCCTGACCTGCACAGCTATTAGTACACATGAGTATATGAGAAATAAACTTTCCACAACCTTGCACTAACAGGAGTCCACCCAATAAATATCAGCAAGAGACAATATCCTGGACAATTGAGAAAATGAGGCAGTAGCAGCAAAAGGAAGCATTTCTATTATTTGTCTTCAGCATTGGGCAACATTTGCTAGAACAACTCTACACTGTAGCTGTGAAACTGCTATGTAGTTTGGCTCTAACCTATGAATGCAACCAACTCTGGCATCATTTAAAATCTACAGATGCAATAAGCTTGGTGTTATTTAAAAACACAGATTTTAAAATGACAACAGTCACGACACCTGTAGCTTTTCAAATAATTAAACAAGCAAGAGTACCCAATAGGAGTTCAGTGTTTTTCAGATCTACACAGTACTCTTGAAAGAACCAGGAAAAGGTCACTCTTCAGTGTGAACATTAAGCACAGGACAGCTTGGTCAATATTGCTGTATAGCAAATCCTGACTGTATTATTGCTGCCAACCTGGCTTTCTGTTTTGTTATTATACAGTGACCTCAATAAGGGCTCAGGTAATATAACAGTAGCTTTCTTCCGCTGAGACTTAGTCCAAGGAGTGGGTGGGGGAAAAACAACGAGGCCAGCCAGGAGAAACCTTGTGCCCAGTCCCTAAGGAAATATCCATGAACACTAATGGTCATAGCAGCTCTCCAGTACCTTGCAGTCCTTTTATGCTAGCCCATAAACTATCTAGATCTTCACATGAAGGCAACAAAAGTAGGATCAATGAAGCCTGTAGGACTGAAAACTCTAGTACCCTTATATTAAAATAACAGTTGCAAAAACAAGAAACAAGTTTATCCGTTAGAAATGAATTGTATCATAGGTCATCTCTTGCCCCTGATTATTTCCATTTTATACCCTGCCAACTGGCAACTCAACACAACCAACAGCTTACTGGGCTGTGAGGGCAGCGATGTGGCCGGTACACTTGGTAATCGGACATTTGCCATTTTGTTGTTGAGTTCCTCTTGCTCCAGTTCCTCCAATTCTGCCAGCAGTTCATCCTGAAAGTAAGAGGTTCAAGAAATAAGCTCAGTTATAAATTGGGCACCAGTGAGTAACTGCATGGATAGGGCAGGGAAATGAACGGAGGAGCTTCACTCTGATCCAGGGTTTCTTCTCTAGGAGAGTATAAGCCTCTAGTGGGCTTGTGTAGCCCAGTTTCAAAACTCCCATTTCCTTTTCTACTTGACATTCCATGCCTCCTAAACAGAAATGAGCATGCTAAGTCCACATCAGGCCACGGTGGAATTCTCTTTTTTAAAATTGTCTTTTTCTATTATTTATCTAACTAGTATCAAAGCCCATTTTAAAAATGGGCTTTGAAAGGGGTGGCAGGCAGGAGGGCGTGAGAGGGTGGCCGTGGCTCCCTTTGATCCGCAAAGCGGGCGACAGGGCTTTGTGGCCCGCAGGGAGGCTGCAAACTCCCCCCCCCCGCTCCCTCCCAGCAGGAGCGTACCTGCGGGCTGCAAAGTCCTATCGCTGCCTCTCTCCTCATGGGCGACAATGGAGGCCGCAGCCACAAGGCTTCTAGCAGCCAAGGAGGGAGGGTGGGAGCTGGAGGGGGAGGGCTAATCAGGGTGGACCTGGATGGACAGGGCCCTGGACAGTCTCCTCCCAGGAGGCTGTTTCCCAAATATATAAGGGAGCAAAATAGTATTAAGGATTTATATGCCTCCTTCCCCCAGGGCTCAGGATGGCTTACAACATCTACAGTAACAGAGTTAAAACATTTGTCTATTAAAAATTAAGGTGGGGCATTAAAACAGTTAATGTTAAAGAACTTAGGCAACCAGGCTGGGAAGCTCTTATAAATGGGCTAGTTCTTTGCTCCCTTTCAACACACCCCAGACATATTTGGTATGTGCAAGAGAGCAGCAACTGTCTTGTAGACCAGTAATTTTAAATACAAGAGACAGTTGTCAGCCAATTCAGATCCCCAGGGGAGAAAAAACTGGAATATAAATTCCGTAAATTATTTGCAGGGTTGGATTGGTTAAAAAACCCAACCAAGTATTAGTTTCTCAGGCATCAGAAAACAGCTCTGAACAAGTTTTCAGAGTCATTCTGTCTTCCAGTACAGAAGAGTCACATGACTCTTGGGTTCTTACTCATTCACGATGGATCAGGTGGAGGTACAACAATGGAGAGCTTGATCCCAATAGCTTTGATGTTGCCCCACTAGGTGATCAAGAAGAGGCTAGGGCCTTTTGATACCACACAGCATCAGCAGAACATGCAGGCATATCAGAATGCCTCAAGAACAATTTGCCCCCACACGACAAACCTCCTGAAAGAGAAGCATCAAGTGAAAGGCCACACTTGCTTTAAAGGGGGCCAGGGTTTGAAAGGCCACCTTCCGTTCTTCTCTGAGGTTGTGGCTATTTGGTGTACCCATGAGGCAGTGGATGGCTAAAGGCACTGAAAAATTGTGCTTTATTCCCACACTGTAGGACTCTTCCTTGTTCCACTTGAAAGAGCCGAGAACATGGGGATGATTTAGGGGCATAAGTGAGCTGAATGTCAGTGTTGTATGCATCTGCTCTGAAGGCAGACTTGGCTGGAATATCTCATTCCACTTCTGTGTATCACAGCATGGTAGGCATAAATCACACAACTGAACCAATGTATTTTTAAAAAAGTAAAAACAGTGGAAGTAGTAGCCCTGAGATAGAAGGCATGCTTCCAGGGGTGAGGATGCAAGACTCTTAAAATACAGACTGAATTTCAGTAATTCTGACCACTTGGCAAAAGTGGTCCGCAGAATTTTACCCCAGTCCTATACTTAAGATTTCTTTTGAGAAAATTTATCTCTAGCATGGCCCTTATTCAGAGCTGGGTAGTCTGAAATCTATTTTTTCACCACTTGAGCACAGTCTGCTTCTTAAGTCAACTGAGGTTTGAAGTGCAAGTGTGTTAAGTACTTGGAAATGAGCTTGACAAAATTTGATCAAATTAAAACAAGAGAGTGACATTTCAGCAGTAGGCATGGTTTCTTTTTCATTTGGCTGTATTACCAACCTCATCAAAATCATCACCAACTTTTCTTGTAAGAGCCTCTGTTATCTCTTGTGCAATATCTTGCTGTTCAGTGATATCTTGCATCATGTCATCAATTTTGTCCAGATCCCTGTGGAAACAAACATCCCAATTACTTGATTTCTCCAAATGAATTCACAGATTGGAAAGGGTTCCATTGGTAGACTCAGTTTTTTTGCATGCAAGGATCTCAATGCAGCTGGAATGTAAGTGGCCTGAAAAGCACAGTCTTCAGTGAACTATGGCCCAGGTCACACGGAGATAAAGCTGCCAACAGTCTGGAGGGGGAAAAAATAACCTGCTTCTTTAACAGAAGCAAAATGGGATGTTATTTATATTTCCTTCCATGCCATGAAGTTTCAGCTGCCCGTTTTCACACCTTAGCCCTCTATTAAAGGGCAGGACATTGTTCTCCAGGCCTGTCGACAATGCTATTCAGAGGATGAACTAGTGTTGCTAGCCCAGGGCTAGCAACCAGCTGGAGGCATACCAGCATCGGGGAAGCTCACCAGTGCCAGGCACATCCCAGAAGATATGTCATCCACGTGGGGTGATACTGTAACTAGAGTATCATTCACATATGATGCCACTTCCGGGTCACACTAAATGGACAGTACTGCATTGCCATCACAGGCAAGTTTCCCCTCCATCTCCCCCCTCATGGAGGAAGAAGACTGCCATTCCTGGAGCCCTGGGAACCCTAAGATGAGCTGAAAGTGGGACAAGGAACAGAACATCCAAACTCCGCTATTGGTACACATAACAGACATAGCAATGGGTAATTTGAACTGAATTGGCCACTACAAAACCTGAATAGGGAAAATGAAACAGCTCTCGCAAGGACTGAATTCTAGCACTTCCTAGAATCGAAAGCTGTACGGGCCAATAGCATCCATAGCAACAGCCCACAAAATTAGAATTTCTAGCCAAAAAGGAAACCGAACTCCAACAATAGCAAAAATTGTAGCCATAATGACAAGGGCAATTTCCTAAGAAATGTTGCTATTTTTCTCCACTTACATATTTTCGTGGACTTTTTTCATTGCTTGAGCAGCATAACCCATGTTTTTGAATACTTCTGTGTTTGTGTAGGAATTTTCAAGGGCTTCACGCTGGAATTCAATGGTGGAAAGCGTCCCATCGATTTGGGTCAGCTGTTTCTCATATCTCTTTTTTCTCTTCAATGCTTGCAGTGCGACTGTTTGCATAATAAGGGAGAAGATGTCAGCTATGTATCATTTCATAATGCAATAGAAATGCAAATGCTTCACAGATTTAGTGCTGAACGAGGAAGGAATCAGGCAAGATGGAAAACCTGGACATGGAAAAGTAAATGGAGACGCAGAATCTCTCAGTTCCTTATGAGGGTCTTCTTTGAATTATTGTAAAGAACCATGAATATCTGTTTGTATTCCACGCATGAGACAGAAAGACCCACCCCAGAATCACTATGGTTTGGGAAAACGGGGGGAGGGGGAAGCCTCCCTCCCTCCACCCCCCCCCCCTCCCCCAGAATTGCCAACTCCATCTTGGGAAATTCCTGGGGCATGGAGGGAAGAATGTGACTGAAGCTGCTACTTCCTGCTGGCGAACTGTAGTCTAGAATTTTTTAATTTATTTTCAACTGTCTCATCATAATTCCAGAAGAACTCCAGGCTCCACCTAGTAATAGTGATAGTCCCTCATGACTTGGTCCTGAGCCAAACTGGACCTCCATAGACTTTTAAAATAATATTTCCTGCAGCTCTTGTGTGGCTGCAGAGAAAGCAAGTCCCTGGACCAGACCCATTGGCACTGTCAGGGTTGATTATTATTATACTCCTCCCATGTCCTCCTCCCAACATGGTGCAGTTGTTAGGAGCTGCAGCTTCTAATCTAGAGAGCAGGGCTTGATTCCCTGCTTCTCCACATGCAGCCAGCTGGGTCACCTTGGGCTTGCCACAGCCCTAATACTGCTGTTCTCACAGAGCAGTAATATCAGGGCTCTCTCAGCCTCACCTACCTCACAGGGCAGGCACCTTTGAGCAGTGAAAAGCTGCTTTGAGACTCCTTTGGGCAGTGAAAAGCACGGTATAAAAACCAAATCTTCTAGTGCCAATTATTATTATTGCCATGAATGGAACACTGTATAAGCCAATAGGATCTGTTTCACTGTAACCTATAATCTGTTTCAATTGCAATTTGATATACAGTAAGGGAAAGAAACGCTGTCCAAGAACAAAAAGTGAAAAATTCCATGGAATGCACACAGATATTTACATTGAAAAATTTTACATTGTGTTGTAGGCCCAGACCCCTCATTTGTTCTGACTTCAACTTTATGATTTTTTTAAGCGATGTATTGACCTAGGAGTTCCTCTTAGACCAGATACAAGGATTTCTGTTGCAAGGAAATAAGATTCTAGAATTTGCCATTTCTTTGCAGTTGTGTGCTGCAGGGACAAAGACCCTAAGTGCTTTAATGACACATCCAATGAACATTTCAAATCACAAGGATGAAAACAGGTGGTTGCCTATGAACTACACCACACACCATCTTGTGGCACCCTAAAGTTTGTCCTTTGCATTTGTTGTCCTTTCACATCCTTTCCTCCAAGGAATTCAAGGATTCATGGTACCTGACCCATCCCCATTTCGTCCTTAGGATTATTTTGCCCAGCATCAGCCCAGGACCTTCATAACTAAGTAGGGATTTGATCATGGGCCTCTCTAGTCTCCGTCCAACACTGTAACCATTACACCACACTGTCTCCCATTAGAAATTATTGGAATTCCTAGATTCTTTATAGTACTGCAAGATGAAATGCTAGTCACCCAATGTGATTTGCTAGGATCAGTGCAGGTTTAACAGCACTAAGAGCTCCACTTCCAATAACATAATTCAGATCACTTCTACGGAATGGCTACTCACATTCTAAGGGGCCAGTGATGCTATGCAAGATTTTGTCTTCACTGTTATGTATAAGTTACCATATTTTCTTATGGTCGTCGTAAGAAAGCATCCAAAATGCATATGGTTTACTACCAGAAATTGAGATTAATTGGATTGAAGAATGCTTCTAAGCATGTTAGATTGGGCCCTTAATAATGTAATTATGGGGTAGGGGAGATATGCCACATGGCCTGCAATTATCCTAAGGCGCTTAAATCTGTCCTTGCAATAAATTACTTCCAAACTTAAAACCAACATTCCACAAGGACACATTTAAACTCATGTCTTCATTTAAACTTCCTGTGTTTAGCATCTCTCAGTCCAGATAACTGTAGCACAAACTGATTACTGGCACTACAGTAAAACAAAGGTATCCCATCACTGGAGGCACATTCTCCCACGCATACCCTGACAAAAGCACAAATATCAGCTATCTTCCAGGGCACGGGTTCAGCAAGCTGTCTGTTACACCCACTATACATAGAAACACACACCATAGATTTAGCTGATTAGGGCTATTCAACTGTAGCCATCAGCCTCTCATCTCGCCAATAATTGATCAGTAGCACAACTGGCAAATAACAACTTTGTGTAGAACCAAAATGGAGATGCTGACAGGCAGCAGCACATGGAAGGAACTCTTTGGATCACAGCAGCCAAACTGAGGACTGTGAACTTCAAGATCTGCCCAGTCTTGTTTGACTGGCTGGGCCACAGCAAGGCATTCCAGGAACACGTCACGAGCCTCATTTCAACTCCTTATGTCATAGGAAACACACGTTTTCCTTAAGAGCAAGGCTAGTCCACTAGCTTTTATTCTGAGCCATCTAGACAGATTTTAGGAACACGCCTGTTGTTGATTCACATAAAATATCCTTTGTTTTGCAGAAGTGTATGACATTAATACACTCGCAAGAATTCACTGTCAGAACATGAGCTGAATGCATCCTTCGTGACCAACCAAATTAACAAATATATCCTGTAAAACTGCTGTTTTATTTATGCCATTTTCACTAGTTTGAAATCAGTGCACACACAGAGCACCCTATAGGGTCAGAAATATCTGGCAACACATGTCTGCTTGGTAAGTAACAACCTCATATAAAGCCAAAAAGAATATGCTGACAGGCAGCAGCAGATAGAAGGAGCTCTCTGAATTAAAGCAGCCACTTGTGGGGAGGGGAGCCAGTGCTCTTGTGGCCATCGGGGAACTTCAAAGTAGCAATTGCTGAAACGAGTGATGAGGTTTTCCTCTATCTTTTCCTAGATCCTTGATTTGAATAGGATAGGGGGGCTATTCTTATGGAGTACTAAACCCTGTACATCAGTGGTTCCCAACCTTCCTACTGCTGCGACCCTTTAATACAGTTCCTCATGTAGTGGTGACCCTCCAACCATAAAATTATGCAAGTGTTCTTTCACAGAAATTAAACCAAAACTGACCAATAGCATGAAGATCCATTGTTCATGATTGTATATAAATTGTTTTTTTTCCGGGGTTTCTCAGTTCAGTTCTGTCCCACCATGCCGATCTCGGACTTTTCCACTGCTCCAGACAGAGGAATGCTATATCTCGATCTACCCCGCAAGGCTGTTGTATGGATGGCACCCCCCTCACCAGACCAAGCTGCTTGTCCTGCCACGACCCCTGTGGAAGGGTCATTTGACCCCCAGGTTGAAAACCACTGCTGTACATACACAAAACCTGTGCCAGGTTCCTTTCATTTCAGCATGTTTCTTCCAGTGCTTTACTGAGGAGCCTTTAAATAACAGCTGTGTATTCATTCAGTAAATGCAGGTTTGTCATTCATTTGCTGCACAGTCAGCATTCCTTCATTTCGAGAATGTATTGTACAGGATATGGACTTACGTTGCAGACACTCATAGTGACAGGAAGAAGAAGAAGAAGAAGATCCTCATCCCAAAAAGTTCAGAAAAAGAACAGAGCCAGTTAAGAGTCAAAGAGGGATCTGAGGAAATAAACATAAAGTCACAGGTCACTTCATCTCTACCCTGCCATTATTCTGACCTCAGAACTACAATAGTAAGAGCCAACACTTGCCTAGAGTTCTGTGGAGATTTGCATTAAAGTAGCACTCATTATGCACATCCCTGTTGTAATCCAAAATAAAGCAAAAAAGCTTTCCCTAAGAGAGTGGAGATAAAACTAACATAAAGCCTACTAGGCATGCCAGAGTTGCTGATACACGCATTGCTCAAATTGAGAGCTAGAAGCCGAATAACATTTGCACTACTCCTCATTAATGCCTCCAAGCATCAAACTCCAATTATTTCACCAATGCATGATTATCACAGCATACTTAATGTCTTCAGGCTTCAATTGCATCTCTTTTACAGTTTTAAAAAATGTAGAATATTTGTCACATGCGACTAGTGGCAGTGAACACAGCATGCCACCTGAGCCTGCTGCTCCTTGCCACTTTCTCTCCAGTTTGGTGTAGTGGTTAGGAGTGCGGACTTCTAATCTGGCATGCTGGGTTCGATTCTGCACTCCCCCACATGCAGCCAGCTGGGTGCCCTTGGGCTCACCACGGCACTGATACAGCTGTTCTGACCGGGCAGTGATATCAGGGCTCTCTCAGCCTCACCCACCCCACAGGGTGTCCTTTTGAAACTCCTTCCGGTACAGAAAAGTGGCTTATAAGTACCAACTCTTTCTCTTCTTATCCCAACTAAAGTAGGAGAGTTAGGTGTTCGAGGGCCTAAGCAGAGTTGGCAAACTGGTAGAGAGTTAAAACACCAGAAATGGCAAGGCTTACAGGAGGAAACAAGGTGATGGTTGCTATCCTCCCAACCACTAGGGTCGCCATCAAGGGTTTTTACAGTATATGGTTTTAAAATTTTATTGATTGTCAAAGCTAGGTTATTTACCCATCCTGAGCACGTAGGAAGAGCTATCTATGTACCTATCATCTATATCTACCTATCCAGAAATTCCTGGAGGTTTGGTTGTGGTTCCCAGGGAATACGATTATCAGCCTCTGGGTAGAATGTTCTGCCAAAGTTACAGCTGATATTCAGACTACAGAGGTCAGTTCCTCTGAAGAAATAGCAACTTTCCTGAGTGGATTCCATGATTACACATCCTTGTTGACAACCCCCCCCCCGGACAACCCCAACTGTCCAGAAATATCCCAAGTCAGAGTTGGCATTTTTACTAGGAAACGCCATGCTAGGGCAGCCAGTGCCAGAGCAGGAAGATGCGTGCCTAGGTAATGCCAGCACATGATGGTGCTTCCAACAGAAACCAGAAGCAATGTCATGATGTCAGCAAAATATCAGCAAAACCCAAAGTGTCCCTCACAAACTCTTGACACCACTTCCAATTTTCGCCAGAAGCATCATGCTTCACTAACAATATGTTGGCACGCATCTGTCATTTCTCCATTTTTCTCCCAGTGGCCTTTGAAGCACTGGTGGGAAGAGGAAGGAATCACCAGTAGGTCTCTCTCTGCAGTGACACCTAGAGAAGGAACTCTACAGGATGTAAAGTCATAGAGCCTGCCCTACAAAGCTACCATTTCCTCCAAGAAAATGGATCTCTGTAGTTTGGAGATAATTTCAGGAGAACTCCACTTCCCATCTTGTGGCTGGTAACCCTTTATATCATTGAGGGCACATCCCCTTAATATGGAGCTGATCCTGCATATGACAGCAGTTTAGAGTGTTGGGGGAGGGGACCCCTGATAACAACAGGTCAAACCCAGACTGGCTCTGCTATTACTTCAGACGTGATCTGGTCAAGAAGAGAAATTCTATGAAACAGAGAACAAAGTAAAGGAGAAAGGCAGTAGAGTTTTCCCTCACCCATGTGTGTGTGTGGGTGGATGGGTGGGTGTGTGTGTGTATGGATTAAGTGACATCAAGTAAGTTCTGATTTATGGCAACCCTATAAATTAATGTCCTCCAAATCATCCTATCATTAACAGGCTTGCCAACCGAGGGTCACAGCTTCCTTGATTGAGTCAACCCATCTGTTGGATTTCCTCTTTTCCTGCTGCCTTCTATTTTCAAGCTGGCAATGGCAAAAACTTTATTCAAACAATATAAGCAAATATAAGCAGAACGAGTTCCTAGGTACAATAGCCTCATTGTTTCAACTCAATCAGAGAACTGTAACAAAGTAAGAATATATCATGTCCTCATGCAGACCATATAAAAATGAAAACGAGGCTGTTGTACCTAGGAACTCATTCTGCTTATATTGTTTGAATAAAGTTTTTGCCATTGCCAGCTTGAAAACTACGTTCTTCTGTCTACTCATCTTCAGCTGCTTCTATTTTTGCCTAGCATTATTGTCTTTTCCAGTGACCCTCATCTTCTCATCATATGACCAAAGTAAGATAGGCTCAGTTTAGTCACTTCAGCTTCTAGGGAGTGTTCAGGCTAGATTTGATCTGGAACCCACTTGTCTTTTGGGCAGTCTATGATATCCAAAAAACTGTCCTCCAACACCACATTTCAACTGAATCAACTTCTTGTCAGCTTTCTTCATTGTCCTCACAGAGTTTCTGGGGTAAGAAGTGATCCTAAATGATTTACCATTGTGCTTTCTTCTTCACAGAACTAACCAGGGTTAGCAGCAGTGGCACTGCCATTGTCTGAAAGCTGCTCTGTCAGTGTCCCCTTCCCCTACCTTTTGAAGATTCCTCCATACCCATCACCATAGGAACTGTCTGTTCTCTTCTGCCGATGGGGCCTTTGATCCCTGAAAGGGGTGGGTGCACCTCAGCTTTGTGTTTCAGCTTTGGTCATTCTGAGTGACTCTGCTAGGAGTCTTGGCAGTCTCAACTCCTAACAGTATTCAAGGTGTGAGCTTTCGAGTGCAAGCACTCTTCCTCAGACTAAGCTCACGCCTTGAATAAATCTTTGTTGGTCTTAAAGGCGCTACTGGACTCTGATTTTATTGTGCTACTTCAGACCAACACAGCTACTCATTTGAATCTATCCTTCCAGTATTGTCTGAGCTGTGCTGACACATGTAAATGCCTTCATCACATTAAGGTGTTCATCTAAGTGCGGGCCCCTCACCCGCGCACACTATTATCTGCTAAAAACTGATGTCCCCTAATATTTATTAAAGTATTTGCAGGCCACTTTCACCATCTAAAAAGGGCCCAAGGCAGCCAACACATTAGAATGCTCAGACCTCTGGATAAACCCAACAAGAAACAGAGTTCTAAAAAAAACACTATAAAGAGGGTTAGGTAAAGGTAAAGGTATCCCCTGTGCACGCACCGGGTCATGTCTGACCCTTGGGGTGACGCCCTCCAGCGTTTTCATGGCAGACTCAATACAGGGTGGTTTGCCAGTGCCTTCCCCAGTCATTACCGTTTACCCCCCAGCAAGCTGGGTACTCATTTTACCGACCTCGGAAGGATGGAAGGCTGAGTCAACCTTGAGCCGGCTGCTGGGATCGAACTCCCAACCTCATGGGCAGAGTTTCAGATTGCATATCTGCTGCCTTACCACTCTGCGCCACAAGAGGGTTGCCAGCCTCCAATTGGGCCCTGGCGATTTCATACAGAATGTCAACTGATCTCCAAATTAGAGAGATCAGTTCCCTGAGAGATAAATGCCAGTTGGGTCCACACAAGTGGATAAATGGGCCTGCCTTCTTATAGCAGTCACACAAGCTAAGTTCAGTTTGATTACCACCACATTTCAGACTGAGGGTGATCTGACATAAAGCCCATTGCTGATACTTTACCTACCTATACAAGCCATGGAACAAACTACAGGACTAGAGGGGTCTGAAGGCTCATGGACTCAGGACTGTACAGCCAGAACATATTGAACAGACCTATCTGATCCACAAAGGTCTAACTGATAGACCGAGAGCTGAACATGCGTGTTTAAGCACATGCATGAAAATTATAAGATGATGAATGCACCATTCCCCTTGTATGTCAGCCATGAGAAGGGCTAAAGACTTAAAAAAAATTTAAGCTGGAAATTCAGAGAACTGGCAGTTCATGGCAAAAAGATCACTGTAACACAATGCCAATTTTACCTAAAATCATCCAAGAAAATTTCTGGCAGGGCTCAGTTTAGGGAAAATGACACTCTATGGCCAGTGCCAATACCTCTGCATTCACAATAGTAATAAAAGGGAAACAGAATAATATGGAAACAGGGGCAGCCTTTGCTATTTTGGAAAGCAACTTCAGTAACTAGAAATCTCTTCCCAGGCAGCCGACCCGTCCAGTTCACTGCAGCCTTGATGCAGGGTTCTTGTGCGTAGGCTTCTAGGCTTGTGCTGTGCTTACATGAAACTCTTGCATCACTGCCCAACTTGAAATAACAACTCTGTCTCAACAGCCAGGTCATTCACATGGAATGCTGAGGCACCATCAGGAGAGCTGCATAAGAGAATCCGGACTGTCCGGACATTTTAAAGATGCGTTAGCAGCCACCAGAACTCATTACCCCACATTGACCTACACTTCACACCACAAGTTTGTCACAGTCTGTTTGGGAAATCACCATGATTCTGTATTTTCTGAACACTCCGAGAATACATTTTTTTTCTCAGGTAATAGATACATTCCTCCCCAGTAATATGGCTGAACTAGCATCAGGGACATCGACGTCACAAAACATATTTAGTAATCATTAGGGAGGATATTACCAAGTCAAATGTCTTGCCATCTTACCAATGCCACCCCCTTGGTCAGGGCAATGCAGTCCAGACGTATAGACTGTATGCATCGCTCCCTGATCACCCATGGCTGAGATATAGGTGGCTTAGAGGTGGGTCTGGGAAAAATATGTCTCCCTCCCAATTGTCCATTCTGCCACGTTGGATCCAGGTACCATAAGTAGGGTTGCCAGCTCTGGGTTGTTACCACAGAACTTTGAATGAAAACCTGGAGATTTGAGGGGTGAATTCTGGAGAGGGCAGGGACTTCGGCATGGCACAGAGCCCCGTAGTCCATTCTAGAAAGCAGCCATTTTCTCCAGGGGAGCTGATCTGTCAGCTGAAGAGCAGCGGAAAAAGTGCAATATCTCAAAATCCCACCTGGAGGCTGGCAACCATAACCATGGGTCTGGGAAGCCTGTACCCCATCATCTATCTATATACCACTGCTGTGGATCTCCCAAGCACAACCAGCGGTGGCTCTGTCTGGGAAGCATGCAGAGCCTCTCTCAGTCACCTCGGCTTATTACCTTGGCCCCAGGCAGTAGTTACTTAAGTCAGGGAGGCTCACATCTCCTCCCCTGCCCCTCCCCACAGCAACTACACTGCTGTGGGCAAGGAGATAGTACCTGGATCTCACAGCTTTGGATACAGGCAGTGAAGGACCCAGTCAGGAAGGCACATGCCTCTCAGCTGTCACCCCTGCTGCTGGTCTGGACAACACACACTCTCTGTTCCAGTCATCTATGCAGATGCCAGCAGGGGCCAGTCAAGCTCTGGAGGGAAGGCTGGTGGAACTCACCCTTTTGAAGCCAGTCCTAGCACCACTGGCAGATTCAGTACACCGTGGCTGCTTCACAATTCCTGAACCAAGATTAGTGAGCCTTCAGCATCTGCATGGTTCTGTGCTTAACGTGTTAATTCTCTGGAGACTGTTCTGGTGCCATTTTATGGTTTAGAAGTTATATAATCTCCTGTTCTGAAGTCTCCATCTAAGGGTAAGGGAAGATTTGGCGCAAGACAGCATAGCTATCCTATTCCTATGGCAGCATCATTTAAAAGCTCCTAGGCTTGGGCAGCTTGTGCCAAAAGAGGTCCAGCAAAAACTGTTCAATATTCAAGTGAGAAATCTGAAGCAAGGCTGAGACCCAGCAACTTTAAAGGCTGCTCCTAGAGAAAACACAGATGTTGACGTGGCTCTCCTCTGGCGCCTTTTCTCATTAGCACAATAGAAGACTCCTTATCTGCAATATGCACACCCAAATCAATTTCCTGTATCCACTTCCTAGGGAAAAAAACCCTGAAATCTCAGATTTGAAATCTCCTCTCCTCCACAGGCACATACAGAGCAGTATATTCAAAAGTTTACCTGCTATTAGAGACTTAATTACTGAACTGATGGTTGAAGGACGCAGAGCATTTGGGGATTGTTCCAGTTATTTTTACATACATACAAGAATAGAGCATAATGTTTCAGATCTTTATAACACGCTCTTCCGAGTACTGTGCTCTCATAGTCTTTTCTTGTTTCTTTAAAGCTGGTACTAGCTATCATAACTAAGCCTTAATTGGCATGCAAAGGCTGGTACTACATGGAAGGTTTGAGAATCAAAGGTTTTTGATTCCACAAGCTATATGATCTGTAGTAAAATAACCCCAGCCACCAAGTCAGTGTTTACAGTGGAAACTCACCATGCAGATGACGCATGGGTTTGTGCTTAAGGCAGAGATCAGTTTCCTAACTTTAATTCTGGATGATAATAAGCCAAGCCCTCTTTCCTCAACTTTTGTGTCCCTCTAAATTCACTAGCACATCAACGTATGTGGCTGAATCCTAACCTGTTTAGCTGTGCCAATAACATATCAAAGAGTTGCTGTAGAAATAAATGTGGACAAATATTTAGGGCATCTTAAAAAGTGAGTGCTTCCCACACAAACAAAAGGGAATGGGACACAAGCACAACCTAATCCTGTGCATGTTTACTCAGAATTAAGCCACACCAGTTTTATCACAATGAAGTGTGAAAGTGAGACCTACCATGCAATGGTAGGTGCATTCACTGCTGAATTTAGTGATTCTTTCTCCCAGATAAAGTACTCATGGGATTTAGTCTTTTCTTTTATCCAACATATAAGTTACATCTAAAGGTGAAACATGAGCCCTTTCACCAAGCGGAAAGCCATTCTTATTTTGTACTCCTACATAGAACCATACAGGCCAGGTAGTCCAACCCCCTGCTCAAGGCAGGATCAGCCTAAAGCATCCAGAATAAATATCTGTCCAGTTGCTGCTTAAAGACCATCAGAGAGGTGGCCGATTCCACTGCTGAACTACTCTGACTATGAAATTCCCCCCCCCAAATATCTAACCACCCCCATTGTACATGTAATTTAAACCCATTACTGAGGGTCCTATCTTCTGTTGCCAACAGGAACCACTCCCTGCCCTCCTCCAAGTGACATAAACTTAGAACACACTTGAACGACTTCATGCAGAAACTTTTCTTGGATAGCTAGGGTGGGTCTCCAGCAGCGCAGTCTTAAACTGAGCAACACTTTTCTATATCCACTGAAGGCAATGGACATAGAAGGGTGCAACTCTGTTTAGAATTGCCCTGCCGATGCAATGCAAACACATCACAAACATAGGCAGCTCTATATCCTGACTGGCTCTTCATCAACCCTAAAATATCACATTCTGAAGACCAAAAACAAATCCATTGGGGAGAAGACAGTGACTTAAACCACATAAGGCTCTTCAGTTTAAAACAACAGGGTCTGTTTTATGCATAAAGTATTCTCTATATTTTACAATAGCAAATAACGTGCATCATTAAGTTGCCAAACGTGAGATTCTTAAAGGCAAACCACTTTATTGCTGGAGTTTTTTAAAGCTCCACTTTAATATATTTACTGAGCAAGTTTTTATCATGCTATTGCAACAGTCACACCTGATTCCAAGGACACATACATCCTGGTCTTCAGGTAATTTACAAATCCTGACTAGTTTAGCATTGACAAGAGGCATCACAGCAGAATGTGTAAATAATGTGATCTGTGTTCATGTGCCTCACTACATAATAGGAACATGATATCATTGTTAATTATAGCTTTTGAGGTGATCTAATTCTAGAAACGTTCCAGAATCTAAAACGTAGCTTTTTTTGCTATCGTAATTTATTAAAGCTTAAGCAAGGTGAAACCTGTCAGATGGGTGTAAGGTTCACAGTATTATACAAGCAGGAAACAAGGGGTGGCAGCAGAGGCAATGCAAGGGAATAGATTCTGTGAAAACAATGGAGTCGCCTTCTGGGAACGATTGGAGGGGAGGGGGGAAATAGGTGTTTTTTCCTTGGAAGAGTAAAGATGTCCATGTAAAGTTGTGATCCAATGTTCTTTTCACAAATATTCCACACACCCATTCATGGCGCAGATGAAAGTTTTAAATGGACTTTCCACCGTCTTTTAGAAGTTGGGCAGCTCTTTCTCCCCTTCCACTTCCCACAGAGTCCCTGGTACGGAGCAGAAGGGACAACGGGGGCATACCCTCTGAGATCAGCCCGCCAGGCAGCCTCCACCTGCTCCCCAGCCAAGGGCCAAGCGTTTTGAGCGCGGAGCGGAAGGGAACTCACCCCGCTTGTCCCTGGTGCCGTGCCTCTTGGCCACGGCCAGCTCCTTCTGGATCCTGGCTTCCAGGTACTCCTGCTTCTTGGTGAGCATCTCCTCCGTCTCCCGCAGGCGGGCGAGGGCTTCCTGGGGCGTGGGCCCCCCCTTGCCTTTGCCCCCGCCGCTGCCGCCGCCTCGGAATAACTTGTGGATCTTGCTCATCTCGGCAGCCCGCTCGACGGCCGCGAAGAGAAGGCGATCCGGCCAGGCGGACTCTGCGCTCCCTCCCGGGGTTCACCACAAGGCCAGGAGCGGCGCCAGCCCCATTTCCTCGCTCCGGCCGGCCGCGGCGACGGAGCAACTCCAGGCGGGAAGGAAGCGGCGGCTCCCCAGGCGGAGGGCCGAGCCACGTGACCCGTGCGCACCTGCCTCAGGTGTTGCTACCTGAGGAACGGGCCCCGCCCCCGCCCCCGCCCCCACCCGTCACCCGTCACCCCTGTCCCGGGAGGGCACTCTGCACACGCCCATGGGCAGGCTCGTTCACCAAAGTTTTACTCTGCCCTTCTGCACCTTAGAGCAGGGGTAGTCAACCTGTGGTCCTCCAGATGTTGATGGACTACAATTCCCATGAGCCCCTGCCTGCAAGCGCGGTACAAGCGAAGTCAAACTATAAAAAGGCAGAATAACACGAACGTTGGTTTACGGGGATTCCTCGTGGAGAGCGAGGCTCTCACGTCACAGCCCCGGCTGGAAGCCCCAGGCTGCCAACCTACAGGTGGGGCCAGGGGGGGGGTCTCCTGGTATTGCGGCTGACTCCCATGTATTGCATACGAAAGGGCAGCGGGGCCGAGCCGTAGCGCGGCTTTGGTCAAGTGCTGAGCGTCGTAAGCCCCGCCCCTTGAAGGGACTCGGAGCTGCCGAGGCAAGACTTGCAGCGTCCCGGGCGGAAGATTGGGAACAACGGCGTGCGCGTGCGCGTGATGCAACCATGGCGGAACTGGAGATTGGGCGGCACTGCGCGGTGGAAGGCTGCCGGCAGCTGGGTAAGAGGGGCCGGAGAGGCGGAAAGAAAGAGCGGGCCAGTTGACAGAAAGGAGGCCGAGACGCTCGAGAAAATGGGGCTTCCCAAGCGCCTGTGGTCTTTTGGTGGCCAAACTGTGGCTCTCCAGATGTCCACAGACTACAACTCCCACGAGCCCCTGCCAGCATCTGGAGAGCCACAGTTTGGCCACCTTTCGCGTTCCTTTGGTTTGAAGTATTCGCCCTGCGTGGAGGGTTGGCGTTCGAATGGAAACCGGAAATAAATGCGTTCTTAACTCTTGGGTCTTTTCAGAACTGCTTCCCCAAAAGGAGGAGACCGTGTGCATTCAAGGGCGTGGGTTTTGCCCACGAGCCATTGCTTCATTATTAGTTTCCGTAGTCTAGCTTGACCGGGGCTCCGTGGTTACTGCAGGCAATTATCCTCAGAAGTCATGGCAGTTTGGTCACGTTTGCGGGTGGAGATCATGCTTGCTGAGTAATAAGAGATGCCAAATGTCTCAGGTTAAAATGAGATGTTTTGCTTTGCAATCAGTCTTCTTTAAGCCGGGCAACAATATAGTTACAGCAGATCGGTGGTGAGTGAAAGATCTGTTGTCTGTGCTTTCATACAGACACTTTGTTATATAAATTAATTCTATGATGCAGGGTCAGAACAGGATTGGGGAGACTCAGGTTCAAATCGCCAGTTGCCTGCTGTTGGGATAACCTTCCTCACAGGGTTGTTGTGAGGAATCGGGAAGAACAAAATGCACCATCCTTGATAACGTAGGAGGAAGGGAAGTATCAGTGCAGGGTTGATAGAAACCATGTCAGATGCCTGGGACAGCCTAGGCAAATGGACACAGCAGCCCTCTCCCACTTGCTGTGTACCATTGCTGAGAGGTCCAGGGGTTAAGAATCAGTTTCTACTACTCAGATACCTCCATGTGAAGCAGTGAGTTATAGTCCAGGAAAGCTTGGCTGCAATAGACTTAGTCCAGCTAGTCCTCTGGCATCAGATCCTTAATGTAACTGCTGCTAGGTTGCGCTGTTCACAGTTTGGCTACTTCTCCCTCAAATCAAAAGGAGATGATTTTTTGTGATCTTATAACAAAGCTAAAGCTGTTATAACACCTGACTCCTTCTGGGCTGAACAATACACCAGACAGCTCCCTCTGCTCATGGCCAAAACACCAATCTGCCACAGGACTCAAAAGGAAATCTAAGCTGGAGGGATGGTCTAGCTTTCTGTTAGCTGTTCATAGTTAATTCATTGTTCCATATTATCTGAAATGTCAAATCTCTTACCTTTCCCTGTGTTGTGTATTTGTAGCAGGGAGAGACCAGCTCAAACGGTAATCAGTGATGGATACTGATGTTAAATCTGTTTGATGGATTGCTATTACTACTGGAGAAGTAGGGTTTATTTGTTTTAACAGTAGTTATTTTTTATAATGGTTGACCTTGAAAAATATAGGAGCTTTTTGTGTTGCCATTTTTGCACTCTTAAGCCTTACTCATTAAGTGCACAGCTTATTCTTACGGAATGGAACTTGTGTGATGGAAAGCACCTCCTGTTCCACAACAGTCTCTTGTGTGCCTTGAAACTCTGTGGGTAGGTCACCCTCCTGAAACATCATGGCCAGAGCCCGGGATATTCCTTAGAATGGAAAGTGGCAAAAAAAATTCCGCTTCTGTATCAGTATTCTGTATCAGAGATGATGGTGTCTATATTTTGTATCAGATATGATGAGCCACCTTTGTTAGCATTATACTCGGGGTTTAGATGTAAAACTTACAGAGCACAATGACACCCCACATAGCCGCCTCTCCACTCCTATAATAAATCTTTCACTCAGCCCACCTTTGCATATGCTGTGCAAACTGGTGTTTTCTTGTGTAAGATTCACTGGATCAATGGGACTTACTGTGCAATCTAGGTGCATATTATATTGTTCAAAAATCATGAAAGTGGGTTAGAATCAGCATCTTCTTTGGGAAGATGGAGTTCTGTGAGAGCCAGATGATGGCTGAAAGATGAGGCTTTAGTGGCAAGCAGCACCTTAGTTGGTCAAAAACCGATCCATGATATTTCCACTTAGATCTTGTAAATGTTATGAAATGTACACTGATACAAACAGCTAAAATTACCATGTGTTTCATTTCAGATTTTCTACCTTTTGTGTGTGATGGCTGCTCCCAAGTTTTCTGGTATGAAGCCCTTAAGTAGTATTATTTAAGAACTGTGGTCAGTTTTCTTGGAGCTTAATAGTGATATAGCTTCCTCACAGTCCTGAGGAATTTAAAACCAGTGGGTGCAGAGATGAGAAGTGGCTGAGGGAATATTGGAGAACAAACTAACAGAGAAATGCAAGTTTAGGGACAGAAAAATATTTGTTGCCCATAACCATTTATGTGGAGTCCGGTATACCAATGAGTACAACTCAATTTTAAAAGTGATGAGTCTTTCCCAGTGAGCTTGATGTGTTGTAATGGGGCCATCAGTTAGACCAGGGGTAGTCAAACTGCGGCCCTCCAGATGTCCATGGACTACAATTCCCAGGAGCCCCTGCCAGCAAATGCTCCTGGGAATTGTAGTCCATGGACATCTGGAGGGCCGCAGTTTGACTACCCCTGAGTTAGACCATGACACTTATGGACACCATGCTGTCCATAAGTGTTTTCTGGAACCCACTTGCTTCTCCCCCAAAGCAAAGGGCAGGTGGTGGCTTTCCTCTCCTTGACTGGGATAAAAAGTACTTCAGAAGACCCAGGCGGTATCTTGAATCTACAAGAAGTACCCACCTGGAAACAGCTGCCCCCACCACACCAATCACCCAACATTTTGTGAATACCTTATCCATAGCAGCCATTTTGTGTTTCAGCCGACTTTCTATGACCGCCATTCTGTGGTAGATCCTGCTACCCTCCCTTGGAATTCCAAATGTGACCAAGGGCTCAACAGGTTTAGTGATCTGGATCAGGGTGTTGCACTAGGATCAGGAAGACCTAGTTTTGAATCCCCATTCTTCTATGAAGCTGAATGTGGCTTTGAATCAGTCCCAAATTGTAGTGTTTTTCTGAATATAAAATTTGTAAAGAATAGTTTCTGAGGTTATTGGTGGAAGAGCAGGATGAAAAATTGTTGATAGATACGTTCTCATGTTCTTTCTTTTTACATGATGCTTTAACTGTTATGTAACTCTTAAGTCTTCAGCACCGAAGCCGATCTGCTCATGGTTGCTCTGAGGTAAGTGGGTCAACTTCATTGTAGCCTATAACATCTCTGGTTCCTTGGGAAGTTTAGTTCCCTTTATTCCATTTCGGGTAACTTTGTACATAATACTTACAAACATTGCTTGAAAGCACACTCACCTATCTCATGTGTTAGTAGTATTAATAGGGGTATTTAGGGAAGCAGCCTGAAGTTATTTCTGTCATCATAGCAGCCCAAATAATCTTCCCGTTGAATATGCAGCCAGCTGCCTTTCTTCACTGAGCTTTCTTCACACGGTTTTGTACTCAAGGGGAAATGTGTACATTTTAAAAGGAGCAGGGTTGCATTAATGAGCCATGTCTTGAAATAAAGTGCCTTGCTATTAATTTGTAGTTCCACACTTCTTTCTGTTATTTTACGTGAGTTTATTTAATTTTATTTCAGACTGTCTTTAAGTTTTAACAAGTACTCTTTCCTTTGCCTACATATTACTATTCTCCTGAGACTATAAAATAATATTCTGGCTTCAGCATTCCTAGGTGATGTTAATTGCTTATGTTACTTTGCTTCTTTTCTATTTTAGTTCTGCTAATATTACTGTTAAGAGGATATAGTAATTTACACATGTCACATGGGTAAAGTCACACGTAGGAAGTATTCTTGGGAACAATTCACATATTCTTTTTTATTCAGAAAGGGCTATAAATTGGATCACTGTATTATTGAAGAAAATTCCAGGACTGAGCTACCATTTTAGAAAATGTAGATTTTAGTTATATTGTAGTGCATATTTGTAAACAAGGCAATTCTGTACAACATATTCTTATACAGCATTTTAAAAAATTGGTTTTAGGTAAACCTGAAAAGCGAGGAAGTGAAACCAGATCTTCACAAATCCTTCTTGTGCTCATACAGAGGTTGTGATGGGAAAGAACTTGTACCAGTACTGTGCTCATTTTGTGAAAAGCAGTTTTGTTTAAGGTGAGCAAAGGAATTAATGTTTACTGTTTCCTTGTGTTAACCTGTTGGTTGGCTAGTGACTGTTTCCACAACTATTATTGTTCACAGGCACCGTCATCAGCCGGACCATGAATGTGAGGCCCTAGAAGCCCCTAAGCCTCGCATGGCTGTCACCCAACAACTTGTTAAAAATATTGTAGGCAAGTATAGTAAAAAGTACTGTTTTCTACAGAATACAGTTCGGGGCTAGGTAGTAAGACAAAATACTGGTCCAAAGGTGTTAAGAGGAAATATGAAAGCATCAACATTATTTATTTGTACAATCCCCAGTTTTTGACTTATTAATTTGCCTCACAGCCTGCCTTCTACAGATGGAGCTGCACTCCTAGTGCCATATCATGTCAGAGGCATATTTCTCTGCTAGTGGCTTGGGTTATTTTTATTTACTTTCCCGGCCCTAGGGAAGCGCGCCTAGCCTCAACCAGGGCCAGGGCCTTTTCGGTCTTAGCCCCCACCTGGTGGAATGAGCTCCTGGGAGAGCTGCGGGCCCTGCGGGATCTTCCAGCGTTCTGCAGGGCCTGCAAAACGGAGCTCTTCCGCCAGGTCCACGGTTGAGGCTGGGGTTGGCGTGGTACATCGACTGCTCCCCTCCCCAGGCTTCTTCTAGAACATTGTTTACCTCCTTCTCCTCTGCCCTCCCTTTAGTAATGGGGGTGGGAAGGGGATTTTTTTTGCTCCACCATGTTGTGATGGTTTAAAGTCTTTTAATGGGAGTTTTAATGGGGTTTTAAGACATTGTAACCCACCACGAGCCATTTGGGAGTGGCGGGAAATAAATTGAAATAATAATAGTAATAATAATTATTATTAATAATAATAATAATTATTATTATTATTATTATTTACCTAATTTGTAAGTTAGTTTCTTCCCCTAATGGGACCCAAAGGTTCTTACCATGTATTATTCCACGATGTTATATGTAAACTGCCCTGAGCCATATGGGTGGGCGGTATACAAATCTAAGAAATTAAATAAATAAAGTTACACATCTTCCCCTTCTGACAACAACCATGTGAAGTAGAGTGTGCAAGTGATCCAAACTCCCCGAGTGAGCTTCTGGGGATTAAAATGTGGATCTCCTAGATCAGTGGTCCCCAACCTTTTTATCACCGGGGACCGGTCAACACTTGACAATTTTACTGAGGCCTGGGGGGGGGGGTAGTCTTTTGCCAAGGGACGTTGCCACCACCTGAGCCCCCTGCTCCATTTGCTTTCCAGCTGGCACCCCTGACTTTCCGCCGCCCACTGGGAGACGCTGCCAGCAGCAGCTGCACAGTGCCATGCCGAGGGGGAGCCTCAGCCATGGCAGCTGCTAGAGACCACCAAAGGTGAGCCAGCGGCAGAGTAGCAGGGCAGCCCCCGAGGCGGCAGCCAGGGAGGAGGACGAGGAAGAGCCGCGGCCCGGTACCGACTGATCCACAGACTGGGACCGGTCCCCAGACCAGAGGTTGGGGACCACTGTCCTAGATCCAGTTCAACACTCTGACCACTGCACCACACTGCCTTTACATACCTGATGTACTTTTGAGTCTATTACAGTTAACTTGTAAGGGAGGAAAGGAACAAAACACGTCATAAACAGTATTTCCTCAGTGACAATAATGTTGCAGTTTCAATGCTAGGAAAATGCAGTGCAGAGACTTCTGCATCCCATATAACAACTGACTTAACAATTGTGCATCTGTCATTTTCCTTTTGGTGTTTTGATGCTGTGCAGTCTGTCTTGAATATATAGAATGGACTTTCTCAACCTTTTTACCATTGAGAAAGCCCTGAATCATTCTTCTGGCTTTGAGAAACCCCAGAAGTGATGTCAGCAGGCCACTCAATTGCAGAAACCCTTCCAGGGACATCAGAAAACCCAAGGGTTTCACACAACTCCTGTTGAGGAAGCCAAATAACAGCAGACACACATTGGTTAGAGGTCAAATAAAAATTCCATTCTATGTATGGAAGCTAATGGAGGCAGGCTGTGTGTTCTCCCAGTATGCCATGCACTGAGCATTTTGGAAAAAGTTACCGTGGTATATAATTCTCTGTGTACCAAAATAATGAGAATGTAATTCTTGTTTAAATGGGTTAATGCAATGTACCTTAGATTCCAAGAAAGAAACCACGGTGATGAAAAGATGCAAGGGAGCCAAGAACGCTGAAACAGCAGCAAAAGTGGCCCTGATGAAACTCAAAATGCATGCTTGTGGGGATAACTCCTTGCCACTGGTAAGTCAACCATGACTGCTTCCTTCCATCCACATTTGTGCTTTTCCCCCTTGCCATTTTTAATTCAACAAAGGGGGGGGGGGGGTTGCTTGTGTAGAATTACAGCTTTAATCATTATGGTAATTCATTTCCTGCAGCCTAATACAGTCTTAATTCCCCCTCATTACTACTGCTGATCAGTAGGAATATTGTTTGCCATTAGCATTCTAAAGAGGCACCTTTGTATGTACATTTTTAAATGCTCTTTTGTAATATTTTTCCTATCCTCTGTTGCAAAGTGGGCTTAGCAAACAAGGAGGATTCAAACCAAGCAAGGCCTTCTAGTAGGAACTCCATCTTTAAATAATAAATAACTCCACTCAGAACAGGGTCCCACATCCATGACAAAGCATGAGATTACTCCAGATTCACTCAGTTAAGGTTGCAGAAGGTCCTACATGTTAGCTCTTTGTTTCGCCTCACTTTGAGCATAATAATGCACCTGGAGACTGAAATGCAGCATGCACATTATTTCTTGTTCTGATCATTGTAGTTACCTTGGACCTCTAGGGTTGCTCATCATTCTCCTCGCTTTGCAAGTGAATGGAGAAATGAGCTGGCAGGGATGTTGACAGGTCACTGAATTTCTCTAAGAGAGCTTGCCAACTGCCTTCTGTTAAGACTGGGGGGGGAGGGAGATGAGTTCACAAATATAATATTGCCTGTGACACTTTGCAGAACAGTTGTTTCTGACTGAATCTGTGTTAAAACTGCAGTGTTCCTGGCTCTTCAGAAGGTGTTTAAAAATTAGCTTGAAAGGAAACAGGAGTTGGGTCCTACAGCTCTGCTCCAATAATGGAGAAATTTCCCAGGCATTTTGCTTCAGGAGAAGACTCCTTGTGCCAGAGGGAAGTACCTTTGCTAGCAGTATCCAGATTAGAGTTCCTGTAGGAGGACACAAGTGCCTAAATAAAGCAAGAGAAGAGCTCATTTTTTTTGTACCCCACTATTTACTTCATGACTGAGTCTCAAAATAGCTTACAATTGCCTTCCCTTCCTATCCTGTGAGATAGGTGAGGCCGAGCTCTTAGAGAACTGAGTGGCCCAAGGTCACACATCTGGCTGCGTGTGGAGGAGGGCAGAATAAAACTCAGTTCTCCTAATTAGAGGCCACCACTCTTAAACATTATACCAAGCTGGAGGAGAAAGGAAGGGGAAACTTTAAGGAAATTGCTGACAGTATATGCAAGGGAGAGTATTGAAAGCCCATCTCCATATTTATAATGCTTTCAACCATTTCTTTTGTAATGAGGCCCCTCTGTTTCAAAGCAGGTATAAAGTGGTATCTATGCAGATAGAACAGCCAGCTCCCAGATGTACTCAGATTGAGGCGGAGTTTTTTGTCATGCCTAGGTGACTTGAAACTCCTATTTTAATACTATGTATTTGGGCTTTTCTGTTGTAGACTGAGAGAATCTACTTGCAAGTATTTTTACCAAAAGGAAACAAGGAGAAAAGCAAGCCCATGTTCTTTTGCAGTAAATGGAGCATTGGCAGAGTAATTGATTCAGCAGCTGCCTTGGCAAGCCTTAAAAACGACAACAACAAAAGCATCGCCAAGGTAACTCAACTGAAGGATCTTCTTGGATCCCAAATTTTTATTTGAGTTATAATGCAGTAATGCCAGAATTTCTTTTTACATTTTCAGAAATTAAGACTGTGCCACCCAGCATCAGGAGAAGCTGTACCTGTGGACCACACCTTGGGCTCTTGGCTAAGCAACAAAGAATGCCCACTCCATAATGGCGGGAATGTTATTTTGGAGTATCTTGATAATGAAACTCGGTTTTTAGAAGATACAAATTCATATGTAGAATAATTGCAGGAAGCTCTTGATATGTAGGATTCAGATTCAGTCAAAACAAGGTCCTTGGTCTGTTTAAAACTGTGTGGCATAAGGAAAGTGGTTTATTCACAGGAATTGGTTTTAGAAATAGACATATCAGCATACAGTTTACTCCATTCTATGGTACACCAAGGTGCTGAATAACCTGCATGTTTGTCTCTTGATGCTTTGGCCTAAGGTGTGAGCTGTGACTCCATTGAAAAAGTTATTGAGTCTGATTTGACATCAGGGTAGTTTCAGAGGGCAGCTGTGTTGGTCTGCAGCAGGAGAGCTAGATTCAAGATGCACATGAGGTTCTGGGGCATCAGTTTTCAGGAGTCAAAGCTCCCTTTGCCAGGTAACTTCATCCAAGTTGACATTGGATGCTCGTCCCACTTGTGAGCTGTGCTGCCTCATGAGCACATGCAAATCACCATAAATTCAGAAGCTAATTTCTGATGAGTTATAGGTGAGGCATCCAAAGTAGAGTAGAAACAGAGAACCTGGCATTTAGAGAAACTTCTAGAATGGGAGATGGTGAAATGCGTAGGTGCAAGTTGGTTTGTGAAAAGGTTACATTTCCTTGGCACCGAGATCTATTTTGCCCCTGTTGCAAAAGACCTTGGCAGGTCTTGGGGATTGAAAATGTATTTAGAAACTAAGACTATGTAATCAAACAAGGAAAAATGTGGTGATAACAATGACCCATTTCTTCACCACCTTACATCTACTGCTCTTGTGTTCTCCCCATCACTAGGCATCGCACCATGAGCACAGCCACAGAAGCACTTTACTGTATCTCAAGATGCAGTTTGAGAGGCAGCACAAGCAATTATTTCATTCTATCCTCTTACTTCAACATTAGCTGATTTGCAGAGTTAACAGAAAGAATGGACATTGTAAACACTGTTTTTTGTGTGTGTACAACGAGATTGGCAGATGAAACCCTGCTGAACTTTCTGTCAATGCAGCATCCATTACAGTGTACAGCAATTGATTTTCTGTGGTGGCCCTGATTTCGTGAAATTCCCTGCAGAAGGAAAGCTGATTAACATAAACTTGCCGACCTTAGGCACTGCGTTTTAAAGACAAGCTTTTGGGGACACTGGGGTTTTGAACTGGTGTGTGGTTCATGGTTACAGTACTGACGTTTGAAGTTCAATAGCATTTTTGGAATCTGTTCTACACTCATAATGAAAGAAATGAAAGACCTCTCTCCTTTTTGTTGCCAGTTCTTTCGGATATGGATCTCTAGAACATGCAAAAAATTTTATATATATTCTTTTGTAATGAGGGGACCCTTTCAAGGCCCGTTCTTAAGGACAGCTTTGAAGCTAGTGTGTGTGTGTGTGTATACACACATACACACGCACGCACACACACACACACATATATATATACACACACACACACACACACATATACAAGAGCCTCTTGTGGCGCAGAGTGGTAAGGCAGCCGCCTGAAAGCTTTGCTCATGAGGTTGGGAGTTCGATCCCAGCAGCCGGCTCAAGGTTGACTCAGCCTTCCATCCTTCTGAGGTCGGTAAAATGAGTACTCAGCTTGCTGCTGGGGGGTAAACGGTCATGACTGGGGAAGGCACTGGCAAACTACCCCGTATTGAGTCTTCCATGAAAACCCTAGAGGGCGTCACCCTAAGGGTCAGACATGACTCGGTGCTTGCACAGGGGATACCTTTACCTTTATACACATACACATACATATATACACATACACACACACACATATACATATACATATATATATACACACATACACACACACACACACACATGGCCTTAAAAGGGTCCCCTCCCCTGGCCAGGCAGCTTAAGGTGGGTTTGGGCTGCAGCTTGCAGCCGGATCAAGTGGGGTGGGTGGGGACTAGCCAGCTCCTTAGCAGGCCCGACAGAGCTCCTTAGCAGGCCCTGCCTAGCAGGCCAAGAGGCCCTTGTTAGCAGGCCCTCCAACACGACCCTTTGCCCAGGGCCCTCTTCCCTTACCTGCTGCTGGCTCCAGACACTGAAGTGCATCCAGACACTGAAGAAGCTAAGAGTCCAGGGACAGAGGGTGGAAGCTACAGGGGCAGGGGCCTATTCCAACCTGGACAGCCAAACATGTTCCACCCCCCAGGCTGTTTCACAAATATATAGAGGAACCATGGATAAGGATATTATATTTATATATTTTTCAGTCTTTACCCTGCCACTCTCAACAATGTCGTCTCGTGGTGGCTTACAATATAAAATCAATAAAGACACAATATGCCCCATAAAACCCCTATCAAAATATTCAACAGTAACAACAGTAACAAAATAAGATGGTAGTGTAACTTCTCTAATACTCCCAACCCAACTTAGCTGTTCCAGCCTAGGGCAAATACCATGGCCCTAGATGATCAGAACCCTTGAATTTTCGTCATCAGAGCTTAGCATAGAGCTTAGCATAGGGTGGGACCCACAGTTCATAACTCCAGTTGCCTCCCTGGCCTCAACCAAATGCCTGTTGGAACAGCTCCATCCTGCAGGCCCTGCGAAACCTAGGTAGCTCATATATGTGTGTGATACTCAAATTTTAGCAATATATGTGCGCATAACAAAGGTTGATGGGCCTCTGTGTTTACATGTTTTGTGTTTTTGGCATTGAAGCGAAGATCAACTTATGGTATTGTAGCATTATAACATGAAACCCTGGCATTCAAGACAAACACATAACCTGTCTCCACGAATACTGGAACCACTCAGTACAATGCAGGGAAGAATAATGAGTAAGCAAGCATTCAGGGCTTTATATGCTGATATCTCAAGTATATTTTGCTGTATGGACAAAATCATGGGTGTCAGCTTGAATGGTCCTTGTTAGGGTAAATGCAACTATAGGTTACCCAGGTCTGATTTTTGGAGTTACAGCAGAGGAATTGAGCTTCTCAAGTTAGTTTTATAGTCCATCTATCTTTTTCAGCTCGGTTCCCCACGGTGGTATCCAAGGGTGCTGAGGCCCACCAAGTGTTTTAAGGAAGTGCTCAGTAGGCCTTCTTGTTGGCCATTGGACATGATTGGCTGCAGATTTTTAAAATTTTGCCTTGGCAGCAGCTGCCATCACATAAAGATATTCCCTGCATGACTACATACAAACTGGGTATATGCAGGAAAATATTTGTTAACCACAGGTTCATTTTAAAAGGCACCCTGTTAAATGGGGTTCTCTCTAAAACATGGGTTGTTATTCCAGTTATGCATGGCCCAACTCCGAGATTTTGTGGCAGCCATTTTACACTTGTGCACAATGCCCAGCGTCACAATTCCAGAGGGGCCTGCTGGCTCAAAAAGAGCTGGGAAACCCTGATTTAAACAGATGCAAGTGGTGTGTTTAAATAAAATTGTGCAACGGTTTTTTTAAGATACGGTGATGAGATTGGCCCACTTTTGGAGGGACATCTGGGGGTACCTGGCAAATTGTACTTACGGCTGGGCAGAAGAGGGCAGGACCAGGAAGCGCGCCTCCAATGCCTGAACGGGGTGCAATTAACACCTGCACCAGTTGCCAGGAATTTGGGAGTGACATTTGATGCCTCCCTCTCTATGGAGGCTCAGGTCACCAATGTAGCTCGGACGGCATTTTTCCATCTTCGCCAAGCCCGGCTACTAGCGCCCTACCTGTCCTCGGAACACCTGGCCACAGTGATCCATGCAACGGTCACTTCCAGATTAGACTTCTGTAACTCGCTCTACGCGGGCCTTCCCTTGTCTTTGACTCGGAAGTTACAGCTGGTCCAAAATGCGGCTGCCAGGGTCCTCACTAGAACACCTTTGAGGGCCCACATTCAGCCGGTGCTTCGTCATCTGCACTGGTTACCAGTTTTGTTTCCGAATCAGATTCAAGGTATTGGTATTGACCTTTAAGGCTATACGCGGCCTGGGTCCCGTGTACCTGCGGGACCGCTTGGTTGCTTATGCCCCCCGCAGGGCACTCCGCTCTGCGGGTATGAATTTACTGGTTGTCCCGGGCCCACGGGATGCTCGCCTGGCCTCGACCCGGGCCAGGGCCTTTTCAGTCCTGGCCCCAACCTGGTGGAACGAGCTCCCAGAAGAGCTAAGGGCCCTGCAGGATCTACCAGCTTTCCGCAGGGCCTGTAAGACGGAGCTCTTCCGCCAGGCATATGGTTGAGGCCAGGGCAGCTCTCCCACTAATCCATCAGAGGATCCCCTCCAATATTGAGATCTCTAACACCGAGATCATGGTTAGATGTATTGTATTGGTGCCACCCTCTTCTGAACATTATTCTCTCCACCAGGCTGAACTAAGATCAGAATTGTGACCACCGCCGCTATATGTTATGTGATATGTTATATGTAACTTTTAATTGGGGTTTTTATGGGGATTTTATTGTGTTTTAACTATTTATGTTGTAAACCGCCCTGAGACCTATTGGGAGAAGGGCGGTCTAAAAATTAAATAATAATAATAATAATAATAATAATAATACGTTGAAATTAAAAAATATATATTACAATACTATTTTTGCATTCTATGCATTCTGTGAAACTTTTTGTTGTTCCATGTGGACCAAATATTTAATCAAGAACCCCCCCCCCCTCTGTCAACGGTGTCCCACTTTACCAATGTTATCATCTGGTCATCTTATTTTAAGACCAAAGTTTGAGTCCAGTAACACCTTTAAAATCAACCACGTTCAATCCCCCATGTAAGCTTTTGTGTGCATGCACACTTCCATCAGATGCCTTACACCTGGAATTAAAATGTGTTCTTCAAGGTGCTACCGGGCTCCAACTGTCCCATTGCTTCACACCAGCACAGCCATCCACTTCAACCAGTGTGGAGTCCTGGTGTCCTGCTTGATCATAAATTGCCGCGTTTCGCGCTCCCTGAAGGTCCCTGTGCTTTAGGGATTCCTCCCGCCCTGAGGTGGGAACGGAGCGGCTGCAGGCTTTGTATCTCAGTGCTTTACCCTTCACGGGCACCAGGGGGCGCGCCGAAACCAAAATAACACGAGCCACCCTCCGTCTTCGGTCGCCCCGTTTCTCCTCCCCGAGGCAGGCGCAGTAAGCGACCCATCGCCTGAGGCAAGGGAGGGGAGGGGGGAGAATGGACTGTTAGATCCTGCGCAGTAGTGATGTGGAGGCTGTCACGTGGTGCCAGGCTCTGAAGCCGGCTTTCCTAGTTCGGCGGCCGGAGAAGGGCAGCGGGGCCGTTTCGCCGAACCCTGTCCTTGGAGGTCCGAGGAAGTCACTCCCCTCCCCCCCCCCCCCCCGTCTCCTGGTAAGTCGCCGCTTTGGGAAGAGCTGCGCGTGCTGGCCGCCGGGAGGGGAGGGGGTTCTGAATGAGGAACTGGCCGCTTTGCAGAGGGAGGGGCGAAGGGAAGCCGACATGGCCACGCCTCCTGCTCGTGGGGGGGGGGGCGCCGCTGGGGCTCCCCCTTTGCTGGGCTGCGGTGCTTTTTGGGGCCGGCGCGGAGTTGCTCTTTCTGTTTCGGAACAGAATCCGCTTGGGGGCGAGGCCGCCTCCTCCACTTCGGCCAGACCCAGTTCTCTCAGAGCTCTTTCAGCCCCACCTACCTCACAGGGGGAGAGGAAGGGAAAGTGATTGTAAGCCACTCAGAGGCTTCGTTTGATTAGTGAAAAGCGGAGTGTAAAAAAACAGATCGTCTGAATCCTTGTCGACCGCAAGCCTGATCCGTATGTTGCAAGAAGAGCTTCTGAGCAACTCCTTCTTCCCGAGGACATCTCCTTGGAGAGGGTCACATCTCCAAGGGTTAGCTGGGGCTGAGGGGGCCTAGGCGAGGCCTGAACAGGGCCCTGCAGCAGAGGAGGGACAGCCCCGTGGTCCTCAGTCCATCAGGAGTGGCCTCGTTTTCTCTAGGGAACCTTCTTGAGACTCCTTACAAAGTAAAATATGCTAAAAACATAGAAGCACCGGAAACAATAGTAACAATAATAAGATTGTATAAACTGTGGTTCATCGTTGTTCCAGTTGAACTGCCTCTTAATATACAAGTTTCATTTTTAACATGCTTAGAGCCAGTATGTTGTCGTATCAGTAGGATCTGGGAGACCCAACTTCAAATCTGGCCTCTGCTGAGTGACCTTGTGGTAATCATACACTCTCAGTCCCTCATAGGGTTGTTGTGATGATAAAATGGAGGAAAAGAGAATGATGCTAGCTGCTGAAAGGGTGTCCTTTGAGGAGAAAGGCAGAGCAGAAAATACAGTAATGGTTCATGGGTCCAAAGGAATCTATAGTCATTCATTTCTAATAACCTCAAAAGCAACCTCTCTCTTTTTTGTGTGTTTTTGCCAGCCAAGGTTGTCTTGTCTTTCTCCGGGTTTGCTTAATGAACTTTACTTAGCTATCAGTTCGCATATGTCTGCAAGTGTGTGAACATGATTCATTCAGGCAGGTCCCATCCAGTTGCAGGAATCTGTAACATAGGCTTCATTATATTATACTTATATAGAAGATTTTCTCTGCATCTGCCCAGTATCATATAACATATGAGGAAAGGTGTAGTCCATACTTACAAAACGATTCACCTTTTGTTGTCCCCTTAATTTCAGCTTGACAATCTGGAGAAGCTGAAAAATGGCAGACCAATCTTGCCAGACACAGAAGCAGCTTTCTTTTTTAGAACTGGAGTCCTAGTGATACTTGGGTTGCCAGCTACTTAGGAGAGGAAAACAGCATGGTTTGCTCCCATGTCAACAGAAGTTTGGTATTCAGTGGACAAAGCTTTTCATGGCATGTAACTAGAAGTTATCACCTGATAATTGCTACTGTTGGAGGATTACAGGGACAGATGTAAAGGTGTAGCCTCTAAATGCATTCCTCCAAATAACTGTTTAAGGCTTGGTTGCACTCATTGATTTTCATATATGCAACAGGTGGTTGCAAAAGAAGATGAGAACAATAGAGATGTTGCTGGCATTAAACAGAAGGCAGCTATGTGTCACCATAGTCTTTCAGTGGAGGAGATATGCTGAGATATTCTAAATGACCAATATTAATTTCCAGAAGGAAGACAAGAACAGTCATCTAAATTCCTGAGAACCAAGCCTTGAAGAGAGCACTTTAAAATTCTTAGACATCATTAAATTAAGCAATCAGGTGGATTTTTCTGTTTTTTTCAGGAAGAAGGTAATTCTTCACTCATGGGTTTCCTCAGTTTCTTGTGTTATAATGTTGTATTTTCAACTTTCATTAACTGCAATGTCATATTATTGCTTGGGTTAATCATTTTCTCCTGCTTGTAATTGAAACCTGCTGCCATCTGATTTGCCTCTGAAAATTTTAGCTAATAGAGCCCTTATTTCTTAGCTCTTGAAATTGTCCAGTCTTACTCGCCAGTGCTGGTCTTGTTTAAAAACTTATGAAATAGGAATGAAGTCTTAAGTGTATAGTGAAGGCTAAGCTTTAAGTGGCCCAGGGGTGTAAAGCAATGCTGTAGCATGAATCTAATTCCAATGGGTACCTCCATTTTACTGATCAAAAATTCAGAGGTGGGAATACCCAGGGTGTGGATACCTCTTTCTGTAACTCCAGGATAATCCTCAGGTTTGTGCAAATATACAAAATGCTTTAAGAGTGGGTGCTTACTTATTCCCAAGGGAAAAATAACTCATGCATGTATCACAAAAATAAATCCCACAGTGAGAGATATTATGAAGTGTTTTTATTTTGCTTTTAAAGCAAAGAACCAACTGGGAGATAATCTAAGCAGTGGGCACGTTGGAAGGGAATCTTGTTATTGGGACTCCTGGCGGGGGGGGGGCTGGCAGCAGGGGGGGATAATGAATAGATGGTTTGGAGGATGGGATTTGAAGGTGCAGCGAAATAGGTAAGGGAGGAACCAGGCAATTAGTCAGGTTAGCAGGAAGGGAAGTACAGGCAGAAGAAGAGGGGAGGAAGGGATTTCTGGGGGCCACTTCCTTGTTATACTATGTTTCAAAATGAACAGTAATCTTACTGAAATATCTTTTCTTTGTAAAACTTGCATTTTGGTAAGTTACGTAATGAACCAAAACATCTCCTATTTCGAATCATGCTTACACTCATGTTTTAACATTCTCTGATTGGGTTTGAAGCTATACTTGGAGGCAAACCCTATTGAAGATTATGGAGTTTAACTTCAAATCCAGCAGGTTTAAAATCAGAGTGCTAGGTTGAAGCTCTAAGATGAGGACTGCTAAGGTGGGAGAGCACAATCAGAGGGTCCTGATCACTTAGGGAGGGATGCATAAATCTCGGTAAATCATGTAATTTGCTTTCATATAATGTTTGGGTTGGCCCTGGGTGGTATGAATGGGGACAGAGATCAAGGTACATGGTGGCTGTGAATAATTCTGCCTAGGCACACTCTCTGAGAGTTCCTTATGAGTAAATATGTTGAGGAGTATTATGCAGTTCATAAATTATACAGCTTATTTATTACATTCTGCCATTTTAGTGCTTCTGGGCAAAGACTGACTAACTGCATTTTACGCTTTTATATAGAAACATTTACTTGATTAAGTAAATTGGACGGTGTGGCTGTATGCTGTATCTGTTGGCCTCATATACCAGCCATATCGTAGTTTTCTCTGAAGACTTTAAGAATATTTGCAGCCTGACTCTCTGGCCAGCCACATTTATATACCCTGCTCAGTGTTACCTGGCCCAGGTGTGCATAAGAGCACCATCTTGAAACAGTTTTGAAACAGAGCATCTTAAGTAGACAATGGGAACCAAAAGTGTAGCTAAAGCACCAGTAAGACAAAATAGTGTTTTTTCTGGAATTAATGTTATTGATAATTTGCATATTTCAACAGAAGAAAGCAGAGTTTGTTAAAATTTTAATCACATAATCAGTATTTTATTGTATGTGTGATGTGATGTTTTTGCTTCTGCACATTGTTGCCTAGGTAAAAGTAGATTTTACAATGGCTGATCCTTGGCAAGAATGCATGGACTATGCCGTTACTTTAGCAAGAAAAGCTGGAAAGGTAAGGGAACTAAGTTTGAGTCCAGTGGCAACTTTTAAAACCACTACAGTTTAATTCTGGGTGTAAGCTTTCATGTGCATGCATACTTCTTTAGATGGAGAGGTAGAGGGTTATTTACTGTTCTGAAGGAAACGTTTGGTTGCCGCTGTCTTAGCAAAGTGCATTGTGTTGTTTATCTGCATTATTAAAGGCCATAATATCTGCTGCTTTCCAAAAAAGTCACATAGAGTATTTATTTACAGGTAATCTGTGAGGCACTGAAGGAGGAAATAGCTGTCATGGTTAAAAGCTCTCCTGCAGATCTAGTGACAGTCACTGATCAGAAAGTGGAAAACATGATTATTTCTTCAATAAAAGAAAAATATCCTTCTCACAGGTACTGAATATTTATGAACTCTAGTTTTATGATCAGTGAAAAGCATCTGAAAAGTGTGAATTATTGTGAAGGATGTTCAGGTTAACACAGTGAAAGCAACATCCTTAAAGTTGCACTCACTGAAAGTTCTAGTTTGCTCCTTGCAAACCATTTTCCTACAAATATATTCTAGAAATAATTGCCTGGGCTTATTTAGCAAAAGTCTGCATTGACTTTACCTGTTATTTCAGATGATTTGCTTCATTGCCCAGAAAGTTTTATATTTTGATTTTGTGGCCTTTCACTGTTGATTTTTTAAAAATTTATTTAGAATAAACATGTTTGCAGAGTCAGTGTTCATTTAACACTCACCATCAGTAAAAAATAGCAGTATGAGTAAAAAAGAGAGAAAGCGGCTCAAATAGCTACATGCAGCAGAGTAGAATCATAGCAGCTGACACTCAGATTCCCCAGTTTTCAAAAAGAAGGATCCCCTTGATTGGTTGTAGATGCAAATGCTTTGAATAACTGTAAATAAAAGTAATGGTTTCTAGTTACTGAACAGTATAATTTGGAACTGTAATGATGCGATGACTCAACATTTATTTGTTTTTTTGAAACGAGAGGATGTCTCTTTGCAGAAACAGCATGAAGGAAGCTGTATAGTTCTATAACAGGGGTAGTCAAACTGCGGCCCTCCAGATGTCCATGGACTACAATTCCCTGGAGCCCCCTGCCAGCGAATGCTAGGAACTCCTGGGAATTGTAGTCCATAGACATCTGGAGGGCCGCAGTTTGACTACCCCTACCTGTGATGATTATGAGAACAGGACAGGCTGCAGAGAGCCTGTGGAACAGAAAGCTTTTATGAGCAATTATATAAGGTCTTCACTGTATAAACTTTCTCTGTTTCTGGTCTAGCTCACCAGCAGGAAGCTGGCAGCCGAATGGCCATAGGAAGCACCTGTCACAGAAACTACCCCTGTTCTATAACATAGTTCTGAGGCATATATGTAGGGTACAAGATTGGAAATGGTTATGCTGAAAAAGAGCAAATCATGGCAAGCCTAGAATTAGCCAGATGAGGCACACCTCTGAGCAATCAAACACCCTAATCTATGAAATTGGCCTCTTGCTAGTCAACTGATCTATTTGACCCAGAGCTAAATTTTTAGTGCTGTTATCTTTTAGAGTAGAGCAGGGGTAGTCAAACTGCGGCCCTCCAGATGTCCATGGACTACAATTCCCAGGAGCCCCCTGCCAGCAAATGCATTTGCTGGCAGGGGGCTCCTGGGAATTGTAGTCCATGGACATCTGGAGGGCCGCAGTTTGACTACCCCTGGAGTAGAGGCTTGTCTGTATGTCTGGATTTACCTGGCATAAAAATCAAATGGTTATTCTTTGTTTTTATGTCTCTTGGAATAGAAAAATTGGCCATATATGCAGTATTTGGACAAAACCAGGATCAGTAGTTCAACTATAATTACATTCATATTGTCAGGACAATTCTGGTAATGGGGGGAAGGGGGTTCTACTAAGAGGACCCTGGGCAGGAGGATTAAAATCTGGGGTTTTTTTTAAAGCAAAGTGTTTGAATTATTGAAATTCTTTTACCATCTCTTGAACATCAACAACAATCTCTAAACCCAATGAATTAATATCATAAAATGAGGAACGTATAACTTGCTAAAACAATAATGCACTTTTGATCAGTAGGCTGACACAAATCAGGGTTTTTAACACGGGAGATAAGTAGAAAAACAAAAGAAACATATAGATATATACTTCAAAATGCAACCTGATATTGCACTTAGCTTTGTGTTTTGCTTCAACTTCTGAAGTTACTATGCAGTCTCCTTGAGAGCAAGGGGGGCTTGATTCACCAAGGAATTTTCAATGAACACCCTTCCCTTGCACATCAGATATGACTGCAACTTTTTTTGTTGCGGGGCAGACTGATGCAGACTGATCCAGGAGGCTTTTTGGTGGTCTTGACACTCCTGCCTTCAGGGATCTGGAGCTGACTTTACATTTTAGGGATCTGAGTAGCTCATGTAAAAAAGATTTGCATGTTATGCAATCTTGCAGCTAAACTTTAAAAAAAAATTTGTTCACTCTAGTTTTATTGGCGAAGAATCTGTTGCAGCTGGTGCAGGAAGTATTCTAACTGACAATCCCACCTGGATTATTGATCCTATTGATGGAACGACTAACTTTGTTCACAGGTATGCATCTACATCTCCCACAATATTGTCACCTATTTCCATATCTTATTTTACCAGTCAAAGCAAGAGGGCTGTGTTGTGGAATGATCTTGGGGTTGGGGGAAGGGCTTGTTCTTGATACAGAGACAATATTAGAGTTGCAAATTTCCATAATTTTTCCTTACAAATTCAAATATATAATTTTTATACTAAGTGCAATGTATTTATATCTTTGTTTTTTCAGGTTTCCCTTTGTAGCAGTTTCCATTGGCTTTGTAGTAAAGAAAAAGGTAATTAGTTGGGTTATTTTAGTAGAAAAGTTTCCATCCCAGCTTATCTCCAGAATATAGCTTTGTGTGTTTGTTTATTAAAAACACTAAAGCATTGCATTTTCCTGACGGCAGATGGAATTTGGAGTTGTGTTTAGCTGCGTGGAAGACAAGATGTACACTGCTAGGAAAGGGAAAGGTGCATTTTGTAACGGGCAAAAGATCCACGTATCACAACAACAAGGTGAGGCTTTTATTTTGTGTTTTGTTTTATAAAATGTGGAAGGAGTAACAGGCTAATAGATGTGAAAAGCCAAGTTTGGACAAAATATATTTCAGCTGATGGAATCTAGCTGGCAACCAAAGAACCAATGGCAGGAGTGTTTTTTTCTTCAACCTGTCTCTCAGAATTAACACAACACGGGGGTTGTCTAGTAGAATGAATTTTTGTGCATGCCATTACCATCCTATCCTGCCAATAGATTCCTGATTACATATTTTTCCCAACATATTCCTCTCTTCTTATGCTATGAAGGACTGCATCTTTTAAAAAGAAATGGGGTGGGGGGAGCATGTCCAATCAGTTACATGTTTGTAGCTTCTGCTCTAATAATTGATTCAGTTGGGAAAAAATCTATGCAGACTGTGTACAAGGCTAGCAACAAGGGCTGAGAGGCAAAAGTGGGTTCTCTGAGCTTGATCCTGAATAGGAAATAGCTTGTGTGAACAAAACATAGTGAGATCAAATTATCCTGCAGCCTCACTTGTCATTTTATTTGTGCCTGACTACAACCCAGCAGGAGACAATGGGGGGAAATGGGTAGAACCCTGTGGGACATAAATGATCCTGGATCTGTAAGTCTAACTGGTGCAGTAGGGCTGGTTCTTATTAAGACCCTGTTGGCTTCCTTTTCAGATCCTTGTTGAATGACAAGGGGGGTTGCAGCAGTATCATAGATAACAGCAGGACAAACCATATTTTTGGCATCTTTTGTGGTATTATGCACAGAATGGAATAATGTTTTGTTGGCACCTTTCTTAAAATGACTGATGGTACTTTTCTATTATTTATTGTGTTCTATATGAACAAAAATAAATTGAGTATACAGTAGATACCTTTATTTTTGCCATTTCCCCCCAGATATTACAAAAGCGCTCATAGTGTCTGAGCTGGGTTCCAACCGTGAACCAGAGGTTTTAAAAACTGTTCTTTCTAATATGCAAAGGCTTCTCAGCATTCCTATACATGGGTATGTCATCTTTTACAATTCTTTTTAAAAATCTCATTTGTACTTAGGGTTATACTTTCAATAGTGCCCTCTTAAGCAGCATCACACCCTTCTAAGCCCATTGAACTTAAGGAGTGTAACTCTGTTTAGAATTACGCAACAAGTTGCTTCTTAACCAATAGGTGTGGCCCAGGGCATAAAAGAATGCCTCCCCCCAATATGCTCAGGAACCCAAAGGCAAATCTTTCCAGCTTTGGTATGCTGCTTGCTTGGGCTGGAACAGGAGCAGTAGCATTGTAGGGGACTTGTTCTCCTTTTGTAAGCTGCTTTCAATATTGGTTTGTTTGAGAGAGTGGGATAGAAATACTTAATTGAAAATAAAAACCACGTGTCTCCTGTCTTCAAGGTATTGGGGGGATATTATACAAGAGCAATAAATAGAAGTATTTAGGATAGGAGACAAATGTGAATCAGCAGAAGGGGGCATTGCTGTAGGGATTTCGACTTCTTTTGAATGAACTCCTTCTTTCCTTGCAATGCTCTGGACCATAGGTTGCTTGTTGACAGCACCATTAGACACATATCTTACAGTGGTCTGTTTTGAGCATGGCAGACGTAGTTCTAAAAATAGAATTTAAGATTGGAAAGCATAAAATATGAATATAACGACAATACAAAGGCGAATGAATGATT
The DNA here is from genome assembly GCF_049243985.1 of Paroedura picta. NCBI lineage: Eukaryota > Metazoa > Chordata > Lepidosauria > Squamata > Gekkonidae > Paroedura > Paroedura picta. The sequence goes on from NC_135377.1 coordinate 27,184,584, forward strand.
TGATCACTGTGGTTGTGACTGTGATCAATAACATGCTGATAATGGGTTGGAATAAAATGTCTATTGCCGCTGGTATAGGCCACTTCTGCTGAGAGGAGAGGGGCTTTGTTTTTTGTTTTTGTTTTTTGTTGTTGTTGTTTTGCCAAGTTCTACTACAGCAGTGGTCCCCAACCTGCGGGCCACGGCCCGGCGCCGGGCCGCGGCTCCCTCTCCCCGCCCCCCCCCCCCCGCAGTAAAAAACTTCCCAGGCCGCAATCTTGCGGCCCGGGAAGCTTCTTACTGCGGGGAGAGGGAATCAGGGCCGCGCCCGTGCAGGCCGCGCCCACGAGGCCCGATCCGCGGGCGCGGCTCGAAGCGTGGGCGTGGCCCGAAGCGTGGGCGTGGCCCGAAGCGTGGGCGTGGCCCGCGCGGGCGCGGCCCGATGCCCTGCCGGTCCCCAGCCTAATAAAGGTTGGGGACCACTGTACTACAGAACCCCAGTTCACCCTTGTCCCCAGAAGAAGCATTCCATGGGACCTTGGAGAGAGGGCTCTTGTTCCATTGGCAGAGGTTGGCTGAAAGTACTTCAGATCATTTTCCACATTGGTATTCCAGATGACTTCCTCAGGCATAATAATGCACAACCTTTTTTTTTTTTTTTTTTTTAGTAATGCATGTTCCCTGTTTTAGGATTAGAGCAGTCGGGACAGCAGCTATAAATATGTGTTTGGTGGCAACAGGAGGAGCAGATGCCTATTATGAGATGGGGATTCATTGCTGGGATATGGCAGGAGCTGGAATCATCATTACAGAAGCTGGTGGAGTCCTGCTTGATGTCTCAGGTAAAGCACAAGAAACATGTGGGACACTGGCATATCTCCTACAGATAGTTAGCGAACAAAATGTTGGATGCTATGCTTTGTTTAATTGTTTAACACATTATAAATACTTCGAACCCCAACCCCACACTATTCCCCAGCATCCCTTCCCCTGCAAGATTTTGGTGAGCACAAAATGCTGTTTGGGGAAACGTAACTGGGAAAGTTCTGTAGGTGCTGCTGTGTTTCCAGTGTTTAAGATCAAACTCAAAGAATGCAACAACTCTTTGACTATCAGGAGACATGTATGCATTTAACTGTGTCTTGGTACCATTCAGTGGGGTGTGGGCAAATCTAATTTGTGTAGGTGCTCCAGATTTGTAGTGGTTGTATGTGGAATGTTTGCCCTCCTGTGCCAGCGTACACATTCAGCCTTTCATGCTGAAAGTTGATGCTCATCCAACTCTTTCAGAGTCATTCAGAGATTCAGAGCTTCTAAAAAGTTCTTTGAGCTGATGCACACTGCCTCCCTTTAAAGGACAGACTTATCTTCAATGGCTGTGTGTCTCTTATCGGTGACCTCTGCAGATTACAGGGCTTCAGGTTGTAAAAGTTGCCTTGAACAGAATTACTTGAAGACTACTACCAAAGTGCAGAGCTGCCTTGCATTTCCTCATTGTGGGTTGGATCCTCTGGGTCCGTTCCATTAGTGGTGGTGCTTTCCAGTTCAATGTCCATTTATCTCTCACTGAAACTCCAGGTGGATTGATACCATTAAAACAATGCAAGAACAGTATGAAAACTGCAGTATGCAGCTGGATTACAGAATTAGAGCACAGTGAACTAAAACAGAATAATATATGGAATACAACCATGTACTTACTGCCAACAGTGTAACAGAGCTTTAGTTGGATTTGGTGCCACAAATAATGTGTCTCTCTTCTCATGTAGGTGGACCATTTGATTTGATGTCAAGAAGAATAATTGCAGCAAACAGCCAAGTTCTAGCCGAGAGGATAGCCAAAGAACTTCAGATTATCCCTTGGGAAAGGGATGATGCGGCAAATTAAATGTCATCCTTTCACCTTACTTGTGACAGACAGTTGGTCTACATTCATAAAAATAGCTTTCCTTGCCAAGGACACAGTTCTGCACTTGAGTAGAATAGTAAGCAAGTATAAGTTTGGTCTGAAGATTTCGAAGTCTGATACTTGAATTCCCCCTCTCCTCTTCCCCCCACCCTCCAGATGCCACATGCATTCTGGATTTTTAACCATTGTCCATTTTAGAAAGCATTTTAAAATATCACTAATTGTGATGCTGGCAGGAAACTGGATGGATTCAGTGTCCTGCAATTTGGGCATTAGATGTATAGTACGTGTACAGACACTTTATCAGAAGCTCCCTCCACCTCAATTTATTTCTGATATGAAAAAACGGGACAAATAGAAGGGGTGCGTCTTTGCTGCTGTTGTTCCAGAATTTGATCACCCTTCCTGCAAGGTGAATAGGCAGCTTATGCATCCTGCAGGTCTGTTCTGCTAATGGTTGTGCTTTCCTCTTGTGCAAGGAGGCTTATGTTGACAGAAGGCTCCTTGTGCAGAGGGATCCAATGAGGAATTTCTTAGATCTCCAGGGTTTCTATATGGACCACATTAGGATTTCTACCCACATAATTCCTCACCTTTTACTGCAGCATGCTGCTTTAGGGGGTGCTCCACCGCCAAGGAGCAGGGAGAGAGCTCACTCTCTGTGAGTAGAAATCCTTCTTTCCACAAAATCATTTTGGTTGATCCAACTTGTTGTGGACCCATTTGGGACTACAGCTCTGAAGTGAGCTTGGGTCATGAAGGACTGCTGCGTTGTGTTTACAGTGCCACAACAGTTGGCTGTTTGTTTGTTTTCTAGATAGTTACTGTACATGAGTATCTTATTTGGTGTAAAATAATTATTTATGCCATTAAATCATACATTGGATGGTTGACTGAAGAGCATTTTGCACTTTTAGTAAAATTGAGTTCAATCATTTATATTTAGATTGGTGTGACTGGATCTTTGCCATCAGAATGTTTTTAGTGTGCCACCTGCAGCCGTATCTTTATCACAAAACAGTGTGCATTACTATGCTTCCTCCGAGGACTGTAATCATTTTTTATGTGCAGACAGGCAATCTGTTAACAAAACTGGTGTGTTTGTAATATTACAAAAATATTCTGCACCTTTGTGTACTAGTCTGCTGGACTCCATTACATTTCAGCCAAAGTTATGCCATCACTGCAAACCTACATTCTTCTTTACAGGTTGTAATAATGGGTTGTTGGATTAAATGCAACCAGTAAGGTTAATCTTTAAAACTAATTTCTTTACATTTACATGGACGTGTAAATCAATCACCATAAAGTTAAACTGTTCGTAGCTCAATGCTGAGCAATTGTGGAAGCCCAGTGGTTCCGTTCTGTGAGCCTCTGTGATGAAGGTAGGCATCCCACGGGTCGGGGGTGTAGGAGCTTTAGCACCACAGCCAGGAGACAGCTGCATGAAGTGCCAAAAGCCATGGATCCTATTCTAAATATTAATCACATTTTCTCTAGACGTTGCTTGTGCCTCACCAGCCTTCAGGATTTTACTTTTTCCAAAGTGACAGAGCAATTCCTAAGTATATTCAGACAAATAGATGACTTCTGGGTTCCTGTATGAAGCTGTAGGTTATGGGGGGGGGGATCCATTGTGAGACAGATTTGTTTTGTAAAAACTCTTCTGAAATGTTCTAAGTGTACACTTAAAATAAAGATTACCTTCAGACTATTGACTTTGGAAAAGCATGAATGTTTTTTGTTAGTCAAACAGTATGTATGTAGCACATCAAAAACAAAAGTTATCCATCAATGACTATCAAGCACTTAGTCACTTAAAAAAAAAGAAGCAAATACACCATAAATGCAGTGGTTTTATGAGAATCAGTAGAGACAGCTAGTGTGGTATAGTGGTAAGAGTGTGAGATTAGGATCTAATCGCCATTGTTTTATCCCTTAATGGGTGATCTAGACCCATCACTGTTGTGTAGCCAAATCCCCATCGCTGTTGTAAGGAAGGGGGGGAACATGGACACCACTCTGGCCTGAATTATTGCATAACTCTGAACAAGAGTGAAAGAAGGATATGCTGTCAACAGTGAAAACTGTATATGCAGTGCTAGCCATCTACCATCCGCTTTCCCTCTAACACAGTGGTCCCCAACCTTTATTAGGCTGGGGACCGGCAGGGCATCGGGCCCCGCCCGCGGGGACCGCGCCCGCGCGGGCCACGCCCACACTTCTGGCCGCGCCCGCGGATCGGGCCGCACCCGCGAGCCACGCCCGCGGATTGAGCCACGCCCGCGGATCTGCACGGGCGCAGCCCGGCCCTGATTCCCTCTTCCCGCCCTCCCGCAGTAAGTAGCTTCCTGGGCCGCAAGCTTGCGGCCTGGGAAGTTTTTTACTGCGGGGGGGCGGGGAGAGGGAGCTGCGGCCCGGCGCCATGGCCTTCGCGGCCCGGCGCCGGGCCGCGGCCCGCAGGTTGGGGACCACTGCTCTAACAGACAAAGGAGTTATTGTGTCCCACCCTGTATACTGTTCAGGGCAGAGTGTGGGTACAGGACTGGGGGGATCAGGATTCAAATCCCCATTCAGTCCAGTTCAACAACTTAACCTATCTTACAATGTTATTGTAAGGATTATATAGAGAAGAGAAAGCTCTCTAAGCTCCAAAGAAGAGGGACAGAAGGAAAATGTAAAAGAAATCTCTGTCCATTTTAATTTGTGCTGGAGAAATCTTCACTGAAGTTAAATTAATTTTAAACCGCATTGGAAAGGATCCTAAAATGGGGACACTTGTGAGAGAATAGTGGGGAAAACATCTGTGCTTGTGTGGATATTAAAAAAAAAAAACAGGGCTGGAAGGTGTTTAGATGTTGCCTCATAGCCACTAGATGGACTCAGTTCACTAAGCTAAAAAGCAATAAAGGGCATGTACTAATCTTTTTAAAAAATACATTGGGGAGTTTAAATGTGATCCAAAATAAAAGTCCTCTGTAAGTACACACACATACCACCTGCATGTAATTTCGGCAATGCGGATGGCTGACAGTCACGGCAGTCCCATAAAAGTATTGGAGATGGTGGGAGGAGTGCACTGGATGCAGATGGTGGGGACAGGATTCTTCACTCCTACTCACCTTGCAGACTGGCCACTTAGAAACCACCAGGAAAGTTTAAAGAGGGCAACTGAGCTTGTGGCTATGGAGTAGAACTAGCCTGCTCAAGCCCCTCATGACTCTTAATAGCCTGGAGCAGGGGTAGTCAAACTGCGGCCCTCCAGATGTCCATGGACTACAATTCCCATGAGCCCCTGCCAGCATTTGCTGGCAGGGGCTCATGGGAATTGTAGTCCATGGACATCTGGAGGGCTGCAGTTTGACTACCCCTGGCCTGGAGGATAAAAGGCTGGAATGGATGTCATGACACTCACATATCCCTTAAACTAAATATGTACAGTCCAGGTACTGTGCGATCTATTTTTCTTTCTCAGTGCATTGAGTAATTCTTAGATCTACAAGTAATACGGGTACAACTGAACAGTGTAAACTAAGTCCAAAGTACTAGTTCCTATTTTTATTTTTAAAACATGTACACATTGGTGTTTCCTATAATCAAAACTAATAACACAAAATTCCTTACCCAGCAGAATACCTGGGAGTTTAACAGATCCTGGAATTGGGCAGGTGTATAAACTGACAGATGTTCTTGTCCAAGGAGAGGAAGATGAGAAGCTTTTTAGTTCTCCCCAGAGTTCACCTTTCAGATGTGGGGCTACACAAGCACCAAACGTCAAACCTCAGCAGCCAGAGTTAGGCAGCTGTTGTACTCTGGCCTGCAGAACTTGTGCTCAGGCCTAGGTGGCAGAAGTGCCTCACCTAGCTGTAGGTTTCAGCAGGAGTCATATGCTGCTGTCCTACAGGAAATGAGAATTTCCCAATTGCTCTCCCCATGATTCACAAGCCTCCAGAACAAGTTGACAGCAGAATTGGAAGTCAGATGCTTATCAGCAGAGCCAGGTAGGAGCAACTCCCCTGAAGAACTTTTAAAAGGGGCTGGAACTGAGGCTTTCTCTGCCCTGCAGTTCATCATGGACCCCCCTCCCCCATCTGACCTAACCCAGGAGTTTTCTGTAGTTATTTGGTTTCTGAAACAACAGTTTTTTTAACTATGAGAGAGGCCAGATGTTAGAATAAGGACTGCCTCTGCCATTGAATCCCATCACCAGCCATAACTCATCCACATGCTAAATAAAGTTCCAAACAGAACTAAAATGGCCAGGTCCAGCTGAAGAATGGACACGTCACTCCAGTGGGATGCCCCAAATAATCCCAGTTTCCTTATCTAGCTGAGACCTGCACTTAAAATGATGTGGAAGTGGATTCCGTGGGGTACCATTTCACTCTAAATAGTGATGGAAAGTGCTGTCCAGTTGGGCCTGTATAGTTCCCAAGACAAGAGACGGATGGATATGGTCTGCCATTGCCTGCCTCTGCGTAGTAACCCTGGGATCCCTCCGTGTTCTCTCCTCCAAGTACTAATGAGGCAGGCTCTGACAAGATCAAGCTAGCCTGGCCCATCCCGGTCAGGGCATATCCATGGATGGCAGAACTGTACCAACAGGTCCAGTCACATAGATCTTTCTCACTTGATTGGGGCTTGGCCAGAACACAGAATGGCTGTGTGGAGAAAGACCTATATGATTCTCTTCATCCATGTAAAGTGGCAGAGTGAAGAGAAGGTGAGAGCAGATTCCTAATTGGAGATTTTTCTCTGGTTTCCTGGAGTAGGCTTAAACAAAGTGTGGCTTGAATCTAGCACAGTGTTTCTATGGGGGAAGAAAGATTTCACAGACAAACGAGAGATCAGTCATTGTATTCAAGATCTCTCTGAGAGTTTCTTTTCAAAAGATCCCCGGGGTACTAATTGAGCAGAGTGCCAAGGAATGCTAAAAGTATCAATAGAAAGACTTAACTCAGGGATATTGAATACAACTGAAGTATACATTGAGGTGTGGTCACTGAGGAAACAGAAAATATAGAAAACAGGACATTATTTATCCAGAATCTGCTCTGACTTCAGCAATATTAAATAAAAGACACCAAAAGGAATTATCACTTCATTATCTATAAATCACGCCTGAAGCCAATCTTTTTCTTCTTTGGGTTTATCCAAGCATGCAATTGGTGATGAATAGTCAGGCAATGAAAACAGAAAACAGAAGAACTTCATCCAAAATAAGATAGTCAGTATGTTTCTCCTAATAGCTCACTTAAGGTCATATGGTCAAGATTCTTGACTCAAGAAGGCCTTTAAATAGACGGCTGTTCGTGGGCAGAACACAGAATCTCTTTGGTTCCACTTCCCCAAGCCAAGACAAGCTGTTTCCCACTTGAAGGTAGTCCAGAGAAGGCACCTGTGGACACCTGTGCCTATGAAAAGCCACTGGCCAGAAAAAGAGACTGCCCAAAGGAGTCTCAAAGCGGCTTAAAATCACCTTCCCTTCCTCTCCCCACAACAGACACCCTGTGGGGTAGGTGAGGATGAAAGTGTTCTGAGAGAGATTGCTCGGTGAGAACAGCTCTAACAGCACTGTAATTAGCCCAAGGACACCCAGCTGGCTGCCTATGGAGGAGTGGGGAATCAAACCTGGCCAGATTACCAAATATGACTGTTGCAAGCTTTAGTATCAGTGTCCATGTTCACATTAGATGTCAGGGCAGAGGAGGCCCACTCAGCAGCAGAGGGAGGATTAAATAAGAGGCAAAGCCCAAACCCCCTGCATATTCCCTGGGCTCCCTGCATGTAATTGCTGCCTTAACTGAATGGATGGGGGGGGGGGGGCAGGTGAAGGTCAGGGATGGTGGGGAGATGTTCAGAAAAGAGCATTCGGTTTGCACATGGCGGAAGTAGGTGCTGACGGTGCATTAGTGCATTTCCACATGGGGAATAATGTTTTGGGTGGTTGGATAAGGCTGTGGAGCTGGCAGGAAATAAAAATCTGCCAAAGACAAACTCGAGCCGACATCGTTGGAAAGCAGCGATGCTTGAAGACTGGTCATGGTGCTGGGGAGCATCACACGTCCCCTTGTGCTTTCAGCTTATTGTTGAATTTAGGACCTGACAGAAGGAGGTGTGGGATGGTGTGGCTGCCGCATCCCCTTCCCTAAAACCTCTTGACCACAGGAGTTTCTTTAAGACAGGGCTTGTTAGGCTCCCCTAGTTGATGCCACTTGGCCACCAGTCTTCAGCTGCCATATCTATGGCAATAGAATGAGGCCCTTCATTAAAATCTTCTGAAATGTGCTAGTCCTTAAAGAGCCATGAGGTTGCTGCAGGCAATCACTCCCTGTATTGTGCAAAATGTCTCGTGCATATTGAGCAAAGGGAGGGTGGTTAGATGTTGAGGAGGAAAGTGGGTCATAGTCAGTAGTAAAATATCTCCGGAACCTGGTATTACATTTTATGGCACACGTAGCCCAGCCCAACAAAGTGGCATGTCAGATCTGGCCTTCATAACAAATTAGGTCAACCACTCTGGCATAGAGTCCACCTTCCAAGGCAGCCATTTTCTCCAGGTGAATTGATCTCCATTGGCCCAGAGATCGGTTGTAATGGTGGGAGAGCTCCAGCCACCACTTGGAGATTGGCAACTCTGCTCTTAATGTATCCTTATAGTTGGCCATCACAGTTTACACTTCTCAGACAAGCTAATCCGTCCTTGCCTTTTTGCCTCCCTGACATCAGTCCATTATGCTGTGCAGAAAAGGTGGTGGTATGTTCAAAGTGTGCCCATCTGTAATATTGGGAGTCTTGCTGTGTTGTTGGCAAACACCACGATCATTCTTTGAGCTAAACTTCACAAAGACCGGCCCCTCCTAGCGTACAAATGTCTGCCCATTGAAGTGTTTTGTTTTAAACTTATGGAGCTATTCTGTCAATAATGAAGCTACAAGTAACCTTTGCTACTTGTGCTTCTGTAATGACTCTCTAAATAGCCAGTGCTGATATTGTAGCCTACGTTTCTTCCCATCCATGTCTCCTGTGGTATGTCAATATTCGAACACCTCTTCCCTCCCACCATTATTGTTCCCCACAAAGATCTTGCTTAGGGAGTGGCCTTCCTCTTTCCTACAGCTGTGAAGAATGTGGATCTTGCTGGCCTTTGTACAATGAAAAGAAGCTATGCCTTTAATTTTAGTATACTATCAGGATTGGGAGGGGGCTTCCACGAAGCAGGGTGATTCTTTCCCCTTATAACCTGTCCCCCTAACAATGAGATGGCTTCCATTTTTGCAACTTTATCCCCAAATTCCAGAACTACAACCCGATTGTAATCATAAGTCACTCATACCCTCCATAGCAGACCAATTAAATCCTTGGATGGGGAGGGAGGTTATGCCTATAAAATCGGCATGGCCCAAAGATTTGTGTTTTTCCCCCTTCTTTTTCCTTCTCTGTCATAAAGCACTAAGCCTGGTGAAGAATTCTGCAGAGCTCAAAAGCTTGCTTACTGTGTTGGATCTTAATAAAAGGTCTCACAAGACTTTTGTGATTCATCAGAGATGATACTTGCAGACTGACACGGGAACCATCCTACAACAGCTCTCCAGCCCTCCAATGTAGGCAGAAGGCTCTCTTCAAATATTGAGAGACCAGCAGTAGACTCCACCACAAAATAATTGACTTGGGGGGGGGGGCACTTCAGTATTTTTGCTCTCACAGGGTTAAAGTACAGTTTTGGTTAAGCTTTCATTTGAGTCAAGGTGGGCATGAGAGTTGTCAGTCCCTTCCTCCATGCATACTTCAAGTGGCACTATAAATGAACACTTTGTAGCTGTATAGGGGTGGTGTGTGCACTTAAAATGGCCCAGCAGACAGTCTGACTCACTCAAGTTAGAAGGAAGGGAGCTTAAAATAGGCAAGGTACAAGGGATCAGGAAATAGGACAGTGAGTGCCAGATAACTCATCAGCAAGTACCATACTCCAGAGCAGGGGTAGTCAAACTGCGGCCCTCCAGATGTCCATGGACTACAATTCCCAGGAGCCCCTGACAGCATTCGCTGTCAGGGGCTCCTGGGAATTGTAGTCCATGGACATCTGGAGGGCCGCAGTTTGACTACCCCTGCTCCAGAGGGACCATGTGGATAACTGTGGGATTATGGAGTACTGCATTTTGCTATCACTGTGAAGTTAGGGTGCATTCCACTAAACTATTAAATTACCTGCTTTATTTTGCTGTGCACAGAAGGACCATGTTCAAATTTGCATTACTGAACAATAATGAAGCCACAAAGTTTAAATCTGAAATAAAACCTGAAATTCCTTTCCTTCATGCTCTTTCATAGATCCTAGTGCAGACGATGTCGTTCATGGCATACTCCTGTGGATTAGAAACATGACAATGTTGAACTGACCCCATTTCACAGTATCCATGAGCAAGACTTATTTTCACTAATTTCTAGGAGATGGATTGTGCTTTCTTGTTGGAGGAAACAATCAGCTTATGTAAAGCCACACTGGAGCACTTTGTGTGGGCAAGTGCAACTGTGTAATGTATTGTGTTATCCCACAAAAAGGTAGCTTTCCTATGCACATTCCAGAACACGGAACAGGGGCTGCAGCTGAGCGCTTGGACAGCTTGAGTCACCACAGGGCCACTTGCAGTCTGCTGATCTTGCCGGATGGCAAAGAATTGTTTTTGTATTTTGCAGTGGCTTTAAATAAGGATACCAACCATATCCTAATACAGAACACTCAAGGATCCTAATTTAGGGCTGCGAATTTACAGATTGGAAATCTGGGGTTACAACGGATCTCCAGGCGACTGAGCTTCATTCACCTGGAGTAACCGGCCACTTTGTAAAGCAGATTCTATAGCATTTTACCACATTGAAGCCCCTCCCCTCCGCAAACTCCACCCTCCTCAGGATCCACCCCCAAAACCTCCAGGTGTTTCCCAATCTGGAGCTGGCAACCCTATGCTAATCCCATATTACTCTGCTTTCAAATCCACACTTGCTTCCATCAAACTGGATGTGAGTTTCATGTTCAGAGCTCCTTGTAGTTTTTGAAACTGAATTCTCAGACCTTGGGACCTTGTTCAGATTGGGACTCCAAGGAAAGGGAATTTAAAGCCTCCTCTCATGCCCCCTAACCACTTCCCCAACCTGAAATGGCCCTGGAAAGCCTCTGGAGCATTTGACTAAAGGAGATTGTCCTTGACATTCAGTACAGCATAGATTTTTAAGCAGAACTGACTTTTTAAGATTGTGGTAACAAAAGTCTGCAGAATAAGGGGGGAGGGGGGGCTCACCATCACCATTTTCCCCTGTATTAATTTTCTTTTGATGATAGTATGGTTGCCGTTCCATTTCTGCACATGAATCAGACCACCATTGTCCCTGGTTATAACACTCTAAAAAAGAGAAAAGAGAATTTGAATATAGAAAGGACATTATTCTATACAGAATATAGAAAGGACATTTGTCTAACTGCAGTTCCGATGGTCAACAAACACAGCTGTCAAGATGTTCTATTTCAACATTCTAAAACATGGGAAACATCCCAAGAGATAACAGCAATATTCACCTTAGCTTTCCTGTTATCCAGTGTTATTTCCTCAAACTCTTGGCCGAGTCTAAAGGAGATCTCGTTAACTTTGAAGCCAGTCTCTGTTCTAATGGTCATAAGGTCTTTGTCCATGGTGATGATTATTTTGGGTTTGGCTAGGCTGCCGATTTTCCTTTGGGCAAAACTGACTCCTATAAATAGGAGGCAAAGCAGAAAATGAGCTTTCAGAAAGATTCTAGGTGATGAGTTTTAATTACTCATTACCAAACCAGACAAGCCAGTCCTAAAGAACCCTGGATTGACTCCTGCAGGACTCGTGGTGATTTTTTTTAATGCAAAAAGCCTTCAGTGCTACAAGAACGATGGACATGGAACTATGAGAAGAAATGGTTCTCAAAATTTGGGTACTACTGAGTTGAATCTATCAGAACCAACCCCATATGATAACATACAAAAGAGTGCATGTACTTCTGATTACATGCTGAACATTCCAAAGCCTCCAATTGGCCCTGAGTGGGTGATATGTGCCCAATAGGGAGAGGGCACTCCCCCACTCAGGGCCAATTCATGGTCTTCCTTTCGCCCCCCCCCCTCCTCCCCCTCCTTTCTGCTGCTTCTAGCAGGTAGGGAGAAGAGCCAGCCCCACTTCATGGCAAAATACCGAAGGTAAGCCAGAACAGTGGGTGAAGGGATGACCCTGATGGGCCACTCAGAGAGGGGAGGGAAGAGGGCTGGCTATGCTCAGCAGCACCACTGGCAAGCCTTGCTCACCAGTTGCCCCACTCCCATTCTTTTGTTGTTTCTCACCCTCCAGAGAGCGGGGGAAGGTGTATTGCCCAAGCTCAGTGGTCCTGCTGGCAGAGGACCAGGCTTGGTGGTCCTGCTCACCAGCTGGCCCACCCTGGTCTCAATGTGCATGGGAGAGCAGAGGGGAGGGCCAGCCATGCTCAGTAGTACCTTGGGCAGAGGGCTGGCTCAGGTGGCCCTGCTCACTGGATGGACTGCTCCAGTTCTTCCACCCCCTCCCCCTTGAAAGACCTCAGCCTAACACCCTGATGGACTAAGGAGCTGAGCCCAAATGAAAGGCACCCAAGAAGGCCAGAGTCCAGGCCTGTAACCTAGTACCAATTGCATTCCTGGGTGCAACAGGCTTCACCTCTATTATTTAAATATTTTTCAGTCGTAACTCTGTCTTGCACTTTTTTTTAATTAAGTCTGCTGGATGTTACTATTTTAATGGTGATTGTTTTAATTGTTTTATTGTTATTTGGATTGGATTAGATTTTTAACAATGCTGTTAGCTGTCCCGAGATGCAAGTGAGGGGCAGAATATGAATTTAATAATAAATAAAAAAATAAAAAATGTTCTGGTTCAAAACAAAACTTCACATCCTCCTACAAAGAAATTTCAAAACTAGAAAGGAATCCTGAGCATTTTACATTACATACAATATCAGTTTCAGGGTCAGTATTGATAACTCCCAACAGAATAGGCTTGCTTACCGAGTTCTTTCATATACTCATCAAAATTCTCACTGGATATGAGTTTCCAGGTTCCTAAGAACTGCTCAGACATTATGTAAGAGTGATGAATAGAGATCCTAAGGCAAAGAAAAATAAAGCTGGCATTTGCTGAAGAAATACAGGCCTGGGGAGATTCTGCAAAAAAGCCTCTAGGTTTGTACATGTCAGGAAAGCACCATATAAACTAAAACACCCTGTCTGGAAGTTGTTCCACCTCTTTGCTGCTTTCTCCACTTGCTTCTTTTCTGAGCCCATTGTGATAGTGACAATAGCAAAAGCAGAGGCTGTCATTTCCTCACTCCCCCACTCTTTCAGGGCCCATCAGAGTGGCAAAAGGTGTCAGCAAGGAGGAGGAGCAAATTGCCACTGTTATCCCTACCCCAACAAATGAGTAAGCAGTAGAGACCACTCATCCTTTGTCCTGCACCCTTGAAAATCCAAGGACATCACAGCCTACTACTCCCCCAGGAACTGACATCACATGTTATATGATGCTCTAGGAATTTCCTTAGACTCTCTGGTCTTTACCTAGATTGTCAGAAGTAATAGCATCTTGAAAATCCACCTTCCCCTGACATTTGTTTATGCAGAGCTGGTGACTGTAATGGCCACTGAGCCACTGTGAACTGGATAAACCTACACAGATATAACAGGACTCTTTCTAAACAGAGTCAGAGGCGGCTAGCATTTCATAGAAACAGGAGTTAATGGGTACTCTTTGGTCCCCATATTATTAGATCTCAGTTTGGACTTGAACTATGGCACATATGAAGGATTTCAGCCATCCCTTCTGCACTATTTTCTCAACTTGAAATAGTCAAAGTATAGGGTTACCAATTTTCAGGCAGGCCTGGAGTCCTCCCGTGATAATCTCCATACTGCTGAGATCTGTTCCCTCAGAAAAAGAAATGGCTGCTTTGGAGGGTAGACTCTAGTCCAGGGGTAGTCAAACTGCGGCCCTCCAGATGTCCATGGACTACAATTCCCAGGAGCCCCTGCCAGCGAATGCTGGCAGGGGCTCCTGGGAATTGTAGTCCATGGACATCTGGAGGGCCGCAGTTTGACTACCCCTGCTCTAGTCTATGGCATTGGTCCCCAGTGAGTTCCCTCTCCTGGCTCCACCTCCAAAACCTCCAGGAGTTTCCCCAACATGGAACTGGCAATCCTAGGAGGATCTAAAAAAATTGTCTCCATTTTTAACCAGAGATTAATATGGTCACCAACAAGCCTAAAGAAAAATCTCCTAGCCTTGTGATATAGATTTCATGTATGGAAAAGGGCAACTGAAGCTTTTCATGGCATGGAGATAAATAACACCCTATTAAGCATGTACTAAAAAGGCAGGAAATCACCGGGTAATAAACATCCCATTTACGTTCTAATAAAAGGACAGGTCATCTCCCCCCTAGGCAATTGGCAACCATACAAGAGTTCTAAGTGTCACCTGACAGGCAGATGGGCAGAATTTCAACAGGTCAGGATTTCCCAACTACCACAACTTCATAGGAAATGAACACAACCACTTAAATATTGCCTAGCTTTGTAGATAGGACCAAAGACCTAATTCAAGAAATCATATTCAGAAAGTAGATGGAATTTATTTCTCTAAAAGCACTAGTTTGCTGTTCATTTTCATCTCTTGCATTTCAAAAGGCTAGCATTTCTTTAGCAGGTTGTTCAAAAATCTACTAACTTACCAGCACTGATATTTTACCCTTGAATAAAGATACACAGGAAAGCATTTCCTGTGTCAAATGGCAGAAAGGATTTGTGCTTCCAGGGCAGGAGGAACTATCCCTAGTACTTTATATTAACAGAACAGAACATAAATGATTACATCTGTAGAAATGGGATATGCTTACATGAACCTGAGAACTCACACTGAGATCTCACACTGAGATTTAAGTCTGTTTTCTAGGTTTCATTGTTTTTCTGTTCACTCCCATGACGATGATACACTCCAACATAAATACTGCCCTTAAAGTCTCTTAATTCCTATTATAAATAGGAAGTCCAATGCCCCAATATATAGCCAAATCTTTTATGTGCATCTCTATAGTTCAAACAGTAATGACTGGGAAAGGGAATGGCAAACCACCCCGTATTGAGTCTGCCAGGAAAACACTGGAGGGTCAGACATGACTCTGTGCTTGCACAGGGGTACCTTTACCTTTATAGTTCAAACAGTAAATCAACATGTTCTTAAAGTATAGAGATCTAAGATGGATGATTTATAACAAACCATTCCCACTACTTCTCCTTGGGGGTGCCTTGCACTGTCTGTCAGTTTTCTATTTAGCCTTGTGTTGCCATGCCAATTTCTAGGTGGAGCCTGGAGGTCTCCCAGAATTACAACATATTTCCAGACTATAGGGGTCAGTTCCACTGAATATTAAGCACCTAAGGCTGCCAAGTCCTCTGCACCCAGATTCCATTGATTTCTGCTGCTGGAAGCAGTGGCAAGAAGAAAAAAAATTAAAAGAAAAGTAAGGCCTTATCTTCTTATAGGAAACTCTTGCCTTAGAGTTCCTAATGATTCCTAGAGCTACCTAGAAGTGACAAAGGTTACTCTAGGAATTGCTAGTGGTAACTCTGTGTCAAGAAACTTACTGTAAGAAGACATGCCTCTGTTTTTCTTTTAGTTCTCACAGAAAGCTGTTTCCACCAACTTTCCCACCTACCAAGCACTGCCTAGCAACATAATGGCAGCTTTGGAGGGTGAACTAAATAGCATTATATCACTGCTGAACATGCCCTTCTTGGACTCTGCCCCCAAATCTCTATAATTTCCTAACCCTGTGTTGGTGACTTTAATTTAGCCCTAGCCTCATCATTGTAAAATGTGTAGAACAGGGTTACCCATCAGCAGCTGGCAAACAATGGGAATTTGTGTGGGTGGGGAAACTGGAGGTGTCATTGCATGATGGCATTTTGTCACTTCTGGATTAGTGATAAGCCATTCTAGGAACTGTAGAAATTTCTATTGTAGAATCATAGAATTTCTGGCAATTCCTCAAGCACAATGACATCACTTCCTGGTTTCCCTTCAAAGTGATGTAATGCCATTCCATTGACTGCAATGTTTTTTTCTTCCTCCTGTCACTGGCAAGGGGAGCTTGAGATGGAAGAAAAGCTGCCTGTTATTAAGTTGTTAAAGGAACACAGACATCGGAGAAGAGTGGAAACCTATTTGTCACATATATATAAGTAACACATTGTATTGCCTACACAGGTCCTTTCTAGTACTGTACTTACCATGTATCCCATCTATGTCTGTAAAACAAACAATCGAACAAGCTATTCCAGGATGTCAAAGAACACCCTTTGTATTGAGTAGTAAATGTTATAACAACACTATGCCCCTTTTGCAATGTATATGTCCTACAGCCAGCCTCCAGCAACATTTTGCTATTTCAAGAAACATCTACCACCAGTACCTCTTAACTGTAGCGTGATAGTCTTTTTTATTTTGCTTGGAAAAGCACATGGTTATAGAATTCAGCATTTGGCACTGTACTGCTTAGGAGGAAACCTGAAACAATGTTATTTTTCCTAATTGTTTTAATTAAACAACAGAATATAAGGTCCAAAGCAGCTGCAGGGGCAGGAAGACTGTTGATTGTGTGATCTCTAGGCATATTTGAGCTGGCATCCCAAATATAAACAAAACCGATGGTGTTTACTTGGGCTTGTACACTATTTTATCCACTTCTCCAAGGCCAAGGTTAAATGTGATGAGGTTAGTTCCATTTTCAAAGAAGGAGAACACTGTTGGCTGCTTAATGGCATCTTGTTGCAGAATAACTCTTTATTATTTCTAGGGGGATGTTCAATAGAGGAAAGATAAACAGATGTGCTTGTCATAACTAGGGTTGCCAATGGAGTTGCCACATCCTTCCTGGGAACCGGAGGGAGATGGGGAGAGGAACAGCAAGGATGCTGGGAACAACAAGGACGCCCATCCAATTACAGTGACATATATACATCACTGTCCACATAACCCAGAAGTGACACAACCACTTTCAGGACACCAGGAGCAATGCTCTGGTATTTGGGCAAAAAACTCTATGGTCAATTTGGCTTCTACCATAGAGTTTTTGCCCAAGGACCAGATTATAGCATCATTTCTGGGTCATGTGGGCAGTTACACAGATGTGTTGCTGCATGTAGGAGGATTTTCCCTTTTTCTATCTCCCTCCTCCAGTCAGCTGATCAGTGGCAGGGAGGTGGGACTTGGCACCAGGAGACCCTCACTTCCACTGGGGGTCTGACAATCCTAGTTACCAAGTGGAGGAAGTGGTCCTGTCCTCTTCATATAGGCTGAATGAGATGTTATTTACCTTACCGTCATACTTTGAAATACTTTAGCTGCCCATTTCCACACACTAAGCCTCTGTTATGTTGGCAGAGTTTAAACATGCAAAGAGGTCAAAGCACCAAGCTGCTTAATAGAATAAAATAGTTTTATTAAGTAGGGAAACAACATACAGAAAGAGTGGGGAGAGAGAGACCTAACTGTCCTATTGTCTTCATTCTGTTTGTTGTGAAGGCAAGCAAGAGGAAGTATACTCAAAGGAGCAGGAAGTCCCCTAATGAGCCAGTCAGGACACTGAAGATTATTTGAAAAACACCAGGAAGGTCCTGTTAGAAAACTATACTAAATACACATCTCCTCCAATGCCCCGTGCAAGATAATCTTCATATCTTTTTGAATCATGCACATGGCAGATCTTGCCTATTCCAACAAGTTAAAGGAATAGATTTTGCCTTGCAGGCCTGTTGGCAACCCTGTCTGCTGTGAGGGTTGGTCCTTCTTCCCAGAAAATCTGATTCTACTTGCCACTTCAATAGCAGATAGGATCCAGCTCAGCCAAGGGGTTGCAACTAAAAAGATAGACACTGTTCCTTGGCCATTGGCCACCTAGATGGCACATTGAAGGTATAGTTAGTTGTATTCATTTCCAGAATATGACAAGGAAGAGATGTACACCTTCCGCCCTACATACCAGTTTTGATAGGTCACCACAACCCTCCACTCCTGGATTAGTACTAAATGATGGGCTCAGGACATTGTAATGCTAGCTGGAGAGCTGGAGAAGTTGGAAGTGGGCATGGGGAAGGCCTTCCCTGCTGCTACCACACACTGAAAAAAATTGAGAATAAAGTTCCTCCATTTCTTCCATATAACAGAGTGCAGAAGGGGATCCAGTGACTTCCGGATTATTAAAAAGCACACAGCAGAGGAGATTCAGAAACCATTCTATACACCCAATAAAGGGTAATAGGGTTGCTCCAATCAGTGACAGGGGAGAAAAAAAGAACAAAAAATGCTGCTGGTCTCTGTACCAATACATCATTTCCACGAACAACTGGGAATTCCTAACGCTACCCATTTTTACATGCCCCTCCCCTACCCAATAGTTCATTACCAAGCTCATCCTGATATCCCTAATTGATCACTGCCAGGTATCTTGGAGGTGTGAGCATCTTTTCTTTTCATACCTCATGAGTTGTTTGGAATGTACAGCAGTGCAACAGCTAACAGATTTTTAAGTCCACTGAAATAAATGGGCTTAAAAGGTACAATTGGTTAAGATTACATTGCAAAAAGACAGTTGCAGTTTACATGCAGCAACAAACTAGGGTTTGGCTTGTTATTCTTATGTATCAGGTGTGGATGGCCTCCTCCCTTTTCTTTCTCAGTTGCCTCCTGAATTTTCCCAGCTGCAGCATACTATAATTTACTCACCCTTGACCCAGGCAGACTGTGGTTTGACCAAGCTGTAGTTTGTCTCCAACTTAGAATAGAAACCTTAATCTGATTGTAAATCTTGAATTCTAGTAAACAAACTGCAGTTTGTTTGACAAGGTAGAGTTTGAATATAACAATGCTAGGAACAAAAAGAGGAAACATGGGGCGGGGGTGATCCCCTAGCTGAGCCAGTGACTTAAATTACTAAAAAATGTAGCATGCTGATATCATTCAATGCATCCTTTCTAGTTAAAATTATCAGCTCTGCCAAAACATCACATTGCCACTTTGTGGGAGGCAGCAATGCCACAGGTGAGAGTTCTCCCTATCACTCTAGCTCTGTGAGGCTAAAAGCTTTGCCTGCTGAATTTCTCCCTGTACTGAAATGGTTAAATTCATAGGAGCTCTGCCAGAAAAAAAAGTGGAACCATAATCCATCCCTGACTGTCCCCAGGGTCTCTTTAACCTTTGTTTGTTCCAAAGAATAATAGGCACCATTTCCCCCTCTAGAAGCATGGTGATTAAAAACTTGAGATCTTATTTCCCCTCTAACAAAATGACCAGGAGGGGAAAACCAGCAAGAGCAGAGGTTAAAGCCAGGAAAGGGGGAAATTTCCAGGAGCAAAGTTCAGTTAGACCATCTCCTTTCTAAAGGGAGTGAGAGGTTCAAGCTGTTACCAGTGACAGACAATCATTCAAACTGAAAATCACCTGTGTGCAAATTGGCATTTGATTGTGAAGTGTAAGGAACACTCTCTCTCACACACCTCTGAGCACTAGTTTTTAAGAATGTGGGACTAGTGGGAGACCTGTCCCCTCTCATTCCATGTGGGATTTGGGATCAGTCATACCCTCTCAGCCTCACTTACCTCACAGAGTGGTTGAAAGGATAAAATGGAGGAGAGAAGGATATAAGCCACTTTGGGTCCCCATTAGGGAGAAACGAGGGACAAAAATGAATAAAATTAAACAACTGGTATTTCAAATGTTTTGAACATGTACGTTCCCACACTGCTTCCCCGTGGCTATTTCCTTTTCGCAGTTGATATGTTCTGTTAGCCTAAAAACAACAAAAGTATGTAAAATATGCTTGTTGGGCTCTATCCCTTTAATAGAAACATAATGTGTGGAAACGGACAACTGAAAATTTTCATAGCATGGAGTTTAATAACATCAACTGGTAAATAACTTCCTGTAATCTGCTTACACGTTCCTCAGTGAGGAATCCTCACTCTGTTCAGGGATATCACATGATTGCCTTTTAGACTAATATAAAATCTTACTTTGATTTTCTTTGAATTATTACCTACATATTCCATTTTTATCTCAACTTTCTTCCCAAAAAAAAACCCCCTCAGGGCTAGGCTTGGCAACCTTTAATCTAGCCCTTTTCACTACCTGATCTGTCAGCAATTATCAGGTGACATTATTTTAAATACCCATTTCCGCTCATTACACTCTATTAAAAGGATAGGGCATTTTTTCCCTGCCCTCTTGGCAACCTTGATCAATCTGCTCTAAACTGTCATTCTGACGCAGCCTATTGATGAATGTGCCTACAGACTACAACAATAGTCCAAACTCAGGGATTGCTAATTTCAGAGTTGATTGCAGTCATTTATTTCTCATGATGACTATTGTAGTTTGCACATTACACCCAAGGTATTTAAATAATTTTGCAATCCATGAGAACACCTGTTCTCCCTATCGCAATAATTAATGATTCATGGTGCCACACCCCGGCAGCTCTGAGGTTTTGGGTCACAGCCATTAATTCACATACTCCGGAGGAGCCCACCAATCCTGCTATGAGTATTCTACTGCTGCTCACTCTGCTTTAAGGAAGTTTATGGTTGTTCAGGGTTTCTTTGCATGCTGCTGAGAAAGCATTTTGTCTCCAGCCTTCTAAGCTGCTGGTTGATAGAAGATCCATTTTTAGGGGCTTCTAGGACATTTCCAGGTTTTTTAAAAGCATTTGTGGTAGCAGACCTGCATCAAATTAGCACAAGATAAAATCTGTGTCCTCCTAAATCTGCTACCTGAAAGTTTCAGAATTTAAGGTGGGAAAGTAAATATCACTGGAGTAACATCTATTGTTACTGAAGTAATTGTGCTTAAATAACTTTACCAGAGGCTGCTTTTGATGCTTAGTTAATTTAGCACACTATCACAGCTGTCTCAAGGGTACACTCAAGCTCACTGAATACTTAATACTGCCTTATGGGCCAAAATTAGATTCATCATGGACAAGTAAAAAAAAATGTTGATAACCCTTTCAGTTTATACATATGCCTTAAAAAATTCAGATCATTTAAGTCATTGTGAACATTCAGTCATGGATGGCAGCAGCCCTTGCTGATCAATGAATGCAGACCGCAAAAGGTATATGACCTTGTGTGTGTTAAAAGGTTTTTAAGTGAAGATCTTCCTTTCCATAACCTAATTGTCACAGCAAATCTGTAAATGCTGACAATACAGCACTCCTCTGTGCCAACAACTGCAAAAGTCTAATAGCCCTATGACCTACTGAGGAATAAGGAAAAACTGGTAATTGGAGTCCCAGATGGCTTCTGTTGCTATTGGCTAATCCTAGATGGTCACATGGCAAGGCTTCTTTTTAAAGTCATCCTTACTGAGTGAGAGAAAGTGGTGTTTCTGCTGCTGCTCTGGAGTGCTTAGGGAAGGTGCTTAGTTAATCAGCCACAATGTGTGAGCAGTTCTTGGGAACGTGGAGGCTGGTTTCTAGTGAGAACTTTGATGATTACATGAAAGAACTTGGTAAGTGATGTTTGTGACTTGGCTTGATCATGATGTGGTGATAATAGTAATATTTCAGTTTGTTTTGGGGTTGTTTTGTTTTAGAAAACTGGGTTTTTGTTCTTTTAGTACTAAAGTCAATTTCCTGTGGTCTTAAATTCTTCACATCCTATGAAAAATGTAGCTGTTGTATCTTTCCTTGACTGTTTACATTGATTTTTTTTTTGTAATGAATTAATAGTAGCAGAATATTGCAATTTCTGTTTGGTTACTCTCTGGCTGCCAGCTCTGTCAGGAGAAATTCCTGGGGGTTGTGTCTGTGGAAGGCTGAATTTAGGGAAGGAGTTGAGCTGCTTTCTTCACAGAAATTGATCTCTGTAGCCTACAAACAACTGGGACAATCCTGGGGAAATTCCAGGCCTTGCCTGGAGACTGGCAAATTTTTTGTCAGGCTTGTTGCTAAGCTAGGCATGTTTGCTAAGTACGTTAAATTTTTTGGTTTCTACTCTGTAGAACTCTGCAACAGCAAAGTGAACTCAGCTGAATGATGTCAATGTGATACGTATGCACTGTCAGAATTGCAAGGCTTCTTTAAAAATGCTTCAGTGGATCTTTCTTTGTTTAGAAATGTCAAACAAGGGTGTGCTGAGAACACAACCGTGTGTAGCCAGCAACTGTTCAAACTATAGTGGGATTACTGTACGGAATGATTACCAAGATTAAGTCCTTCAAGAATGTGAGGGGGAGTCCCTTGGAGCTTACTTCAATTCTGAGTGTTTTCTTGAGGAATGTGTATAGCTTTGGATGTTGAATATCTTAATGAGTTCCCTCCTACAGTGTAGAGGCCAGAATTCAGAGTTCTAAACCAGGGGAGAACTCTCCTGGACAGTGTGAATGCTAATCATTTGAAGGGCTGTTCAGTTTGACCCTGCATGTGTGCGTACCTCCACTATAGTACATAGAAATCACTTTTAAGGTACCAACCAAAGAGTTTCATATCTTCATATCCCTGCGTTTTTCTAACTTTAATTTGGTGAAATGGTAGCTGTTTTTGTATAAAAGCATTCTAAACCTTTCTGATTCCTCCTGAGTCTGCAATTAGTTCCTTCATGGTTGGCAGAAGAATCAGGTGCTATTTGCAATACCTTAAAGTGATTCTTCACGTGAACAAACTTTGCTTTGGCCGGCTGCTGCCAGGGTAGCCCCATTGATCTGAACAGCTAGCCGTGCAACACATACCCTCAGAACGATGTACTTCAGGGATTAAATCAGTCATTTGCAGATATATTGTTTGTTTTACCATATACTTGCCAAAGCTGGAATTAAAGGTGCTAATGACAAGAATTAAAGAACCAGATCGAGTCAAAGTAGGAGTCGTTCAGATATTACAGGCTTCCCTTTTTAAAATAGCGCTTCTCCAACTACTTATTCTGTTGGGCTGAGATCACCATGCAATGAGCAGATTATGAAGCATGTAATGACTGGGGAAGGCACTGGCAAACCACCCCGTATTGAGTCTGCCATGAAAACGCTAGAGGGCGTCACTCCAAGGGTCAGACATGACCCGGTGCTTGCGCAGGGGATACCTTTACCTTTTTATGAAACCCTAATGATAGTCTTTGTTTCTAGGTGTGGGCTTTGCTACTAGGAAGATAGCTGCTGTTGCCAAGCCTAACGTCATTTTCAGTTGCAATGGGGATCTTATAACCATCCGGACAGAGAGCACATTCAAGAACACAGAGATTTCCTTCAAACTGGGAGAAGAGTTTGATGAGACGACAGCAGACGATAGGAAAGTAAAGGTTAGTCCTGTACTTAAAGCTATTACTGGGTGTGTGCTTCAAGAGAACTAGCACTAAAGACCAAGGTAACTCAAAGGTGGTAGGCTAAACTTGAGTAGAAGGTGCAGGCAAAGATTTTGGTCACTTTAACCAAGTGTGTAGTGGATCCTTGTCCTTGGGAATCTCTGGGAACTAGAGTTGCCAGCTCTGGGTTGGGAGATACCTGGAGACTTTGGGGTTGGAGCTGGAGATGGGTGGGATTTGGGGCAGGGAGGGGATTTCAATGGAATATAATGCTATAGAGCCCACCCTCCAAAGCAGCTATTTTCTTCAGGGGAACTGATCTCTGTCACCTGGAGATGAACTATAAAATTGGTGGGCCCCCTAGTTCTACCTGGGGACTGGCATCCCTACTGGAAACTAGTAAGAAGCTTCTGGACCTTAATCTGTAAGGTCAGTCTTTTAATCTGATATTTGAAGTTACTGCTTGGGCAAACAGAGTGATATCCATATGAATCTAAAACACAGGCAATGTGCTGTTGCTCCAGCAGTGACCAACTGGTCTAAATCATGCCTATAGGCTGGCTGTTGGTTTACAGGTCCTGTGTCTTGCTGAGCAACTGACCAAAGGGCAGTCAACAGATCTACATAGCTAAAGAGCTCTGCCTTGAGTTTCAGCCACCATTCCCTATGTCCCACCTCCAGCCCAGGCATACCTGATCTTGCCAGTTCTCAGAAACTAAGCAGGGTTGGCCTTTGTTAGGATTTGGATGGGGGACCTCCAAGGAAAAACTAGCATTGTGATGGGGAGGTAGGCAATGGGAAACCATCTCCAAACCTCTCTTGCCTAGCTTCCAGACAATCCTACAATTTTAGGCTCTCCTGACTACACACACACACACACCATAGGATGAATAAGTCCCTTGCAGTCTGCTCTCCACTGTGTAACCTTGATCAGCATTCGTTCTGCCTAGCATTCAACTTCATTTCCGCCAAAGTCCTGTTTAGGCAGCAGTTGGTTTAATACCTTTCTTCTGGAGTTTCTCTTCACACATCTCCCAAACCCGTAACAGGCCAATCATGGTTTAAGAAGTCCACTTGTGTAGTGTCTGTCATTTGTTCCCCCCTCCAAGATGGAATTATCTCTATAGTTATGGCTTGTCTGTTTAAGTAACTGTGATTTCTCATGGTACATTACGATCACTGTTTGGCATATTTTGGTAGGTGAGTGTCCTACCCCAATCATGATTCCCTGATGAAAGAATAATTGTTCTCTTCTCTTAACAGAGTCTTGTGACGCTAGACAATGGAACTCTCATTCAGTTGCAGAAATGGGGTGGGAAAGAGACCACAATTAAGAGAAAGATAGCTGATGGAAAGCTGGTTGTGGTGAGTTCACTTTGTTTTCCAGGAGCTCCTTGGACCAATTTCAAAATCTCAAACTAATTCAAGGGGAAGGTGAAAAGGAGAACAAATGTGAGGTGCTATCAAGCTGGCTTTATGGTATAAGACAAGTGCAGAAGCCACTGATACAGCACACTGAAATGCTCTTTTAAAGCATTTGAATATGCACCAGGTTTGTGCTAAAGCAAAGCAGGGGCCACTACATTATAATGTGCATCTTGCAGCGATACAGTGCCCCTTTGCCTTTGAAGCAGAAAAGTAGAGAGACTTATTCATAATGCAAGATGGGGATTCTACAATAAACCAATAATGACCTTGCTGCAGGTCTTAATTGGGTCCAAAAGAAAAGGCCATGACGCAATGGTGGGAATGATGGCTGTGGTGCAGCTTGGCTTCCTCCATATGGCTTGCTTGCATGTGTGAACTAGCCCCAGGTTTCTTAGCCAGAGAGTTATTAGACGCAACCAAATTTCCTGCCAAACTTGGTACATGACCATGCTTGCAAAGGATCCACCTTGGCCACCACGTACCAAATAAGGGAGGATCCAACAACTTGATGAAATATATGGTGTACTGACAACACTCAGATTAAAGCAAGCCTGTATACCAGGTTCTTCTGTGCTCAGTTTATTTCATTTATTTGTGTGTGGGATAAGTGCTCTTAGTCACTCTGAATGGTTGCATAATGATGTGACTTGACTCTACTACACACCAAAAAACAATAGGATACAAGAGGAAATATTATCAAATACCAACTGAAGAGTTTAGAGCATTCTTAAGAAATAGGATTGAGAGAACTGGAAACAAAGAAGAGAGAGCTGAACCTGCTTCAGCCTTTGAGCTTTGATCAAAAGCATTAGTTGTGTTACACCAGGCATTCTCAACCAGGGTTTTGTGAAACTGGGGTTTCTTGACAGCCCTGGAAGGGTTTCCTGAATGGGTGGGAGAATTTTTAAAATTTGTTAGACATTTATCAGGTGATATGACCATATATGGTCATGTCAATCCACTCACCCCCCTCCAAAATGGCCAATGATGGGGGTGGAAAGGGGCAGGGCCCCCGGTGGACTTGTACACAGCTATGCTTCCCAACCATATTCTGTATGACTGGACCACATCTGGGGTTTCTCGAAGCCTGAAGAATGTTTCAGGGGTTTCTCAGTGGTAAAAAAGTTGAGAAAGGCTGTATTGCACCAATATACAGATTGGTTGTTTACTTTTTAGTTGGTGTTTTGACTCTACCAGAGCCATGTGGGATTAGAGCACTAATGCCCTTATTCTCTCACAATGTAGTCCCCAATTAAGAACATGGGGTATGTAGCTCAAGCTGGCGCTTTTGAGAATAATATTAAAAGTGGGTTGCAAAGCCTTTCATATGGGCAACTGAAATCCAGAGCTGTTCTTTTTTGAAGAGTTCTGCTGATGAATCCTTTTGGAAGAGTAATTAACACCACAGTGGTACACAGTCTACTATTTAAAGATTTATTTAGGAATGAACATATATGATAGGAATGAGGGAAGGCAAAGGGAGGCTCCTAACTACATCTCTAGCTGACAAGAGGGTAAGACTGAATATGGCACTTCCAAGATGGAGGAAATTGCAATTTGGAGACAGATAAAAGTAACAGCGGGAGAAAAGGTTCTTGCTGACCCCTGGTTCTTTCCTTTGTATACCAGATATTGCATTCCCAAGGAATCTAGACTACCTTATACTGATACTTCTGTGGTGTTTTTCTTTTTTAGGAGTGCATTATGAACAACGTTGTCTCCACCAGAGTCTATGAAAAAGCATGAAGGCTCTTGTCGCCTGATGAATAGGACCTTGAACTATAAGGTGAAGCTCAGTTCACAGAGCAAGAGCCCTGAAAGGCTAATTGCTTCCAAGAACTGACTTGTTTACCGGCCAACTCTACAGCAGCTGTGCATCACCTGAAGTATTGTGGTTATTCAATAAAATGGTCACCTTTGGAGGGAAAAGCTGTTCTTGGTCCACTTTGTTCCACTAACTTGAGAGGGCTTCAAGACTGTGCAGCCAAGTATTCTTAGGATTATCAAAATGATTCAGTTGAAAATGGTAGAATGTTCTTATTAGAGCTAACTTGTAGAAATCTTGCTGTTCTCACCATTGGGGGCCCCAAAGCAGTTTACGACAACATACAATTTAAACTTTCAAAGATGCAGAATTTCCTCAAGGAAGAGGCATTATGAAGACATTTCTTCAGGGATGAAATCCAGAGGCATATCTGTACTTGGTAGTCAATATCTCTTTGAATAAGTTCAGTTTTTAGGGGTACCAGATGCCCATCCACAGGTCTCAGTCATCTTGGCTGGGTGTTTCAATTCCAGTTCTCTTGCCTTTTATCTTTTTTGGGGGGACAGAACATAGTTCAAACACTTTAGCATGACCTCTGGAAGGGATGAACAGATGGGTACATCTTACTGCCCTATGTTTCTGCTGTCCTCTCAGCCACTCCTAAGTGGATACCATTGTTCCTCTTTTTCTGCTGTATCCTTGAAATTATTTAATACAATCTACATCCTGCCTCTCTGTCCTCACAGGGGACACCAAGGTGGCTAATACATAATGTAATGAAAGTACATGTTAAAGCAAACCAAACAATGGCAACAAATTAAAACCAGAGCTAAAAACATACTAAGACATAAAAGTAACAATAAAAAGCGCTGGGCAGGTACAGGTGCATTCAGCTATATCAGAGTTTGAAAAAAACATTGATATTTATCAGCTGTTCTTTCAGAAGGATGAGAGTGCACTTCCTTTATCCTGCTGAAGCTTCAGCTTAACAAAGGCATTTTAAGCTGTGATTCTTTTAAATGCCTTCGGTGCCTTTATTTATTATATATTTATATACCGCCCTCCCTTTTGGCTCAGGACAGGTTTACATTGTAACAAAGCAATACAGTACAATAAACATCTTGATTAAAATATAATCATTTAACAGTGAAAAGACTTGTAATGAAACAGTGTAATTTAACAATCAGCATCTTGGCTTGATGTAGGTGGAAGAATGCCAGCCTAGCTACTTTTGCGTTCTGTTTCTCCTTTGAGAGGGAGGTGCCAAAGTTCATGCCCAGGTTCCTGGCTGAGTGTGCAATTGACAGTAGCACCCCATGCCGGCTGGGCAATCATGCTTCCTTGCTTGACCCTTTCCTACCAAACCACAGGACCTCTGTCTTTGAAGGATTAAGCTTCGAATACATGATGAGTCGGGGTGAGTCAGGATGGCCGTCCATCACGAGGAAAAGCTGACTGTCATCAGCATAGTGCTGGCATCCCAGTCCGAACCTCCTTATCAGTTGGGCAAGAGGGCGCATAAAGATGTTATAAGATTGGGGAGAGAACTGTTCCTTGTGGCACCCCACAGTGGAGTTGCCAGCAATGCGATCTGTTCTCCCCTATTGCCACTCTCTGTTGTGTCTCTGGAGGAAAGAAATGAGCCACTGAAGGGTTGCTTCTCAAATGCGGCGTTGGTGAGGCAGCAAGCAAGTAGTTCGTGATCTACTGTGTTAAATGCTGCCATGAGATCAAGTAGTATTAGCAGTGTTAACTCACCCCGATTAGCTAATGGTGGAGGTCATCTATCAGGGTGACCAGTGCTGTCTCAACCCCCATGGCCAGTCCAGAAGCCTGACTGAGCCGGGTCAAGGGCTGAAGCTTCTTCCAGGAAAGCTGTAATGGGGAATCTAAGGTAGAGGCATTATCATTTTCATTGTAGCTTCCGGTACTTCTACTCAAAAAACACTTCAAGTTTCAAAAAGAATGAGAAAGTCATCTTCTATAGACCACCCCAAAGAAGATACCGCCATCTTCCATTATTTCTGATGGAGAGGGAAAACTGATGTTAAACAAAGTCTCTGCAGTAGAAACTGAATGGGGTGATATTTTTGCAAAAACAATGCCGTTATAGCAATGCCAGCTCAACAAATCTAAGCTGGGGGTGAGGGCTGCAAGCCTAGCACAGCCAGGGTGTGTACAGAGTGCTCAGAAGAACCAGTCATATACAAACAACCCAGCAGAACAAAGTAGGGGGCACTTTTTGGGGGTACTCTGTACAAGCTCTGTTTTTTGCTGGGCACTTTGTGCAGGGTGTGTTGGGTTTATAAACCACTGTACTTGGATTTGTTGAGTTGGCATTGCCACAGTGACACTTGTTCTACTGGTCATTCTGTATATACGTGATTCTGCTGGGCTTGGGAACCCCCACCGCACCCGTAGATTTACAATGAAAGAACTTCTCTGATTTGAAATCATTCTTTTTTGGGGCTGGGCTGTTCCCCCACACCACCATTGGAAAAATGGATGGGTGCACCTTCTTTGGGGATCCATAAAATTAGATTCTCAGTCCAACATTTTTGAAATGGGGCATCTTTTGAAGAGAGACAACAGAAGCTATGCTGAATTTTTGGTGTCTCTACTTCCAAAAACAGCCCCCCTAGACTCCTGATACCCTCAGGTAGATTCCCCATTGAATTTAATGGTCCCATGGACCATCATGGAGTTTGAGGACAGGGAAATCAAGATTTCTGGGAGAAATCCAAATACAATACAAGTGTAGGAATTTGGGTTTGGGGGGGAATCCCAAAATTTGGGGGGCCCAATATATCCAAATCCCAATTTTTCTTATGCACTCCCCTAGAAGGAGGTATCACAGAGGAAACACTAATCAAAACTTCACCTGCTGGTCTGGGGCAGATGAGTGTCCCTAGGAAACAAGTCCAGTGTTTTGGTGCCACTACTGAGAAGACCCCCTCAGAAGTTGATGATATCCAAACAGGACCTTCAAAAATTATTGCAGTTTGGTGAGGGGGCAGGTAGTCCTTTAGGAATGGTGACTCCAGTGTATATAGGTCTCTAAAGGTTAGTCCCAGCTCCTTGAATTGTGCCCAGGAACAAATTGGGAGCCAGTGCAGATAGGCTAACACTGAAGTGCTATAATAACTCCACTCAACACCTTGAAATTTCCAAGGACATTGCAGTAATCTAATTTTTAAAAAATTAGTGCTTACTATATTGTCATAATTAATTAGAAATTATAAGAATTACAGTGCATCTGTGTGAAAAACAGAAGTTCCACAGAAGTGGAGATTACCATACTACTGGGACCCTCTGTATGATGTGTGAGGAAGGGAAAAGACAAGGGGATCTGAAAGCTTCTTAGTATAGCAGCTCCATCACCAATGCAACAACCTGTGCTATGATGATGAAAGCAACACAATGTCTTCCTTCTGTGTTAGGACCCCAGACTCCCTCCCTGTGCACAGGTTCACCTGCAAACCCCCCTTCTAATATTTCGGGCCCATCAAAGTATGACTGGGCCAGGGAGCATGCACAGACATGCTTGCATGCCAGAAGTAGGACAAGCTTGCTCTAATGAGCAGCCATTTCTTTCCAGAAGAATCTTGGCTGTCATAGAGTAATTAATTGTACACAGGTCTGATAATTGACCTTTACATTACCTGGGAGTGTCTCAAAGGAATCCTCATACTCTGGCAGTTTGCTAATCCTCTCAGATAGCCCTCAGCACTATCTCAACATTTGGACTTATTTTTTCCTAATTTCTTCCCTGATTAAGTTATCTACCCCAATAATTTCCCATCCAGATCATGAAATTCATTTTTGCATAGTGGCTCCGCCACACCCAAATGCAAATATGAATGCAAATACGGCAACAGTCTGAGAAAACCCTTTCTGAATTACCCCATTCCAATGTTCTCCCTTTAACTCAGTCATGATTTCTTTGTTACACAATTGCTAAAACATTAACTGATTTCCATTTCTTTATTTCAAACTGGTAATTGATTCAAACATGCAATCATTGCCTTGGGATATATTTTTGGGTATTTAAATATCACAGCTTGTGTGTGCTTTTTCTGAATCCGCAACACACACATACCCTTGCACACACTCTTCATAGACATCTGCACGTCAGAAGGCCGCTATGGATCATTTCTGACCCAAAATATTGATACTCTTTCGCACCATCTTAACTCTTTTCTTTCTTCTTGCAGGCTTGTTTAGTTTGGTGAGCCAGTTTGGTGTAGTGGTTAGGAGTGCGGACTTCTAATCTGGCATGCCGGGTTCGATTCTGCGCTCCCCCACATGCAACCAACTGGGTGACCTTGGGCTTGCCACAGCACTGATAAAACTGTTCTGACTGAGTAGTGATATCAGGGCTCTCTCAGCCTCACCCACCTCACAGTGTGTCTGTTGTGGGGAGAGGAATGGGAAGGCGACTGTAAGCCACTTTGAGCCTCCTTCGGGTAGGGAAAAGCGGCATATAAGAACCAAATTTTCTTCTTCTTCTTCTTTAAATAGTGTTAAAGTGTTTTAGGCATTTTTGTTTTTCCAGTAAAATCTTTTCAGGGGTAAATGTTTAAAGTGCCTCTGCCTGAGATACAGGCTAGGATTGTCCCCCAGTATACATAGGTGGAAGAATCTCACTAGTTATTCCTCTTGCTTAAAAAGTCTCCAAGAATCAGTCATTCCCCCATCATATGTACAGGAGATAGGTCTGTTTTAGAAAACAGCTATGTGGAAACACCAATGCCCTCTGCTAGAATGTTGAGCTGAATGATCAGCCACTACCTGAATCAAGACAGAAAAAAATGAGTCAGTTTATTTCTTTCCTTAATTTATACCCTCCCTCTCCCACCAAGGTGACCCAAAGCAGCTTACATTGTTCTTCTCTCCATTTAATCCTCACAGCAACCCTGTGTGGTCGGTTGGGCTGAGAGCGTGTCAGTAGGCCAAGGTCGCCCAGTGTGCTTCCATGGAAGACAGCATATGATTAGATGCATTGGCATAGCAATGGAGAATTACTTTTCTTTTTTTTTTTTTAAGATTGCTTGCATTGCTTTCCCTTTAAAACTGGGAGAAAGTTGATTGGCTGGCTGCCATGATTAGCTGGCTGCCTCTCCTCTGCCATTTTAATCAGCCATGTGGAGTGCCAGGAAGTGGGAGAAAGCAGGAGAAGAAGCCGAGAGAGCAAGGAGATGAGAAAATGTGTGTGTGTGTGTGTGTGGGGGGGGGTGATGTTTTAATAGCATTAAGCAATTGCGCTGGCTTAACGCTATGTTTCTAGAAGTGCAGAATGTCCCCATGTATTCCTTGGAGAAAGTGTGGGTGAAGATCTGTTGGGTGAGCAGAGTTGATTTTAAAGAATCCATCTGTTGCACGCTCAGATGGCAGCATAAATGGACCCTTAGCCTGGGCATCAGTTAATTCAAGTTACATTTTTACAAAACCAGATACCAACCTTGCCGCTAATTAAACACTGTAACATTTTTATGCTACTGTTTTTCAGAAATATTTTGTATGCCACCTTATTTCCTCTGTTCTTCCTTGTGGGCAGCACAATCTTACTTGGCATTCTGAACACTGGCCTGGCCTTTCCATGCAAATACACAATAGCAGTGAGAGCAAAAATTTGTTCTCAAGAAGTATCACAATATCATCCTGTCCGATTGTTTTCCTGACCTACTAGCAGAAAATGCATATCACCCATAACACCCTCTGGTCTCTGATCTGCCTTATGACTCAGCAGAGGTGGCAGTGGCAGCTCAATGGTGCTAGTCTTGAGGCTGGCTCGGGCATTAAGACAAGGTGCTCATTGTTGGCCTGTGACGTTGCCCCATTGCATTGGGTGGTTCTAAGCAACAGCAGGCCAGGACATCGTTTTAAAAGACGCTGCAGAGTTGAAAGCGGCTCACATAATCTTCCTGCATCCGACCCTGTTGCTGCTTTTCTCCTGAAAGGACGCTGCTTAGCCAAACCTGCAACATGTGCAACAAATTTGTGGGGTCCTGGAGACTGGTCTCCAGTGAAAACTTTGATGATTACATGAAAGAACTGGGTAAGAGAATTTTGGTTTGAAGGCTGTGCTTACCACCATCCTCTTCTCTCATATGCTGTGACTTCTCAGGCACTTTGCTTTTACTTGAGAATACTGAAATTGCGGGGGAGGTCAGAAAAACTTTTATTTCTGACATAACAGAGCTCCAGGCCTTTCCTTGCCTTTCCATATTGATGAGAAATGAATATTTGTTTTCTTGTTTAATGAGAAATTTTACCTGCTACTGATGGCACAACGGTTGCAATTATTTGCCATGAGTCAATGAGTTTTCCTCCTCAGCAACTGGATAGATGCAATCTTAGGCATGCACAGGAGATGTTAGTTGCAAGTTTGCTTGCTTTGACACGGCTATTCCGATCATGCTAACAACATTTGTTGTGACCATTACACTCACTGTAGGAATTATTCCTGATAGTGCTATTTGCTTCAGGGGCTAAATGCGGTCTTTGAGCCCCTTTAATTGATAAATGCTTGCACTGACTAGTAATTTTATCAAAGTAATAAGAATTGGAAAAATTATTGGAACAGAATTAAGATTGGCTAGCATTTACATGCCAAAGGTATTTGTTTTTCCTGCATATCACAGATTCCTTTAGATAATTTAAAAAAATATTCCTGGATCCTGGGATTCTATCAATGGAATGAATTAAAAGAAGCCGTTTTTATCAATTCAACTTCTGCTGGATGGCCCCAGAAGTGGCCGCTGAAATATGGCACCTGGCATGGGAGGCAGCAGCAAGAAGAGGGGAATCGTTGCAGTCGCCTGCACAGTCATGCACTTGCTCTGCCTGCAGAAGAATTAGGAGAGCGATTTGGGTGCATTGCCTAATCTTGTCCCTGTTATGCCATCTGGCATGGTCTGAAAGCTCCCCGTTCCCATCCTCAGCAGCATGTTGGTGGGCATAAAGGAAGATGAAAACATTCCCTTCCCTGAACTCACTCTCTTTACTGATGCTTTGAGTGATGCCATTAACATGTAGAGGCTTACGCTGCAATAAAACTTGGTTAGTTTTTAAATTTCCACTAGACTCTTTTTTTTTTCTTTTCTTTTTTGGCTGTGTCAGATTAACATACCTGGAATTATTCTCTGGAAGTATTTTAACATGACAATGTCTGAAATAGCTAAAAAAAGAACTGATTCATACCACTTACTATGTTGATAAACCGAATTTCACATGACATTTTAAAGGTGGGCCCTCAAAAACCATCATGTTCCATACAGAATCAGGCAAAGATAATGCAACTAAAATGACTCTTTACAAGAAACTAGGAACATCATCACACATGAAGTAGGTGGCAAGACTTTCTCTTAAAATCAGAGTTCAAACTAGGAATATGCAGTTAACATGCATTTGCATTCAGATCAGTTTATTTACAAGCAATTGAATTCTCATGCTTTACTTCATGTGCTTATTCCCAAACTGGGGGAGGTGAGTCACACATGAAGTGCAATACTAAAATCCTGTGTATGTGTAAATTAGACATCACAGATCAAATATCACAAATTGAAATCAAACCAGGGTGCCTGCAGGGCTTGGAAACACTCCTCACAGGAAGAGGAGCTATGGTCATATCAAGTTAAATAATATTCAATACAATCAGTTCAGGCATTCACCAGTGAATCATCCAGTTCCAAGTATTCAAGGAAAACAGCTCTTAATTACTAAAGGAACATGAAATGTCTTGATGTTGTTTTCCACAAACTTCAGTGGCACATTGACTTTCTGAGTCTGTATTTGCTTGTCTTGTTAACAACCGGTACTGCTCATAGGAGTTCACTTTTGTTATTTATGATATAACATGGGAAGCCCTAATAAGCTGTCTATGAAAAAGTAGGCCTGTGTAGGACATTTGTAGGTAGCTGCTATCTATTTTTCTAGCTTTCAGGTATATTCCCAGACTTGTGAGCTTTGTAATGCAGGCAATGCAGTCAAGGGCCTATTATGCACGGCTGCTGAAACAGCAGCTTGGAGAACGCGGAGGCGGAAGAAGCGAAGCAAACCGCTTATGCATGGGACGGAACGCAACGGTGGCAAAACCCAGAGCACCCTGGTCCCGGGAAGCTCAACTTTCTTCTGCATCTTGCTAACGTGGCTTTTTCAGCGGCGTACATTGACTCTGCACCTGGTTGCCGCCTGCAGCGTGCATAATTGGTGATTTTAGCTGCCGCCATTCCACCCCAAATGCAGACCTTCCACTCAGTGCATAATGGGCCTATATGGGGTTTTTGCCCTGTAGTATATAGCAATGCCTTTTTCTTCTCCATTTTGTAGGTGTGGGGTTGGCTACCCGGAAACTTGGCAGCCTGGCCAAGCCCAAGGTCATAATCCGCATGAAGGGTGATGTGGTAACCATTCGAACAGAAAGTGCCTTCAGAAACACAGAGATCACATTTAAGTTGGGCCAGGAATTTGAAGAAACCACAGCAGATAACAGGAAAACCAAGGTGAGGACTAGTCTTTCCTAATTTTGTGTAGCTTGTCCAGATGGTTTAAGTGAGAATCATTCTCTTCCTTTGTGGAGAACCATCATGCCTTAGATCAGAAAATCACATGGCCTGCTCCAAGCCCTAATCACTTAATACAGGATACAGATGGGCTGTAAACCTTGCGAAACTTACCAGAGAAGTGGTGACAGTGGTAGTGATTGAGAAAGAGATTCTCTGCAAGATAAATTGCAAAAACCTTGTGCATTGCAAGAGCATTTGATGTGGTTACTTTGTAATATTTGCATAGCTGTTTCATTCATACTAATCAAACTGCTATCCTCTTCTTTATCAAAGGGATTTGTCCCTTTGGTGTATATATCTATTGGTACTTTTAATTGTCTTACATCAAAATAGTTGAGTTTTCCTGACTGAATGACAGACAGGGGTGCCAAAATATTTAGAGTACTTTCCAATGAGTAAAGGCCTGAGAAATAATCAAGGACATTTTTGAAATGCATCTAACCAGCTTCCCTGGCTCTGGCTTTTAATAAGTCAAAGGTCAGCTTATGACATTCAAATTCTGATTTATTCTTTGGGTCTCTACAGACAACCATAACTTTAGATAAAGGCTCATTGGTTCAAGTACAGAAGTGGAATGGCAAGGAGTCAACTATAAGAAGAAAACTAATTGATGGGAAAATGGTGGTGGTAAGTCAACATCTTTGAATGACATTGGACATGTGTCATTTTCCCTGCAGCCAGCTGGGTGATATCAGGGCTCTCTCAGCCTCACTTACCTCACAGGAGAGGAAAGAAAAGAAAGGAGAGGAAAGAAAGACGACTGTAAGCCACTTTGAGACTCCTTCGAGTAGAGAAAAGCCGCATATAAGAACCAACTCTTCTGCTGTTGCTGTGCTCCATTTGGGAGAATACATGTACTGATGGGCTGTATATAACTATGCACAAGGGGGCAAATAGTAGTTTTCCAGGGCTGTTTCAGGTCTACAGTCTGTACTTGTGGTTCAGATATGCTGGCAAGTAATACACAGATACTCCCAGTTTTCCCTAACTGCTGAAAAATGAGCCAGATTCAAGCAATTGTGTCCTACCAGCCCCCCAAAGAAAAAAATCACTACTGCCTGTCACATGTTATGATTAGGTGTATTCTCTATTCATCATTCACACTGAGCAGCAATTCTTACCACATGTTTAGGTTTTATTGACTGAAAGTGATGTGAGCTTCATGGCCAAGCAGGAACTTGAACCCTGGTTTCCCTCCCCGTGGTCCAGAACTGTAGCCCCTATACCACACTGATTTCTAAACCCCATGCTTTAACATCAGATTTGAGACTGCAGTGTGAAGTTTTTCGGGGATATAAAAATAAATAAATGCTAAACTGGAAACCCAAACACAACTACTAGTCGTCACACTCAATATAAGATAGTATTCGGCATGACAATACCATCTTGTACTACTTGTAGATGAGCAGTGTTCTCTTTACAGAGTAAATGCAAAGTTTTTGAGGATACAATTTGCTTTAGTGGGCATTGGATAAGACTAATTCAGATATCCCAAATTTTCTTCTGTGCTTTAGGAATGCATCATGAAAGGAGTCACCTGTAGGCGAGTCTATGAGAGAATGTGAGGACCCTCCTTGTGTCCAGTAGATTGAATTTAGGCCCTCAAATCCACGTTATTTCTGTGGAGAAAATAAGACCATCCACCATGTTCGTTTGTCTCCTATACTTCCTTTTATTAAGGAGCAACTATGTTATAAACATATAGTTCAAAACTCACTGTACAAATAGTGTAAAAGTATATGTGATTTAATAAAAGCTTACCAATGTCAGAATCAGAAGTATGTTATTTCCGTGTAGCAATATTTTTCCACCATTAATTGTCTCAATAGGTTGCCAACCAGAATGGTCTCCAGACAAAGATTCCAGTTCTTTTGGAGAAAATGTCTGCTTCAGAAGGTGGGATCTATTGCATTATACCCTACTGAGCACCCTCCCCTCCCAAACTTTGCCTTCCACAGCTCCAGCCTCAAATCTCCTAGTAATTCTCAACTCAGAGCTGAAACCCTAGGCATGACCATGATGGCTAAATGTAGGCGTGCTCAGAGGCAGTGGTATTGCCATAAAATATGCTGAGAAATAGAGCCTCTTGTGGCGCTGAGTAGTAAGGCAGTAGACATGCAGCCTGAAAGCTCTGACCATGAGGCTGGGAGTTCGATCCCAGCAGCCGGCTCAAGGTCGACTCAGCCTTCCATCCTTCTGAGGTCGATAAAATGAGTACCCAGCTTGCTGGGGGGTAAACGGTAATGACTGGGGAAGGCACTGGCAAACCACCCCGTATTGAGTCTGCCATGAAAACGCTGGAGGGCATCTCCCCAAGGGTCAGACGTGACCCAGCGCTTACACCTTTATGCTGAGAAATAGTGTTTTTCTGAATGCCAGTTTTTATGGACTACATACAGGGAAAAATTACTATCTGTGTTCTGCTTCTAAAGCTTTCAGTGCATCTAGTTGACCACTGTGGATTACAGGACTGGACGGACCATTATTTTGATTGACTGGTGTGTGTGTGTTGTTATTTATGACTTAAATTCAGTTACAAAGAAGTAGGCCATCTTATATCTTCATTAAGCTGAGGCCAAACTACACCCCCTTTCCAAATAGATTTCATCTCAAAAAAGGAGCACCATCACCATGATGGAGAAGAGAGAAGAAGGTTTGTTCTGGAATTAACCACAGTCTAGAGTTTGTTTTCCACAGTCTCAGACACCTGAGTGATTGATACTCTGAGGAGACATTATTTGTTCAATTCTTCCCATGTGAAATTTTTCTCTGTTTACTGACTAGCCTCCTGGTCTAAGTGTCTTTCTTGTTTATAGTCACATTCTGAACAACTGCTTTAGAGTGTCATATAGTGTCCTGGGTGGGGGTGGGGTGGGGAATAGTTCTCTTTTTACAAATTTCTATATAGAAAAACAATCATTAGAAAGGGTACCATGGGAGCTGGGAGTTTTTATTTCCCGGACAGGAAAAATGCAGCTGAGCTGATAGCACTAATGGCAAAAACAGATGAGGCATGTGGTGTGTCATAGAATGCACCGGCAGCATTTATTTGAACTCTAAACCTCTTGTCTTGACTAACATCACGAGAGCCGAGGAGGACCTGGTTCTGAAAACTCATTTCCTAAAAAGGCTTTGTGGCTGCCCTGTGCTTCAATGGAATGGGATTTATGCATGTCTAACATAACAAAGGGATGGTACTGCTCTGGTTTTCTGCTCATAACTTCCCTTTTCTCTACTTTTGAACACAAGGGTTCCCAACAGGGTGCCAAAGGTGCAAGTCACTTCCTTTCTTGGCACCCCGAAAGGGTTTTTAGAAAGTGGGAGCGGTCAAGAGGTGCTCTTGCCCTACAACAATTTTGATTGGTCATTGGAAATAATGTCCTTAAAGGAACAGCTGCCACAACAGTGTTGATTTTATTTTATTTCATTCCTCTTTCCCAATGTAATTTTTACATCACTTCTCCTTCTCCTCTACATTTGAGCTTCCTCTGGGCCCCAACAAATCTGGCCACCAGCAAAGGGGGGGGGGGTAATGTTGTCAGCTCCAGGTTGGGAAACTCTGAAGATCTGAGGATGGACCCTGGGCAGGATAGGAACCTTAGTGGGGGACTATGCCATAGAGCCCAAAATGTCCATTTCTCCATGGGTACTACTAATCTCTGTAGTCTGGAGATCTGTATTTCTAGGAGATCCCCAGGTTCCACTTGAAAGCTGGCATCCCTAGGCTCCACTCTTGCAGCAGCCATTTTGTGATTGTGTCCAACATCCTATGTCAGAATCACAAAGTTGCCCACAGGATCAAAACCAGTGAGGAGACCAGCTCTAATGGGTCAACAGCTCTTTAATGGGGTAGGTCACAGTTTTGTAACCTGTGAAACTAATATTGTT
This sequence comes from Paroedura picta, assembly GCF_049243985.1. Lineage (NCBI taxonomy): Eukaryota > Metazoa > Chordata > Lepidosauria > Squamata > Gekkonidae > Paroedura > Paroedura picta. The sequence goes on from NC_135377.1 coordinate 27,223,514, forward strand.
CTTTACTGATTTCTTCAGTTTAACACAATCACAGCTTTATTTTCTAAAATTTATTTTAGATGTGCCTTGGTACACATAAGTGCTTTGAGGACAAGAAAAAAGTAGTTTTGTCCCTTTAACAGAGCAGAAATAGGCAGCTGAAGCTTTTCCTGGCATAAATAATGCTACCTGATAACTGAGGGGCTTTCCGCACCGGGATCCTTGTAGCAAATTGTTTGCTGAATGAAAAATCGCCATTTAAAATAGTGCAATTCGTCATTATGCATACCTGACTTTGTAGTGGAATCCAGTTGCGTTTCTATCGTTTCCCACAAGCTTCCGGTCTCAGCAAAAATCGCTAGACAGGAAGCGCTATTGCCAAGCTCGTCCCGCCCCTGGCCGTCAAGCAGCCAATGGGCAGCCGTTAGCATGCTCCCAAACAGCCCCTTTCCCTTTAAGAAAGGTTTTTTTTTTTAAACACACCCATTGCAACGAATATGTGTTGATTCGTTGCAACGGAGAGACCCATCAGCTGGCAGGTGTGTTTGAGCTGTCGTTTCATCGTTGCCACGCTCCCCCCAAGTGAAAAAAAAAATCCCCCCCCCCCTCACGGGCCCAATTTTCGGCCGAAAACAGTGTAAAAATAAAGGGAAAATACATCAGCAGACGGGCTTGTCTGTTGTTTGTGCTTAGTGAATAAACAGCTCTGGGGAGGGACTGAAGCCGGGGAAGCCTCTAAACAGGCTTGCTGGTGGGTTGAACTTCGCTCGCTCGGAGAAAAAAAAATGGCGATTGCTTCGCCGGAAGATCAGAGGAGAGAGCCAGGGGGAGGGACTTTGTAGAAACCACAACAATGGTAACGCACAGAACTTTCCCGCTAGTGTTGCAGATTGGTTGCAGGAGTGTAGCGCTTTCCGGAGGGTGAATCCACTTTTGGGGATTTCCCTGAAAGCGCTACAAGGAAGCGCTTTTTGCGGATCGGTTTCAGGTGTGTGGCAGATTGTCAACGATGTTGTGCATAATGGCAAATCAGTAGCGTTTTCAATTGGCAACCATTGTGCGATTTTGAAGGTGTGCGAAAAGCCCCTGAGTACTGATCAAACCAACGTTAAACAGACAGTGGGAAGGACCAGTTTAAAAACTGGCAACCCTACCTATAACATGATCAAATTGCAATTAATAAAAAAATGTATTTTAAGTCAACCATTGAAAAGTACAAAGTTTACTTCTTTCAACAGTGAATTTCTCCCAGTTGTGAAAGCCTCGTAGTTATACATTCAGTAAAAGAGAGTATGGAAAGCAAGACCTGTGCTGCATGGACTAATCTCCTGTGGGGTCTCGACTTCCGCCAGAATTATAACTGATCTCCAGACTACGGAGATCAACAAGTATTCTGAATAGGGGGTTTGAATGACCTTCTAAAGCAGATAATAACAATGAAATGCAAAACAGGAACAACTATAATTGCACATTTACACAAATTTCCCCCAATAATTATATTTATTTACTATAATTTCCCTCTTGTTGCCAGAATGTTTACACCCTAAAATTTCCCTCAAATACTCCCCAGAATTTCTACTCTCTATTTTTTCCCATTAAAATCCTTTTTTCCCCCTTTTAAAAAAATAATTGAGAAAAGTTTAAAGTCATATACTTAGAAATATTAATACTGGGAAGGCTGCAAAAATAGCTTTAAAGTGCACTCATAATCAACCAGTTCAATAACCAAGAATAAAGAAAAACCAATACCCCATTCAATACTATTATGTTAAGGACTATCAAAAAATCTAGCTAGCTTTTTACAACAGTTTTGTCCACTTTGTTTTTGTCCATTTGGGGCAATATACCCCCTAATCTTCAGGAATTTTCCATGTCAGAGTTGGCAACCGGAGAAGACATTCAGTAGGGTATGAGGAGCTTCCAAAAGTATCCAGGATCCTGGCAGTGTAGAAGTATTAAAAGGTAAGAACCAGAATGTGTCTTTTCCTCCTCTCAGTCCAGGTAGGTGTTTGAATACTGTTTGAAAATTCTGGTTCAGTATTTAAAGAAATATTTCAAAAAGGAGAGTCTCCATTTTTCTTCCTTTGATCTAGGAGCCTTTGGGGCATCTAGAAATCTAACTTGCACCCACTGCCATGAAATATAAATGCTGTGACACCTTCTCCTCTCCATTTTACGAAACCATGGCAGATGTCAGGATAAAGAACCTAATCAACGTAGTCCTTCAAACATCCTTCCTCAGCCCCATGAGGTCCCTTCCAACTCTATGATTCTATGAATCTATGATTCTATGATTCATTAAGAGTTCTAAGAAATCAAAAGTTTGCACTCAATATTGTGATATTTCAATTAATCCTCATATAAGCATTAGAGTTTTGTGCTTTTCCACCCTTAAATCAACCTGGCTACCTACAATTTCTCCTAAATTGTTGTTTGTTTGAAAAACTGGAAAAAAATAGTAGCAGTCATAACTCTAACAACTCAGGGAGATAAACAAGCTTATCAAAGAGCCTATTGTTGCAGATCTTGCATTTCAGTGTGCAGCTCTGGAAAACGGACCATTGTACCAAAGATGGTGAAAGAGTAGACTGACAAATAATGATTGCACAAGAGACCAAAGAACAAAGCTTCATTAGTTAGTAATTGACAGCACTGTCCTATGCAGAATTAATCCAGTCTAAGTCCACTGAGGTCAATGCATTTACAGTGGAGTAAATATGCATTAGGAAAAATAAGGATGCAGCTTTTCACAACATAGTTTGCATCAGGTTAGAATTTGGGATGTTGTCTCAGCCTCTCAACTAGCTTTTCCATGTGTTGTTTACTTTTAATAATATCCAATCTTTTATTAAAGGAAAGGAAAGCCTCAAAGGGTCTGTACCAGAATGACCAAGCTTTATTTTTTAAGTCAACTGTTTGGATGAGTGCCAAGCATCTCTTACTCCATGGGGACAGTGTCAGGCCAGCAGCTTGACATTTTGATTTTTTCATTCAAAAATAGGCTTCCCATAGGGTTACCAACTCCAGGTTGGGAAACTCCTAGAGATTTGGGGGGTTGGGAAGGGGATGGACCAGAGAATTATGGCATAGAGTCCACCCTTCAAATTAGCCATTGGCTTCAGGGAAAGTGATCCCTGTAGTCTGGAGATCACTAGCAATTCTGGGAGATGGCTGCTTTGGAGAATACTGTGCTGAGTTCACTCCCCTTCCCAAATCCTGCCTTCCTTGGCTCCACCTACAAATCTCCAGGGATTTCCGAATTTGGAGTGGGCAACTCAAGTCGGTGCAGTTCTGTTTAGGATTGTGCTGTAAAGGTATCTATAGGTTTCAGGTCATAATAGTCTATTTACTTAAATACCTTTTATAGGTCTCTTACTGCGACTCTTCCTCCAAGGAGACCAGAGAAGCATCCTTCTCTTTTTTGTTTCAATAAAAAATACTGTGAAGTAGATGAAACCATGAGTCCTATGCACCTACCAACACATTTCCTGGCAACGGTGAAGTGCTTTTAGAGAATGGGTGGGACCAAGTTGGACTTTTCTCAGCAAGGCTTATTTTTGATCACTTGGAGATTTGCTTTGCTTTGCAGATTTTTACAAAGATTGCCTTGGCAGCAGCTACCACCACAACACACAGGCCTTCACTGTTTGACTGACAGTAAGCTGTGGCAGCCATTTTGTGGTTGTGCCCACCATGCTGGTGGTTCCTGCAGGCTCAAACAAGGTTGGGAACTCCAGGTTTAGACCAAGATTTATTAGTTTAACTTCATGGCAGAGTGAGGGTTTGAAAATGGTCTCCCCAGTCTAACACTTTGACCAGTATTCCATACTGTGGGAGTCAGTAATGTCGTTCCAGTGGGGAAGCATGCTGTCCAAAAGCCAACACAGTTCAAAAGAGAATGAGTTTATTTTAATGGCTACAGAAAGGTAATTTTGCATTTCTGAAATAATTCAGGGTTTTCTGTTCATAAACTAATGTGGAAGAGTGACAAATTAGAACAGAGGAACTGCAGTAGACCCAAATACCTGGTATTGTGTCTTTGTTGTTCAGACAGCAAATTCAACAGGAAACAGGAAGCACAGCTTTATCTAGAATAAAACAAAGTTTACAAAACTTAGAAGAATAAAACATCACAAGCATTAGCTGGAACAGAAGATGCTCTACAAACACCCAATTCAATATGCTGTCCTAAATTAAATCTATTTTTATAAATGATACACCAGTGTTGTTTCTCCCCACCCCACACCCACTCTCTGTTTTTCTCAAGCAAGAGTAATACAAACTGCTACCGGTTTTTAAGGTGAAAGTTTAATTTGTGGTGCAGGAAATTACTTGGGACTACTTAGAATATTCCCTTTTGGTACATTTTGTTTAAGTCATTTTTAGCATCTGGGGAACGGGTCAAAGCACAAAATAGGTTTAGAGTTCAGAAACTCTGCATTCAAACACTATGGCACGTTGCCATTCAAAGTTAGGCCTATTATGGTAGAGAATCTGAGCAGTCAAGTCTTGAATCTTGCCTTCAGATTCCTGTGCCTGACATATGCAGCATTCTTTTTTCCTCCACTGTATTTATTTTGCAGCTACAACTAAAAAATGCAGGTGTTCTTAATTGAGGTTTGAACATCACTTGTGATGTGTTGGAAATAGTGTCCAAAGGCTTTTTTATATTTACACATTTACCCTATTATAGCTACACAAGAGTGTCAAGGAAATGCCTTGCATTTAAATCCTCCTGGTTCTGTCCCATGAACAAAGGGGAACACAAAGGAATGAAGGCAAGTTTTTTAAAAACCTGAAATTAACCAGACTATTTTTGAAACTGACTAGGACAGCTACAAAGCTCCCCATTCTTATTGCCAGGTGCTAATGGATTCACTGTCATGTTATCAGCCATTATGAAAAATGGGGAAAAGGCACCACCCGCTTTCATTGCTGGTCTTTCCCTCAACTTAACTGCATTTCTTTGTGTTCCCTTTCATGCAAGGGACTGAATTATGAGGATTTTAACAGAAGGCACAGGTTTGTTGTGTTGAGTCACCATCATGAGTAATGATTTCATTAAATGAATTTTTGAAAACTTTTAATTGCACTCACATACATTCACACACCAGCTGAAGACTGGCATTTACAATGGAGACACTGTGCTCACTGCAGAGCTTGATCAGTGGCACAAGAACCGATGCTGATCTTAACCCCTCCACCCCTCCCTCCACACAAGGAAACACAAGGAAATGCAGTTTAGTTGAATACCAAGAGAGTGCACAAAGCAGAGAAACACATCCTGCAGTCCCGGGAGACAGATGGAGCAGTGGAAAGAATGGGGAAGCTGTAAGGTTGCTGAGACAGGAGGGGGGAATAATACCACATATTTTTGGAAAGTGCTTGCTAGCCCATTCTGAGTGCTGGTGTTGTGCTCACTGCTAGACTTGATTGGTGGCACAGGATCCAATGCAGGTCTTGACCCACTTCCACCCTCCACCTTTTCAGAGCTTGTGGTGAGGCTCCTTGGGGAGCTGAAGAACATGTAGCCAAAGAACAAAGAACAATGCTACCTCATCCAAAACGTTTAAAGCTTTCCCTGTCAATAATTTTTTTTCCTCAGTGAATCCAAGTTCAGCAATAAACTCATTTCTTTAGACCAGGGGTAGCTCTAGACTCACCCTGCTTGTAAAAAAAATCCAAACATTTACATGGTAGAAAAGTAAGCAGTAGAGGAGTTTGTACACCAATGAAGGGGGGAGGATTGCGGAAGATGCAGAGTGGGAAGAATGACCTCATTGAGGATAGGGAGAGGACTTCCAGGGGCAGAAAAAGGGCGGCGGTGGGGAGAGTCAAGGGAATCTAGATGCATTTGAATTACATTTGGTTTGGAAGTGAAGCAAGGTGAAAAACAGCACAAAATCACTCTCAGAAAACACAGGAAAACAGTGACCAGAAAGTGGACTAAGCACTGAAGGGAGGAAAATCAATATAGAAGGAAAAAGAAAACCCAATGGACACGGACGGTGAAAGTGAGGGAAAATGCAGAACGAAAAAGGAAATGGATATGCATGGTGAAAGTGAGGGAAAACACATGTGCATAATAGGCCTTAAAGACAGGAATTGTGGGTTCATAAAGCTGTAGCCATATTTTTATTGTAAAAGTCACACGAAACATTTCCAGACTGAAACAGTCCAGGGAGTTCAGTTGGAATTTTGAACAACCCCAGGGAATCCCATGGAAACCCCATAGTAACAAACTCTCTGGGGCAATTTCAGTCACTTTTCCATGTGTACTATTTGCCTGATGTTAACTGGGCACCACACATTTGTGAACTGAGGAGAACTCACATGTGTTATGTGACCCCAGGCGGGGACCCCAGAACCAGATTTGTGTACTCCATAATGTGTGAAGAGGATTAACTCATCTGTAACTTCTTCCTCCAAAGTGGCAGGAGGTGACAGTTGTTGAGCTGATGCAAATTGCTATTGTTGATGAAGGTTTTTAAGCAATCAGATCCTGGGGAAGGAACAGAGTTGCTGGCAACCAGTGGCGCTTTGGGAAATTTCCCTGCAAGTGAAATGGTCAGTCTGCCCATAGTCATTCCTACCTTTCATCATGCTGAAAGCTGAAAGCTGGGCCAGTGCCAATTAGCCGGGAAGTTACATTCCAACACCATTAAGACTACTTGTCCAGCCAGCCTGAAGAAGGAAGTCTATCAGTAATGCTGGGTGGCCTTGTGCAAGCCAAGTTCATGGGACATGTCATCCTTCTGGAATCCAGGGCAAAAGGCTTCTGTGATAGCCAAACACACAAAAAGGCACCACAATAAGATGCTACTTTTCACAAAACAAGACTCAAAAATAAACTGGAGCAATCAGATTTCAATGCACGCCAATTAAAATGCCCCCTTCCAATCAACTAAAATGTTCACTTAATGAGAAGTTAAATTAATAAAACCTGACTGCCCTACAATAAGCATGGTTCCAAAGCAACGGCCCCACACACTGGGGGGGAGCGCCGGGAACACTTTGCAGTGGCGGAGGAAGGGGGGAATGGGGACATGGGGCCCTCACTACACAATGTTGGAGAACAGCATGCTGCTCTTCCACCATGGTGGGGGCGGGGGGATGCGGAGCCATGGAGCTGGCAGGGGCTAGAGACATCCCTGCAGGGACGCCCTAGGTCGGGGGAGGAGCCTGGCTCCTCCGATTATGCACAGGGCTAGCCCGACCTAGCCCTCGCCTGCACCCTCGGCAGATCCAGGAACGCAGAAGAATCCATGTTTCCTTAATGCGGGTCTTCCGAGGGCCTGGGCTCAGCAGTGCCAGGGATAGCAGCGACATCAAGCATAATCGGGGATTTCCCCCAAAGCCCTGATGCCGCCAGCTCGGGCATTCTGCTGTGTACATTAATGGGTCCTTGTGTGGAATCTCAGTGGCCATTTTGGGGGGTTGATCCAAGATTGTAAAATGTTCCAGGCCTTGGTAATTGTTGGTGCTAAAAGGGACACTCTGAAAAAATATAACTGAGAAGATAGTAAAGGGCAGGAGCAAAGAGAATTTTAAAAAGGGAAAGCTAGAAATGGAGGGAATGGGAAAAGTGGGTGGTTGAGTGAGTGAGGGGGCCAGAGGCTGCCAGGACAAGAAACTAGAAGAAGTTCATAGGAGGGAGTGAAACAGAAAGAGAGGGGAGTAAGGGCCAGAGGCAAGGGGATGCTGGAGATGAGTGCAGACAGGAAGAGGGAGCCAAGGAAAGGGGAGGGGCTGCCTGCACTGCTGGGGGAGGCAAAGAGGGAAGGGAAGCAGGGAACGATTGTGGACTTGAGATTCCTACCTCAGCCCTTTGAGTCCCTCACTTGGTAGAATGCACTTCACTGTTCCCACCAGTTCTCCTGTTAAATCAACATTTTTCTTTCCAAGTATGTTGTTATTTCTCTTCCAAACTATTTTTGGCACAAAAACAAGACACAAGAGTTCTTTTAAAAGTACCCTTGAGAGCTTCCCTATTCTGTCCCAACATTCCAAATTCTTACATCAAAAATAGTGATGTCAAAATTTAGAAACTCCACAGCAAAATTTTGCTTGAACTCACTTCACTGAAGGAAACAGAAACAGGCAGAGAAAAGTAGACTACTAGAGGGAGAGGAATAGATCACAATGCCGCCATCAGTGCAAGATCTGAATGCACAGCTATGATTTCCTAAGTTCCCCTGGAACAAGAAGTGGGAGAGACATGTTCAGCAGCCCTTTTTTTGTCAGGTAGTCGTTCCCAGCCTGTCTCATTCCTTAGAAACATATGCCAGCAATTATCTTTTTATGCTTTGAAAATAAGTTTGTCCATACAGATTATACATAAAGACTGACCTTGGACCTTGTGGTTGCAACCATAGGATGTTGTCCATAGCCCTCCAATCCCCTCCAAACATAGTTTACATTTTATCATTTCTATTTCCATGGAGTTTTGGATCCTGTTTTACTATCAAAAACAGACTTTCCCCCTATATGATATCAGATAAAAAACAAGAGAAAATATCATAAAACTATGGATGGATTTGTCTGTGGTGCAGGATGGAAGCTGGGGAGATCTCCACCCAAACTCAGACTCTGAACAGAACAACTCAACATCCGGACAGACATTTTCTATTTAAGGGGCTTTTCCTGCCCAAGTCTGAATTAACTTCCTCAGCTACTGTGGTCTTTGGCAAAGCCTAAAGCTCTCGCCCCTTTGATTACTAACCCACATTGGTTCTCAAAATAATACTGGGGATGAGGTGAAGTAAGAGCAAGAGTCCCTTTACAATTGTTGGCCGTTAACTCTTTCTTAGAAATTGAAAACTTGTTTTTATTAAATATCTTCCTGATAATCAACCAACAGCACTCATTGACTTCAAGCCAGTATTAACCACCCACCTTCTAGAGGGGAACAGGAGGATGTGCTCTTGAGTCTCAGTGTGTGTGTGTGTGGGGGGGGGGGGAGAGAGCATCAATGGTAGTCCATTTGCTTGGCATGTAGCAAGTCCACCAGGTAATCATTGGCAGGCCTTAACCTACATAGCCCAGACTAGCTTGATCTTATCTGTAATGGCAAACCACCTCGGAAGGCCTCTTGCCTTGAAAATCCTTCCAGGACACCATAGTCAGCCCAGGGAAGGGGAAAAGCTTGGTCTGGAAGGCTCAACTCTTCCCTGCCACATGAGTCTGTCTCAGCATAGGCCCAGTTGGCATCTGGGGCAAAAAAGGGAACATGGAAATATCCGTCTGCCCTTGCTGCGGGCCAACAGAGGGTTTGAAACAAGACAGGCTCGGGCCAGTGCCAACATTATGTGGAAGCAGGGATTAGCCACGCAAAAGGACAAGCACTGGCCCAAGTCTGATTTCCTGTGTGGAAAAGGTATTTGTTAAGTTTCCTGATATCTTAGCTAGGCTTGGGCCTAGATTGGCCAGCTTTCTGGCTAGATGTAAAAAACAGCTGCCTTTTTCAAGATAGATTGAAATTGTATGTCGCATGATGACTTAACAGTTTCTCAAAGTAGCTTATACAGGACTTTGCACTAAAGTGATGAACAGTTAGGGTTGCCCCATCAACACTGCTGGCAGGGGATGGGGGGCACTTTCCAGAAATGGGAAGGAATGATGTAATGTGCTGACATCACCTGAAAGTGACATCAATACGTTGGGGATGTTACTCTGGCTTTTAGGCAAAACTCTATGGTAGAATTAGCTTCTAACCATAGAGTTTTGCCCACAAACCAGAGCATCACGATTCAGAGCCTCAGGAGGGGGCTCAGCAGATTATAATGTCATAGAGTTCACCCGCAATATGGAGATTTTCTCCAAGGCAGTTGATTCTGTCCAGTTTGGAAAACACTTATAATCCCAGGAGATCTCCAGATTACATTTGAAGTCCAGTGGTGAACAATTCATAATGGAAACCATGCATTTGGAAATAAATTATTGCTCTATAGAGATATTCACATATTCCTACAACAAACATTACCCAAGCAACTCAAACAAGCCTGGACTAATTTTTCAAGTGAGCCCAGCAATGCCTTCAACTCCCACTTAAATGCAGCTGCCCCCCAAACCTTCTATTCTGATTTTAAGAGTGGATTGAGATACCCGTCCCCGTGGCAGCTGTTCCGGCAAGTCAAGGTGAGAGTTTCTGATGGAGAGACCCATGAGGGGCAACGGATGCTGGAGCATTTCAAAGATTTATGGTTCACGCTTTTGCTGCCACTGAGGGCTGCAGCATACTTAGCATAGTGCCTATGTGACAGAGATCACAAGACCGTCTGCTTTATTCCCCTTTGTTCTTTCATTTCTCTCAAGGGATCTCAGCAAGGGGCCTATGGGCAGTGCCTCGTTATCCATCTAGGGAGTCTGAGATCACGCCAGAGCATGTCTTAACATTGCAAAATCATTAAGAAATAATTCACTGGGAAGCAGGTTCTGAATGCAATGTTTTAAATAAACCCCCCCAAACCGTGTGTAAGAGCTTGGGTAATTTTTGTTCAAGCATATTGCTCTACATGTCTCTTGTCTTTCCTTGTTATGTGTCCCAAATATCCAGCAGCCATTTCAAAGATATCCAGTTTTCAACAGCACAAGACAGTGATCATAAAGATAAAACAGTACATTTGAAAACAATAAACTCACCTAAAGCAGCAGAAGCAGGAATAAAATGCCATCAAATATAACAATGGGCATGTACGTACATATGTTTTGTCAAGTGACAACTGACTTCTGGCTACCCCAGCAAGCAGCTTTCAAGGCAGGTGAGAAGCTGAAGGGGGTTGCCATTGCATCCTCTGCAGAGTCTTCCTTGGTCATCTCCCAGCCGAGTCCCAAGCTCATTTAGCTTTCGAGATATGATGAGATTTGGCTATACCGTGCTACCTTCCCTCCCTATAGCAAAAAAAGGGCATTGGAATACATAAGACATTAAGGGTGTAATTAAAAGGTAAAGGTATCCCCTGTGCAAGCACCAGGTCATGTCTGACCCTTGGGGTGACGCCCTCTAGCGTTTTCTTGGCAGACTCAATACAGGGTGGCCTTGCCAATACCTTCCCCAGTCATTACCATAATTACGTGGAATTATGTGGAAGTAAATCCCATTGTGTTTGGGGGTGCCTGTTTCTGAGTAGGCATGCACAGCATAAGAATACTATAGACACACAAGCATACAAAAATAAAAGTCTACAAGGACAAAAAATGTTTTGACTTTTAAAACTCAAAGGACTAGGCAATAGAAAGACTACTGTGGGCTGATTCCACATGGAATTGATTCCTATTCAGCAACTCAAGTTGTATATCTTTGATGTGTTTGTGTTTTCCACAATGTGATCCTCTATCCCTGCACAAATTGTGAACACCCTCCCTTTTGTGCAAGAAATATGCTTTTTTAAACCTGGGGGCGGGGAGATTACCCAGCTTTCTATGCTCGGAGCTATCTGTTTCATGAAGTCAGAAGGGAAGGAACACTCTGTGCCTGAATTCACCTCCTTTCTTCGTTTCATAGCAAACTAGCTTTGCTACCACCAGCAAAACTGAATTTTTAATTTTGTCAGTGCAAAATGTAATGCTGTTACTACATGTCAATAACAGAATTGGTAAGTGTTTTTCTCTGCTGTTTTGATTAGCATTTCAAAAGTGCCTACAGTGCTCTCTCCCCCTTCCCCAAGCAGCAGAGGTCTCGTGAGTCTACTCTGTGTAGATTACTACAGTGGGGCCCCCAGCAATATGCATTCTCATTTTCTGCATTTTCAGGTCTTCTTGTGCCGCACTACACAGGTACCAGATTTTTTTTTTTTTTGTTAAGGTTGGCTAAGAATCACGACAGAGCTTGGCAAAGGAAGGGGTGATACAACCCACATCTGAAAGGGAAGCCAAAGCTAGTAAGGGGGACGGGCTGGATTATTCTGTGTCATGTGGAAACTCTGTTACAAGTGCAAATTGAGTTAAATCAGCCACGGAGAGGTCATTTCTGAAATGTGATGCTGTTAGAAACAAGGCTTTGTATCTACTTGACATCCACCTTCCTTCCGAAAATGAAGGCTTTTGAAGTTAAACTGGCCACCTGCATCTGGACCCCGACTGCTGGAGGCTTTCAAGGTGATAAATAGCACTTTGCTTTGTGCCCGAAGCAGAATAGCCAGGGAGCACAGTTCCTTTAAGATTTGAAGAGGGATATTCCTGATAATGAAGTCTGAAGGATGCTTGCCAGGGAATAAGTCATATGGAATAATATAAGACTTACTAGTGAGTAGACCGGCTTAAGACGCCTCCCTAAAGCAAAGCAGTAATCTTCTTGTAGCTAAGCTTCTGTGCATTGAAGTTGTATGCGTGTCTTTAGATCATGGATAACAACTGTGGCCAGATTATGATTTTCCAGGCTTTTGATGACTGACCACAAAGAGTACACATTTCCCTTGCATTCACCGACCACAGTGCAGTAAGCCATCCCCTTAGAAAGATAGACGGATGTCAATAACCTCTCCCGTCCTTTTTCTTGAATGTTACGAAATGTTCCTGCCATCTAAAAATGGACAAAAGGGAATAAATGGTCTGGGTTTGTTCGCCTGCAGTCCTTTTAGAAAATCAAAATTAAAATAAATCAAGACCAAAAGGAAAAAAAAGAACCTCCAAGCAAAACCCTTCATATTAGGACTTACTACCAGTGACTGAAATTGTTGTCTGAGCTACCAGCAAAGAAACCCCTGCTGAGTAGAATTAGTGAAGCTGCAGCAATAGTTGTGACAATTCTTTAATGAAAATTCCCTAATAAAAAGGATGGAAAAATAAATAATTACGTATAATGATGGGAACTGATGACAACTTTTCAAAATGATTTAATTATAGTCCACATCCCTGTTATGAATATGTGCTTGCTGTTGCCTCATGCAACCATGGGAAAGGGGAGCTTCCTAGGCCAGATTTCCTAACACTGCAGGAACTTGTCCTATAAGAACATGTTTGTGAGTAAGAAAATGCCTGACGCTTTTCAGTCTTCTGATTTCAGCTTTCCCTGGGGTTCACTTCTGCCTTAGTTTCACAAAACATACCAAAGTGGCCGTAACACTGAGAACAAGGGTCACACAAACGTAGGCAATTTTCAGACTGCAGCCACCTTTCATAAGAAACAGTGTGAGCGGTGCTGCTTCTGATGACTGTGCTGTTGGTGGGACTTCCCCTACTGGGTTCCTCCTGTTTCAGGGTTGTTGGTCTTTTGCAGGGTTTTTTGCACATGCACTGAAGCACGTGAGCATTTCGGAAGCCTCTTTCATGCTGCCTAGCTTGCTTACATGAGAGTAGCCCTATTTACTCTTGTGTAAAACGCAGTATTCTCCCAAGCTTAACCGCTAAAGCACAAAATAGAATTGATTTGCTCAATCACTTGGTCCCTGATATTTTAAAACAGAAAACGTTAATAGGATGCTAACAAAAAGCAGAAGAGTTTCCCCTACTAGGGAGAAAAGTAAGAAGAGTCAAGGGATAATCTGATCGATTTTAAATAGGAGTAGAACCATTGGTTTCCATGTCTTCTGTCATATAAAGGAGGGGGGCATGATCCACACTTTCTCAGGCCAGAGAGTCAGAAAGAGGATGCCAGACCGCCCCCCACACACACACACACACACAAAAAGCAGAGCAAAGAGGAAGGTTCCCCAGATGAGAATAACTGCTTGCTTCAAGGCAGGCACCTGTGGTTGTTGAAACGTTTCTCCACTCAGATGCAAATCACAAGAAAAAAAACCACACAAACATTCGGTAATGAAAGCAGATTTTTAAGGCAATGTAAAGACACCTTCATGCAGAATTCTCAGTAATATCATCAACTCACAGGGTCAATATTTTGTGTAGTTTGAGATGAAAAATGTAGCTCCAGGCATTACTATCAGCATTGTATCGGGAAGTGTAATACTACCATACAGTATATAATCATTGGGTTGGATCCTACTAGTCTGCTCACCTAATATAGAGCCTTCAATATTTGGAAATGTGCTCTGGGGAAGGTCTCCTTGCACTGGAAGAAGGTTCTGTACTCATCTCAGCAAAGTGGTAGGATCCAACCTATCACTATCATCACTAAACATGATAAAGTTGAAGTTGCATGCAGACAACTTAATCACTACTTGATTCGCCCTCCCTGGGGGTGTGCAGCCAATAGAGAGATGCCACTGTGACAGTTCAAATTGAACTCTGCCAATGAGGGCCAAGCAGTGCAAATTTCACTTTGTCAATGAGGTCCAATCAGTTCAAAGTGCTTGCAGACAACTCATTCCTTACATGATTGGCCCTCCCTGGGAGTGTTCAGCTAATAGGGAGAGAGCACTCTGCAAATGAAGGCCAATCAGTACGAATCGCACTCTGTCAATGAGAGCCAATGAATGCACCAGTAAGGGCCAATCAGTTCAAATAGCACTCTGCCAATTAGGGCCAGCAGTGCAAATTGCACTCTGTCAGTGAGGGCCAATCAGTTCAAATTGGAATCGGCCTATGAGTGCCAATCAATTCAAATTGTATGCAGGCAACTCAATCCCTACATTATTTACCCTCCCTGGGAGTGTGCAGCCAATAGGGAGAGAATAGGGCATAAATTGATGGGAATACCTCCTATTGTGACTCGGAACACACAGCAAAATATATACATGCCCACTGTTAACACCTAGCAATCAACATTTTGTTTCCTAAAGAACGATGCTTCCTTTTCCATGTAGGAAAAGTAGAACAAGTGAAGCAGAGCTGTGTAGTTGGAGAAACAAATACTATCATGCTTTTCCTTTCAAACTTCTGCTGAACACAAATGACCACAGGGGTCAAAGGAATTATTGCCTATTTCCAAAGAATGTACAGTGAAAACTGGGCACTTTCCAAAGATTTTCACTCTGGCTTTAATCCTGTACCTATTGTGAGAATTAATCTTTGTAGTGTACTAATCAGATGGCATATAAAAGTATCATAATTAAAACAGCAAAGATCTACCGGGAACTTCTAGAACTTTTATATTCAATTACAAAGGAATTTTTAATAACCGTAAAAAAATGGCCTTGAGTAGCTACTTCCTGCAGCTTGGCAAACCTGTTGTGGTTTTGGAAGTTTAATTAGATATGTGATTCCAGAGATCCCTAAACCATTTACATAAAATTGAAATTCCGTGTCATTACATGATGTTACAAAAAAGGTGAGCAGGCTTTCTGTCTTTATTTATCTATTCTCTCATTTATGAACAAACCTCAAATATGCCATTTTCAGCTTCTGCATTAATTGCTATTAGAAGGCTGAACATAAATTGTTCCTTCTGAAATAGGGATGCATGTCTTCATTAATTAATTAGAGCAGGAAGCTATTCCAATCAGACTAGAGATCTGTCCCCTTAGAGAAAATGGTTGATTTAGAGAGGGGACTCTATTATCTTGGACCCCACTGAGGTCCCCGCCCTCAATCTCCAAATCCTCCATCCTCCACTGGGGCCGGCGAGCGGGGGGATCCTACAACACAAAAACAATTTGAGAAACTCACCTAAATGCCTACAGATTCTCATCTTAATACATATGGATGGGGTTATGATTTCCCACCCCCCATATCCTTCTTTTTTGCTGATATGCTTTATGACAATATGCTATCATAATGGCAGTATGCTGCCATTAATGTGGCCTATTGTCCCTTGAGAAACCTAGGACAAGAGAAGCTAGTTATAAGAATTAACGTCTCGGGCCCCATGTAACACACAACTGTGCATTGATGCAAATTCCACAATCTACATAAAGTTAAAGAGCCTCTTGTGGCGCAGAGTGGTAAGGCAGCAGACATGCAGTCTGAAAGCTCTGCCCATGAGGCTGGGAGTTCAATCCCAGCAGCCGGCTCCAGGTTGACAGCCTTCCATCCTTCCAAGGTCGGTAAAATGAGTACCCAGCTTGCTGGGGGGTAAACGGTAATGACTGGGAAGACACTGGCAAACCACACTGTATTGAGTCTGCCATGAAAACGCTAGAGGGCGTCACCCCAAGGGTCAGACATGACCCAATGCTTGCACAGGGGATACCTTTACCTTAACCTTACATAAAGTTAAGCACTGATTAAAGTGGGGAACAGTTAAATGCATGTAATCAACTCTACTTGAGCCAAATGATACTTTGGCGAAACCATTTTCCAAACCTGCTTCACTATAGGTGAGTTTTTGTACATACGCTAACAGCTTTGAGAGGAACATTCCCAAAACATAACAGCAAATAATTGCATGCCTGTTGCAGTTTAATAAATGCAGTGGGGTGGTGGTTAAAGGCAGGTTTTCTTTTACTTACAGTTTCAGTTTGCAGATTAAACCATTTACCTCTTCTGCAGTTTTGATATTCAGGCATTTTTAAATGGGACCACTTATTTGGCTTACTTTAAGCAGTGTTTGTTTCCTACATTTCCCAGAGATGTGGGAGAAATACGCAGCAGACAATGAACAGTTGCAAGCTTTGTGGTTTGGATTAAAGAACAGCAGCGTTCTGACTGATCCCATCTTGCTGCGTAGGCAGCCTTGTCTCTCGCTGGGAAGGTTTTCTTTCTCACAGATCGCCTCTCAGCTAACCCATTGGCTAGTGTTTGAATGCCACAGCATTAACAAGCCGCACACCCACAGACTGACCAAGTTGGGCTTGAACTGCTCCATTCACAATCTCCGTTAGTGCTCCATTTCCAGTTCTCCGTGGTCAATGGCCCTTGGCATGCATTGAACAGCATCCATATGGACAAGGGAGAAAAAAACTGCAATGGAAACAAGCCTAAACAGTCATGCTTCTCAGATCCATCAAGTCTAGCACAGGAGGGTGATGGTATGAAACTATGAATGCATGCACAACTAACTGGAAGCAGGCCATCTCCTGCTAATGGTCTCTTGTAAAGGAAGACTCAGACTGTTGAATCTTTGATCAAAGAGGGAGGCAGTGTGGCTTTTGAAAACAATAATTTTTGAAATACTGAAATTTTTGTGCGTACACCTGTCCTTGAGGCAACGATTAACATTTTTCATAGAGGAGCACATGGTGCATATCTCCTGTTTGTTGGTCCAGGCTAGGCAGATGATGTCTTGTCAGGGTCATCACGCGGAAACCTTCCTGTTCTAGTCTGATAAAATGTAGGGAAGGAAGGACTTGGCCCTTGACAGTATTTTTGCTATGTGGTTGGTGGAACACTTAACTGAATGGAATCCTCTGCACATCCAGGTCTTCTTTATGTTATACACTGACAATATATCATGATTAGATTTTGTGGGTTTTTGCTCATTCTCATTTTTTTAGGGAAGTTCCCTGTGCAAATGGGTCCAAGTGCAAGGAAGGGTATTTGCATCCATATTTGCACATTGTAGTACAGATTTTATTTTATTTTGGCTGAATACACCTGGCCATTTCTCAAAACCTCTTCTCTCACTGTTGCTCCTGCCAAAATAACACTGCACACTCCTATTAGATTCTCCAAATTCCTGACCGAGTGCATGCCACACAGGGAAACATGACAAATGGAATTTACAGTGTAGCGTTACCTCTTTCTTAACTCATTGACTTCAAGGGACTGCACTCTTAAGGAACAAATACAGATGGTATCATCATTCTGGTTACAAAAATGTCAGTGTAAGGGTCCATTTAGATGATACATGTGGTCAGGGCCTCCTGACCTTACTTATAATCAACATAACTCAGGTTCCCAAAGACTCTGAGGCTAAACTAGGCTTGGCAGCATGACACAAGGGGGGATCTCCCAGGACAAAACAGCGGGGCGGGGGGCTTGTTTGCCCTAGTGTGAAGTTCCACATGCACTGACTGCTGCACATGGAACTCTACAGTAGGACAAAGCATTTTCCCATGGCTATTTTGGCTCAGGAAAACACTTAGAGAGATGCTGAAGTCATGCCTTCCTGTATGCTACACATCTGGAGCCTTGCCTTCCTGGCTGCCTCATATGGGATCACAAATCCAGGGCAGACGGGGCGCCGTGGGCCAAATCCTCTGCCGTGCAGTACCAGGAAGGATCAGGGCAACCAGTCCCAAGCCAGAAACCAGGTGGCAGTGCAGCACACTGCCTCCCGTGTGGAAACAGTCTCAGCCTCACCTACTGCACAGGGTGTCTGTGGAGGAGAGAGGAAAGGGAAGGCGATTGTCAGCCGCTTTGAGATTCCTAGTAGAGAAAAGCAGCATATAAAAAAGAACTCTTCTTCACAAGGAAAATGAACTAAAACAGAATAGGGGAAAATCAATTAAACATGAAAACAAGTATGAAAAGTATGAAGAACAAGAGCAGGAATCATTTATCCATTATTCAAACATGGAACAAGAATATGCCTTTGCGTGTCGCCTGGATGAGAACAGAGAAGAAGTGAACTTAAGCTTAAGGGGGAGAGTCCGAAGTTGGTTGTGGGCCAGCAATTAGGCTTTTTTTTTTTGTGAGGGGGGGGGGGATTCCAGAATTGGTTTAGAAAGAAATGGATTTTGAAATGAGAACTATGACTTAGCATTAACAATGCCTCTCTGGGTTGGCAGAAATAAAGGCAGCCATTATAACATTTCAATTCTGACCTGCTTTTCATGACAAGCAATGTCTGTTGTCCTTCACTTGTTTCCTGGCGGCAGAGAAATCCCATCACCTCTGAGGCATTATGAAGCAAGCGTGTGATTGGTCTGTGATTTAGTACCGAAATCTGGGGCCATTTCGCACGGCTTCAAAGTAGCAGAATGGTTGCTATTTGGAAACGCTACTAATTTGCCATAACCCACGACGTCGTAGACAATCTGCAACAATCCTGAAACCAATCAGCAAAAAGCGCTTCGTTGTGGCGCTTTCAGGGGAATCCAGAAAAGTGGATTCACCCTCCGGATAGCGATACACTCCTGCAACCAATCTGCAACAGTAGCGCTAAAGACCTGTGCGTTACCATTGTTGCTGGTTCTTCAAAGTCCCTCCCCCTGGCTCTCTCCTCCAAACTTCCGGCGAAGCGATCGCCATTTTTTTTTCTCCGAGCGAGCGGGTATAAACGCACCGGCGAGCCTCTTTCTGTTTAGAGGCTTCCCTGGCTTCAGTCCTTCACCTTTAGTCACTAAGCACAAACCACTGAAAAGCCCGTTTGCTGAAATAAAGTCCCTTTATTTTTTACAAATAAATTCAGCCGAAAACCGTGAGAGGGGGGGGGATTTTTTTTTATCACTCGAGGCAGCGTGCAAACGATCATACAATCAAACGACAGCTCACATTAGGCAGCTGGATGGGTCTCTCCGTAGCAACGAATCTACCTAGATTCGTTGCTATGGGTCGTTTTTTTTTTTTAAAAAACCTTTCTTAAAGGGAAAGGGGCTGTTTGGGAGCATGCTAACGGCTGCCCATTGGCTGCTTGACGGCCAGGGGCGGGACGAGCTTGGCAATAGCGCTTCCTTTCTAGCGATTTCTGCCGAGACCGGAAGCCTGTGGGAAACGCTAAAAAACGCAACTGATTCCACTACAAAGGCAGGTATGCATAACGACGAATTCCACTATTTTAAATGGCGATTTTTCATTCCGCAAACAATTTGCAACAAAGATCCCTGTGCGAAAAGGCCCCTGGTTTATGTTCTTCTTGAGAAACTGTGGTGAGTAAACATTTCAATTGACAAGCACTTCCCCTCTATCAGTTTCCTTTAGGATACTTCCTCTCTCCAAGCTTATCAAGAAAATGTTTACCTAAAGGGGGAAAATACTGCTTAGGCTATCGCTTCTTGGATATCTTGGACATCATGGCAACTTAGTCCATAAAACTGTTATGAGGAGGCAACACTATGATTTACAGAAGTTAAATTCTCACGTATAATCATAACTACTGGGAGGGTTTCTCTGCTGGTGGCCACAACACACTGTCTGGACAAGCGTTTGCTGGCCTGTATTGTGAATGTTTTAATGATCCCTTCTATAAAATGGATGCTGGAAAAGCTGGGCCTTTGCATGCCAGTTGCGAATCCACAGGAAGTGTCTTATGTAAGGTGACCAGATTGTCCCACTTTTGGAGGGACATCTGGGGGTACCTGGCAAATTGTACTTATGTTGAAATTCAATATATATATATTACAATACTATTTTTTGCGTTCTATGTGTTCTATGAAACTTTTTGTTGCTCCGTATAGACCAAATTTTTAATCAAGAACCCCCCCCCCCCCCCGTCATTGGTGTCCTGCTTTACCAATGTTAAAATCTGGTCACCTTAATCTTATGCAGCTGAGCGTTCAGACTTTCAGACTCCAGTCTGATAGGGACCAACAGACAGACCCCTCATATCGGGCTTCTGTTTATTCCTCTCTCTCTCTCTCTCTGTTGTCTAGTAAAAAAATAATATACCACAGTTGGGAAAGAAAGAAATCTGAAACTTCCGTGGAAGCAAGAAAGCAACAGACATGGTTTATACTTGGGCTTTGGTTGCATGGAACAATTGGTTAATTTGCCAAGAGAAGCCCAGGAAGGAACTAGATGCTATTAATATTGGGCTGGGACAAATATGTGGCTGAAGTTTGACTATGTCTCTAACACTGCAACGCAAATGTCATGGGAAAATAATCCAAAGGATACGCTGCAATTTGAAAGAGTAGCCAAATAAACTCAAGCATACTTGTTCTGTAAACACGTTTGACTCCCAGGTCCTCATCCTTCATGAGCAAAACTGGATTCTTGCTGATGCATGTCCCAAACGCAAACATAAGATCAATGAATTAAGACAATTCATGAAAATATCTACTGCATAATTTGGCAACAATTTAAATGAAATTTAAGCTGCCTACAAGTGGGTGGTCCAGCATATCTGCAAGGGAAAATAAGCCCTTTGATTTATATACATGGGGCTTGCTTATTTTTGAAAAGTTCTCCCTGATAGAGCAACTTTATGAGTACAGGTTTCCCTGTTTTATACTTTGGTAGCTGCTCAGAGGCTCCAGTCCCCAGATTCCATCTTCTGGAATTATCTCATCTCCAGACTAAAGACATTCATTCCCCTGTAGAAAGTGGCTGCTTTGGAGGCCGGACTCCATAGCGTTATACTTCATGGAGGCCCCTCACTGCCCCACGTCCTACCCACTTCTGGCTCCACCCCCAAATTCTCCAGGTATTTCCCAACCCAGAGCTGGCAACCCAATAGCTGCTATAGTCAAGAGTGCATTTTCCCATCTTTAGTTAATGAGCTGGCTGTACTCCTTGTTCCCCCAGGGCAGATCTGAGCAGACTGGTAACCTCCCATTGAGACCGCTGCAGTGCGCTCTGTGCAGGGCTACCTTTGCAGACAGTCCAGAAACTGCTTCCCTCCGGTGCTTCCCTCCGGTGGGAACAGTACAGAGAATGTATTATCCTTGGGTTCAGCAGCACTAGCTGCCAGCAAATTTCTGCATGCAAGTATCAGTCCTTGCCTTTCAGGTCCTACATTGCCTTTCATTCTCAAGGAAATCCTTCTGTATGTTCCTGCCATTGATGCTGCCCACACATTACAGAATACACAGGCTGAGTCAGGGTCGCCACCCTGTGTAGTGATCAGCTGTGAGTTGTAGGTTGCAACTTATTTCAACTGGAACCACGGCATGCAGTAATGATGGGTTCAAGTCATGATGGGTTTCCCAATCAAAAATGGCCCCATTATAGGAAAATTGTGTAGGGGCCTCCACTCAAAAGGCTGTGCCAAATGTCTTATGTTACAGAGCCTGGAACTAGGTACCATCCCTTTTGAGCTCTTTTAAAAACCAAAGCTCTTTTTCTAGTTGTCAAATGTAATGTGCAGATATTTGCCTTATAAGGAGATCCCTAAAGAAGGTGTCCTATGGCAAGAATCTGTGAAATAAGCTAAGAGTTGCATGCAAAAAGCAAAATACCGAGAGGCTAAAGAGTAAGGTGGAAAGGTGGGTGGAAACTTGGAAGGGTTGCAAATAACAAACCTACATTAAAGAAAATAAAGATCTTTCACAAAAACAGCAGAGCACACAGTTTAGGAATTCAGCTTCCATAATAATGCTATGGGGGGAATGATCAAAAGCTTCCATTCATCTCCAATTGCTGTTTTTCAGATATCCACAGGATTAGACTGGCTACTGGAAAGACCAAATATAAGGTGACCAGATTTTAACATTAGTAAAGCGGAACACCATTGATCGGGGGGGGGGGGGGGGGTTAGAACGCAAAAATAGTATTGTAATATATATTTTTAAATTTCAACATAAGTACAATTTGCCAGGTGCCCCCAGATGTCCCTCCAAAAGTGGGACAATCTGGTCACCTTAAAGTAATACCTCATGTATCTGATTGGATTGTTTTCATCGTTATATTTCAGCTGGATCAACACGATACCATTGATGGTAGAGACTTTATTTTCAATTGTTTATGTAGCTTACTATTTGATTATTCCTTTGGTGCAATGTACTAGAGTTACACAAAAAAACTTGTTGCTTTGTTTGGTTGCTTTTTAATTTGTTGCTTTCTTTGGCCTGTTTTGTTGCCTCATTTTAGTTATTTGCTGTGGGCAGCCATTTCATTTCAGTTCTGATTTTTTTTAAATTTTTTCTGTTGATTTTGACTAGTTTTTACTCATGTGTTTTTATCTTCAGAATCAGGTAAAAATTGCAGGGATAGAAGCCTAATCAGAGAACTATGCCAACTAGAGCTTTCCAATTACTTTAGCCCCCCCCCCTCCTGCAAACATGTTCTTAGCATGTAAGCGTAGTCTAGGCATGTGGGTTGGATTTGAAAAACAGGAAGCAGGAAAGAAATTTTATTACCACAGATTAAGCTAGAGTTATGGGGAATGGCTGTCATGCCTAATGAGACAGAAATATAACACACTCGTGAGGACCTACAAGACCAGTTCTCCCTGCTTCTCAGTCTCTTAGGCCTTCTTTGCACTCACAGCTTACTTCCGGTTTACACTGAAGTCCAGTTAGTGGGCCTTTATTTGAATCATGCTGGGCCTGCATTCTGCAATACCCCCCCTCAATTTTTTTTTCTTTCAAGAATCACTGCATATATATTCTGAAGACCCATGTGAAAAACAGGACAGGTGTCGTAGCCCCGGAATTTCCTCTTTTTTGTGCAGCATGGTTTGTCTCTCCTTATTGGTCAATATCTTGCTGGATTTTTTAAAAAGAGGATAGAGATGCTTCAAGCTGTATTTACACTTGAGTAGCCATCTTAGCAGAATGTTAGTGGTTCTGCCCCTTCATCTGTGTACAAGGTCCATTATTGCTCACTTTTTCCATCATGTAAAATGTCTCTATCATATATTTCTTTTTACAGGCAGGATAAGTTTATCACTAAACTTGGATCTCTGGGGCGGGAGAGGGGAGGCTGAGGCACAGGCAGGATTCTTTTTGAAATTAAAGAGAAGCAGGCTAGCAAAATGTGGCATTATTCCCTCCTCGTTTCTCAGCGACTCCACCGTCCTATCTATCTCCAGGGGCTACTGGATGTGCTTCTCTGCTGTGTGCACTCTCTTGGCATTTGGCTTGGTTGCATTTCCTTGTGTTCCCTTCTGTACAAGGGACTGACTGAACCATGGGGATTTTAATGGAGGTAGGGGGTCAAGTCAGGTATTAGATTGTGTGGCACTGATCAAGTCTGGTAGTGTGGCCTTGATAAGCTGTATCTTTCCCACAATTCTATGGAGAGAGTTGGGCGGAGACATGCTGTGTTGAAGATAACAGAGTGTTTCTGTAGTCAGAAGGTCTGCCATCGGCAAATCATGGCTTTCTTGCCTCCCTCTCTCTATGCAGGCCCAATTGCCTCCCAACACCACCAATACCACATGCAGCATTTCAGCAAGAAGGGGAGGTGAGAAGGTCATGCTCTGCAAAAAGGAAACACTTTCATCCACAAAACTGCCAGCCTGGCAAACCACTTCTGAACATCTCATATCTTGAAAACCCCCAAAGGGGTAACCTTACATTGGCCGTGACCTGATGACACTTAACACAACTTCCATTGAACTCCCCAAGAACTCCATCTGAACCTACAGCTCTTAGTATCCCAGGAACTTAGACTGCGATCCCTGACTTTCCATTATTCAGGCTCCTGTTCTTTTCATATTGCAAGAATTTCCACCAAAGCAGCATCAGGCCAATATGCTGTTTTATGTGTTTGTCTTTGGCGTTTTTATTTGTGGATACTTTGGCCCTCTGCGGTTTGAGTTGTTTTATGAGAATGAGATTACTAGGGAGGCCCATTTATTCATTTGTTTATTGTCGACCTTCAAAAAGCTTACAAATGCAAGTCTAAAAGCAATACATCATGGCTGCATTAAAACAATTGACTATGAGACATCAAAAAGCCCTGTATATTGGAACCTCTGACATGTCCTTTTGTTTAAAAAGCAATTGTAGTAGAGAGTGTGGGGGGGGGGAGATTTGGATCAGAGTCACAGCACTAGCAAAGGTGGACTAGCCCTACCTAGGCTGTTTCCCTCATTAGAAACGTCCCCTCTGTCCAGTTGGGTGGAAACAGGGACAATATGAGTATTGTCAGGATGTCCCCCCAAGCACCCCCTCGCAGAGCTCAGACTCAGTCTCTTCGGAGGGGTCAACAGGGAGCGTGATAGAGAACCCTGACTTGGCTCTTTCTGCAATACCTGTTGTGTCTACGCAAGCTCCATTAAAGCTCCAGAATGATGCCAAACCTTTATGGGAGTCTTCTTGTTGTAGTGAGGTTGGTGGGCCGGGACTGGCTACTCCAGGGTATTCTGAAAAACCTCACAGGTATCTTTTTCCCCCCTAGGCTTAAAGTCAGCCCAAAGGGAGGAGTGTTTGTGACAAGACAAATAATAGAAGAAAGGGAGTTGCCATAGCTGGAGGTACCTGATGACATGTGACCTCGCGTGTGAGGTGGACATTTCTCATGCAGTCTTTGATTTCATTTGTATCCCTCACTACCACTTCGGAGCTCACATAACCAACACTGAGCAGCTGTGACCCCTAGTGGCTTCAACGGAGCAGTACACTGAAGGCTGAAAAAGCAAGAAGGAGGAGGTGGATCAAAAGCAACAGGAGAAACCAAAGGAACCATCACAGGGAAATGGGCTAGTAACCAAAAATGTGGAACAATTAAAAAGTGGTTTAAGGAACATGCATGTGCAAGATGTTTTGTTTTGTTTTTAATTATTCTGCAGAGCCAGAATCTATATTTTGTTCCCCTATGTTACTGGATAAGATACCCAGACAGGAAACTTATTTTGTTAGAGAAGAGGCACCAGGGGTGTTTCCGCACAGAGATGTTGCTTTTCCTTGGCTTCCAAATGGAAACATTTTTTGAAACCTTTCACACAGTATCATACCTCTCTCCAGGTTTTCCCCATCCTCAATATCCTACTTCCCAAACCTGTCCTAAGCTGATTTTTAAAAAATAAAGAACACCATCTGAGTGCATTGGCACCATAACTAGAAGAAAAGCTGAATACTTTTCTGCATGGCAAAGTTTCCATTTACATGCTGCACTCTTTCCCTACTACCATGGACATTATTGGGGGGGGGGAGCAATTATTACAGGTAATTTCTACAGCTTTATAACAATACTAGCAGTTAAGCCCAGGGAAAAGCGGCATATAAGAACCAACTCTTCTTCTTCTTCTTCTAGATGTAGGTTTGGACTTTATGTTATGTCATATTGTAATGCAATTGTTTTGTGTAGTGTTTGCAGAAGCATTAGCAGGATGGCAGTCCTCCCGGGCAAGATGTGGACTCTCTTTCCAGCTGTGAGCATTGGGGTTTGTTGATAGATATGGGAGGGGGTGGGGTGTCCAGCACAGATCAGCCATGAATCCCAAGATCAAGGACAAAGGTAGTAGGCATCACTTTTCTAATGGTCCTGTCCACATTGTTAGCTACAGGAGCTGAAGGGTCTCCATGTAAATTGGTTAGGCAGTTGTCAAAGGCACGTCATCTGAACAGGCATCCGTGGTGGCATTTGATTCAGAGCAGATCTGGGCAACGTTCTCTGCAAAAAAAAGTAGCACATTGATTACATTAGCCACTATCTCATACTGAGTTTCCCATGCCCTGACACTATATAAACCCATCACTGAGCCAGGAATCAACATCAGGGAAGGTTTTAGCTTCTCTGTCCTGTTGTTGGACCTGATGTAACACTGGTCTGACCCATCAGGGCTCTTCGTATATTCTTATCAGTCCCCTAATCCTAAATTCTTATTTTATTCTTGAAGGAATGGTTTCACAGTTTGCAGTCTGAAATTTTACAGGTCAGACACAGTTTAATGACCTCATTGTCAATTATATTAACAAACTTAAGTTTGGTTCTGAAAGTCAGTTCCATTAAAATCAATGGTGCCAACTTAAGTAAATATGTAAATAAGTAAATATGTATAAAATTGGCACAGTAGTGATTTGAGTTGGTAGCAGCCAACTAGCATAAGCATAATAAATATTGTTTAACAATTTAAATGTGTAAATGTTGTTTAGCTTGCTCACACCATATGTACGAGCCAGCATCTTCCATTTCAGTGTGTCTGAGGGAGTGTGCATGCACATGAATGCCTATACCTTGAATAAAACTCTGTTAGTCTTAAAGGTGCCACTGGACTCGGATTTTGTCCTGTTGCTTCAGACGAACATGGTTACCCACCTGAATCTGTTTTTTCATCTGACTGAATAAGAAGGAACAATAAGCCATGGGGAAACAATAGACAGGGAAGATTTTGTTAATGCTCCCTATTCTTAAGATGAATGGTCTTCACTAGCTGGAATAGATAGGGATAGGAGTTGCTGAATGCATATGAAGCACTTGGCATTCTTATACTAATCTCTTCAGGGAGACAAGAACCATTCATCTTCATTGAAGCAGCTGAAATTTCAAACTTGCAGAATGTCCTGTTCTGGGCACACCTTGTAGCCTCTGGAATGCACAGATCTAGACAGGCATCTACAATAAGGCAGTTTCTATATTTTAATGTGCATTTTAAACGTTAGTGATGTGCGACCTTCAGGACTCCTACCTTTCCCCCCTACTTCTAGATCAGAAAGCTTTGCTATTCTCATGGTAAACAGGGAATTTAGCATTGAGCCCTTTAAACAAAGGGATTGCCGCTAGTGTTTATATGAGGGTGGAACAAAATCACAGATTCTTATACATTCACATATCATGTTTGTTTCTGTTCCTTTATAAAGAACGTTATCAGGAAGTAAAGCTGTGTTTTTACATTCGTGAAATTCCTTGCTGGTTTCCCAGTTGCTGCAAAATTCCTCAGATTGTGTGTTCCCGGAATAAAAAAAAATATTTTCCCCACTGTCTTTACAATTGTCTTGTAACAAGGCAAAAATATTTACAGTTCCGCAGAACAGCTGCATATTGTTAAAAACTCCAATGCCCCAACCCAGCTAGGGAGCAAACAGATATCTGCCGTGCCTGTATCCCGAGTCTGGTGTTGTCCATGCAAATGGGTATTACATGGGCCAGTCCCAATTCCTCATACTAAAAAAGCTGGTCCAGCATGCAGAGCCCCGGTCAGATCATCAGCCAAAGCACCAGCCATTGTTTTGGGAAGATAGGAATGGGGAAGCAGAGAGCTAGGTTCAGTTCCCTCATCTCCCACACATGCATAATTGGGTAAAAGCCAAAAAATTTAGGCAAATTCAGCTAAATTCAGAAGCAAACAGTTACATTAAATGCAGAGCAGGAGGAGCACTCAGTGGTAATAGAGAGGTGCTGCAGGAAGAGGCATCTGGAGATTAGAAACAAAGAAAACAGGGAGTGGGACTGATCTGTGTGGGTGACTCTCTGCTGTTCATGTTCAGGCACCTGAATCCCTGTGTCCACCAGTACATGTATACATCCAGCCTGCTTCCGTAGCGCACACCTACCCAACAGGCAGTGTCACAAAAAGAACTGCAGGAAGAGACTGCTGGGATACTTATGGTCCTAAGGAGGTCTGCTTGGAAGTAAATACTGTTTCCCCCAGTGGGGCTTAATTCCAGAGAAGTGTTCTTAGGACAGCAGCCAAAGGGTAAATTAGGCATGCTGTTTTTTGAAGAGTTGAGTATTCGGTGTGCCAAAAGCAGCAAGGGCAGCTTATCCATGTAGTGCTCATAGCATCTGCTACGGGCCCCACACTTCCCTGGTAACCCCGAATTTTAAAAACTCATCTAGACCTTTTGCCCCAGCGTCTCTTCAGCATTCATAAATAGCTGATGGGGAAGTATGGTGATCATCCCCCCCCCCCACAGTAGCATTCTAAACTCAAACAAAATACCTTTTATTTCTGAACAGACATTCCCTATAACCCAGGCCCATTTTTTAAAAACAGCAGGTCTCACTTGGCCCTAACAGAGCAATCCCAAACAGAGCCACACCCTTCTAAGGGTGTAACTGTAACAATGCAATCCGAGGTAGAGTTATTCCAGCCTAAACTCCGTAAAATCAGTGGATTTTTAGACTGGGTTAATTTTGATGAGGACTGCACTGTCGATCTCTTGCCGCATGGGACAAGAAAAATGGCACAGTTTAGAGTTCTTCTGATGTGAATCTTGAGCTAGCTGTCTGATTTTTACAGGAAGCACAAATAAGTTTTCAAAGTCAGCTAGAGTTCTCCTTTTGAACTCATAAACGAGGAACCTTTTGTTTCATGTATAACACCTTGAAAAACAATGTGTCGTTGCGGAGAGCGCCTGAGAAACGGACATGAGAGCAGTGTAAATATTGTAAAACCTCAAAAACACTGATCCAAGAAGTTCTCTTGTGCATTTCCCCCCCTGTGCTACAGTTAATGAACTTTATCAAAAAGCCTGTAGTGAATATGCTGGTTACGTGTCAAGTATGAGAACAAAAAACACTCTGACTTCCTTTCCTGGAAAACTCTGTTGGATCCAAAGCAGCAGGAGCAATGTACCTTCCCAAGTACAAGGCACACATACGAGGAGATCGTCTTGCATGAGGGGCACCTTTTCCTTTCTGCCTCTGTAGCCAACCAGAACTCTCCCTACATGGCTCCCTCTTTAAATGTTTTTCTCCCGGCAGAAGGGTTAGGGATGATTCAAGACTCAAGTCAATAAATGACAGCACTGTTGTGGCTTGACAAGAAAAAGAGAAACCACTCAAGCAATTCTAGTTTTCAGGGTAACGTACATTTATCATAAACCCAACAACTTTGCCACTAGTATAACTTGATCATAACCGCTATGTAGGGAAGAGACATTCTGAACAAAGGCAAATCCCTACAAATGGTGCCCAGTAACACAAAGAAAACAGCAAGTTCAAAATATTAACGTAAAATAATAGAAAATTTCTTCCCCAAATGCTCTTCAGTAGTTTATCCTTTAGTTTATTTCAATGGTTTGGGCCAGCAAAGAAATTAGCAGTTCCCTCAACTGAGCTTGATACAATGTATCTGAAGAAGAATACATGCAAACAAAAACTTATACCTTGAATAAAACTTTGTTGTTCTTTAAGGTGCCACTGGATTCAAACTTTGGTTTGGATCATTGACATTGTAATCCCAGGAGACAGTAGAATAAAAAAGAAAGGAGAAGACCGCAAATACCAAGACTTATGGATAGAGCTAGAAAACTTCTGGGAGAATGCTACAATTGTGCTCGTTGTCATTGGAGTCCTTGGCGCACAATCTCAAGAAACACATGGATATTTTGGACACTGAACAAATAACACCAGCTCAGCTCCATTAACATAGCAATTGTTAGCATCCCAATTCAGGCAAATTGAAAGCTGCCTAGAAAAACTTGATCTGCAGTTTCTGTCTATCTGAGAGGACTGTTTTAGGTTAACCTCTAAGTGTTATCAGAGTGCAATAATTTAAAATTTTCTTTTACAGGACTATAGACTAGGCAAGTTACCTAAGAGTGAGGAGTCACTTCACCACATCAATTGACTGGATTTATGTTATCTGTCTTGTCATCATAGAATATAATCTACACATGGGGGAAAGTGTTTCCCTAATACATTGTATTTTCCTTTGATGCTTTATCTCTTCTTGATGTACCTTTGGCATAAGGTACCTCTGACATCTTCTTTATCTGTTCATATGTTTCCAGACCCCTTTATTCCATTCCCTCATTCCACCTCCGTACCTTCTACTATCCCCGGATATTGTTTATTTGCCTGCCTTACATTTTAACTGCTTTGTTGTTCTATTTCACACATGTGTTTTTCTTTTGGTTTTAAGTGGACTTTATGATTGTTTTATAATATTCTGCCTCTAATTGTTAGCTGCCTTAGTGGCCCTGAGAAAGGCAGAAAATAAATAAATGCTGTAAATAAATCAATAAATAAAACTTAACCATCATTCTTTCCTCTTGTAAATCCCTCTTGAAACCATTTTTTTCCCCACAGTGCTTCTCCTGGACTTTTTATTGTTCTCCTACATGGCCAGAACCCAATTACATATTTTCCCTATTTCATTCTTGATTATAAAAGGTTCTCTTCTGTTTTCTCGGTCTGTATAGTTGAAGGGGGAAAGGACAATGTATAATTGTTTTCCGTAATACACAGGATGCAGAGCATGAATGCTGCCAAACAGATGTTAGTCATTAGAGTAACTACATGTTACAGTTATTCAATGATGTGCATTGCACCATGTGATTCTCTCTGTTTATTGGAAAACATGGTGTAGAGATCTAACTATACACTGTACGCTTAATGATCTTTTGCCCTTTTATGGTTGCTTGTGGTTGCTGTGGGTAATAGGCCGACTGCAAATGGACACATATAGGAATTAAATATCATGAGGATGATTATACAAACAAGCAGGAGTATATGACAGGGAGTAGAAGTGGCCATAGCTCCCTGGTCCACTTCCACATTGTGCTGGGATTGCCTGGACTGCTGCATAATGAGTGAATTTCTCACTCTTAAGGTTACATGAATACGCCTTTAGTGTGGCCATTGAGTTCACTTCTTGCTCCAAAACTGCAGTATAGTTATGGACTCCAGAGATAGTCATTTTGTTATTTTGGTAGGACTTGCTGGAAATGAATAAGAGCAGTGTTGTACTTTTGGGTCACAAAAATTAGAAGCCTGTATGGGAGATATACTTCTGGGTAATAGTGTGTGTGTGCGTGCGTGTGTGCGTGCGTGTGTGTGTGAATGAGAGCATGGGGTACTTGTGAACTGTATGCTAAATATGAGCAGACAGTGTGATGTGGCAGTAAAGAAGTCTAATGCAGTCTTGGGCTGTATCAACAGAGGCATCACATCAAAATCACAAGATGTCATAGTCCTGCTATATACTGCATTGGTTAGATTCCACCTGGAATACTGTGTGCAGGTCTGGAGACCTTACTTTTAAAAAGACATGGACAAAATTGAGAGGGTTCAGAGGACAGCAATGAGAATGATCTGGGGCCTGGGGACCAAGCCGTATGAGGAAAGGATGAGGGACTTGGGAATGTTCAGACTGGAGAGGAGGAGGTTGAGAGGGGACATGCTTACTTTAAGGGCCATTTCGCACGGCTTCAAAATAGCACAATGGTTGCTAATTGAAAACGCTACTAATTTGCCTTAACGCACGACGTCGCAGACAATCTGCAACACTCCTGAAACCAATCAGCAAAAAGCGCTTCGTTGTAGCGCTTTTAGGGGAATCCAGAAAAGTGGATTCACCCTCCGGATAGCGATACACTCCTGCAACCAATCTGCAACACTAGCGCTAAAGACCTGTGCGTTACCATTGTTGCGGGTTCTTCAAAGTCCCTCCTCCTGAGCCTGTCCTCCAAACTTCCGGCGAAGCGATCGCCATTTTTTTTTCTCTGAGCGAGCGGGGATAAACGCACCAGCGAGCCTCTTTCTGTTTAGAGGCTTCCCTGGCTTCAGTCCTTCACCTTTAGTCACTAAGCACAAACCACATAAAAGCCCGTTTGCTGAAATAAAGTCCCTTTATTTTTTACATATTAATTCAGCCGAAAATCGGGCCCGTGAGAGGGGGGGGGATTTTTTTTTTATCACTTGAGGCAGCGTGCCAACGATCATACAATCAAACGACAGCTCACATTAGGCAGCTGGATGGGTCTCTCCGTTGCAACGAATCTACCTAGATTCGTTGCTATGGGTCTGTTTTTTTTTTTAAAAAAAACCTTTCTTAAAGGGAAAGGGGCTGTTTGGGAGCATGCTAACGGCTGCCCATTGGCTGCTTGACGGCCAGGGGCGGGACGAGCTTGGCAATAGCGCTTCCTTTCTAGCGATTTCTGCCGAGACCGGAAACCTGTGGGAAACGCTAAAAAACGCAACTGTTTCCACTACAAAGGCAGGTATGCATAACGACGAATTCCACTATTTTAAATGGCGATTTTTCATTCCGCAAACAATTTGCAACAAAGATCCCCGTGCGTAAAGGCCCTAAGTATTTGAAAGGTTCTCACTTGCAGGAGGGCAGGGAGCGATTCCTGTCGGCAGTAGAGGATAGGACCAGCAATAATGGATTTAATCTATGGATTCAAGTGGGTAGCCATGTTGGTCTGAAGTAGCACTAATAAGTCTGCGGGTTCCGTGATCACAGACTCCATCTTCAGAACAGCTCTTTTTATTAAGCAACTCCAGCAACAGACTACAATTACTGAACAAAGAAAAACAGGCAAACTCATGCACTTTCATACCTTTCAGGCAGCCAGCTGCTGCCTCTGATTGGCCCTAAACAGAGCAATCCGATTGGG
The DNA here is from genome assembly GCF_049243985.1 of Paroedura picta. Classification (NCBI taxonomy): domain Eukaryota; kingdom Metazoa; phylum Chordata; class Lepidosauria; order Squamata; family Gekkonidae; genus Paroedura; species Paroedura picta. Next base: position 27,256,108 of record NC_135377.1, read on the forward strand.
CCTAAGCAGAGCAATCCAATTGGCTCTAAGCAGAACAATCAGGTTCCTTTGATTGGTTAGTTCCTTGGCTGTCAGAAGCCCTCATTTGCATCATTGGCCAAATGCCCACAGACATAACAAACACAACAAAAATAGAGTCCAATAACACCTTTAAGATAAACAAAAATTTATTCAAGGTGTGAGTATGCACTTTAAAGCTCACACGAATAAATCTTTGTTGGTCTTAACATTGCTATTGGACTCTATTTTTGTTGGATTTAAACTATATGTAGGACATCACTAGATATGGGGGGAGGGATTTTCACAGTGAGAGTAGTTCAGCTGTGGAACTGGCTGCCTAAGGAGGTGGTGAGCTCCCACTCACTGGTGGTCTTTAAGCAGAGGCTGGACAGATACTTATCACTTATGCTTAAGGCTGATTCTGCATTGAGAAGATGGTTGGGGTACTTTGGCCACCAGAGGGATTATTTTTGGCTTTGAAAAGTATCAGTAATTGTTATTTCACAATAGCAAAATAAATATTATGCTAATCTGTCGCCATGATCTACTGATTTCTCTTAATTATCGGCTTTCCTTTAAAAATAAAGTCCCTGGCCTATGGAAATATAAGGGAAAATCAATAGACCATGGCAATCGATTGTTGTAATGTCATTGTGCTTTAGTTCAATTGTTGTTAGTTGCAAAGTCGTGTACGACCCATGGCGACCCCATGGACAATGATCCTCCAGGCCTTCCTGTCCTCTACCATTCCCCAGAGTCCATTTAAGCTTGCACCAACTGCTTCAATGACTCCATTCAGCCACCTCATTCTCTGTCATTCCCTTCTTCTTTTGCCCTCAATCGCTCTCAGAATTAGGCTCTTCTCCAGGGAGTCCTTCCTTCTCATGAGGTGGTCAAAGTATTTGAGTTTCATCTTCAGGATCTGGCCTTCTAAGGAGCAGTCAGGGCTGATCTCCTCTAGGACTGACCAGTTTGTTCGCCTTGTAGTCCAAGGGACTCACAAAAGTCTTGTCCAGCACCAGAGTTCAAAAGGCTCAATTCTTTGATGCTCGGCCTTCCTTATGGTCCAACTTTCTCAGCCATCCATTGCAACAGCCATCCATTGCAACATAACCTTGACTAGACGCACTTTTGTTAGCAGGGTGATGTGTCTACTTTTTAGGATGCTGTCTAGATTTGCCACAGCTTTCCTTCCTGGGAGTAAGGGTCTTTTAATTTCTTTGCTGCAGTCCCCATCCGCAGTGATCTTGGAGCCCAGGAAAATAAAATTTGTCACTATCTCCATTTCTTCCCCATCTATTTGCCAGGAATTGAGAGGACCAGATGCCATGATCTTTGTTTTCTTGATGTTGAGTTTCAAGCCAACTTTTGCACTCTCCTCCTTCACCCGCATCAAGAGGCTCTTTCGTTCCTCTTCGCTTTCTGCCATTAGAGTGGTATCATCTACATTTCTGAGGTTGTTATTTCTCCCTACAATCTTAATCCCAATTTGTGACTCATCTAACCCCACCTTTCTCATGATGTGTTCCGCGTACAAGTTAAATAGGCATGGCGACAGTATACAGCCTTGACAAACTCCTTTCTCAATTTTGAATCAATCAGTGATTCCATGCCCGGTTCTCACTGTTCAATAGCAACTATCAATTTTTAAAAGCCCCATCTGCCAAAAAACCCCTCTGGTAATGCAGCAAGGGGGAAAATGCTAGCTGTAAGAGAAAAGTTGCACACAAAACTCCCTTGTGGACACTGTGTGAGTAGTGCAAATGGTTCTTTTAATAGGAAAGCGAAAACTTTTTACTGTGTGGATGAGACAGCATACAGTCATCCAAAGGCATAAATCAAAAACAAGGTGGTGGGACTGAAGGGAGAGATAGAATCATAGGATAGAATGGTACCTCTTGGCATTATCATCTAAGTGCATTCTAAAAACTGTATGACGTATACAAGGAAACAGGGGAAACAGATAAAGACAAGAGATTCATATCAAAACCACACCAAGGGGGAAAGCAGAGAAGAAACTTCTCTTGTGAAGAAGATGAACAAGAGATGTATCAGATAGGAGGACAACCTAAAGAGAATCATGAAAGCTCTTGGCATGGGGAGAGTCCAGAAGGAGATAGTGGCACTCAGCATCTGAGTATCAGAGTAGGAGCCAGGAAGAAGAACAGAAGCAGAGGTCCTGCTCTGTGATAGTAAGAACAAAATCATGTGTGATCTTAGCAAAGGCAGTTTTGACAGAGTGCAGGTGGCAGAAGCCAGGTCGTAGAGGGTCAAGAGTGGAGATGGAAGAGAGAAAGTCGAAACAGTGGGAGTCAATAGTCTCTTCCAGCAGCCTGCTGTTTGCTCCTGCTGTCTTGGCTTGTTGTCTGCCAACTCTGCTCTCAACCCTCTATAATCCTGACTTTAGAGTGAAGTTATAAAGCAGAATGTCTCACACAGTAATGAAATAATAAAATACAACTAAAAACCTGTTCAAGACAGAATAGTTCTGTCTTCTTCAAGGTCTTCCCCCCTCCCCTTAAGACAAAATGAAAAGTAAAGTGTGTGGAGCTACAGAGACACAGAGCTTGATAATCAGAAGATTCTTTCCAGCCTTATTTCCCTATACTCAGCTAACATAAACACCATTCGGCAATCCAGAACTTCAACCATCAAAGCAGCACAATGGGGAAGGCAAAGATCCAGAAAGATGAATGGAGACAGGTTTGAGTCATGCTGTGCAAAGAAGTTGCCGGAGGAAGGGATTGCTGGTATGAATGATTTATTAGGTTTGGCAAACTTTCCTTGGCTGCGATATCAAAAGCCCGTCCATCAGAAGTTTAAGAGATGGAAACCACTATTCCTTGGTTCTATTCTTGTAGTAACCTGAAGATGAGAACAATAAAACAACACAGGAACTGCGTCAACAGCTCCATCTCCTAATAAACATAGCCCACATTTTGAAGGGCTACAAATTATTAAATGGAAAATGGGGTGAGGAGTATACAGATAGATTAGGGTTAAAAAAAAAACTTGTGGGCAAATGTAAGTATATTTTGAAACAAGTACACAGTCTGTATCTTTTATAAATATGCAAACAACTAACGCTGGCCTGGCAAGAAACAGATGTACAAATTTGTTGGGGAAAGACAACTTCTAGTCCTCTGTGTCTATGTGTGATGCTGAACTTGAGCTTTAGAAAATGGATGCTTTATTAAATCTTTGACTTGAAAAACTTTAATGGCCTAAGGAACGTGTGAGCCCTCTTTCATGAAGGAAAATCTCAAGGTAGCCGATGTGCCATTCTTTGGGCACTCACAGTGGGCTGAGTTGCCTGCTCTTTCCATGAATCTGGGGATTGGCACACTACACCAAGATATTTAAAAACCTTCATCTGTCATCTGAGAGCCAGTTTGGTGTAGTGGTTAGGAGTGCGGACTTCTAATCTGGCATGCCGGGTTCGATTCTGCACTCCCCCCCCATGCAACCAGCTGGGTGACCTTGGGCTCGCCACGGCACTGATAAAGCTGTTCTGACCGAGCAGTGATATCAGGGCTCTCTCAGCCTCACCCACCCCACAGGGTGTCTGTTGTGGGGAGAGGAATGGGAAGGCGACTGTAAGCCGCTTTGAGCCTCCTTCGGGTAGAGAAAAGCGGCATATAAGAACCAACTCTTCTTCTTCTTCTTCATCTGTTGTATCTCATGCCCAGCAATCTTCCATCTGTATTTAACATTGTTGTCGTTAGGTGCGAAGTCATGTCTGACCCATCGCTACCCCATGGACAATGATCCTCCAGGCCTTCCTGTCCTCTACCATTTCCCAGAGTCCATTTAAGTTTGCACCTACTGCTTCAGTTACTCCATCCAGCCACCTCATTCTCTGTCGTCCCCTTCTTCTTTTGCCCTTTCTGCCATTAGAGTATTTAGCATGTCTCCTAGTAAAAATTAGGATTTCATCTTTTGGAAGTTTATTATTACTTTTTACACCAATGCAGTATATTGTTAGAGTCCAGAGGGAGAGGGCCCTCCTGAGTCCTACCTCAGAATGGGACAAGATGGCAGTATCATCCGCATGTAATAAAGCAGGTATGGGTCTATTTGCCCACTCTGGTGCATGGAATTGTGGTTTGGTCAATACTTGGATCACTGAATTCTTATAGCAATTAAATAATATGAGGGCCCAAATACAACCTTGCTTTGCTCCCTTTTTAACAGACGTTCTGCATGACAGGTGGCTTTGATGGTTGGTTCTTACTGATGATGATGATGTTAGCCATTCAGTCGTGTCTGACTCTTGGCGATCCAATGGCTCAGCTGTCTTTCAAGCTTGTACCGCTTCTTTTAGTTGTACAATGCTATGGACGGTGTCCATTTTGATAATGTCTAACCATCGGGTTCTTTGTCAGCCTGGTTTCCTTTTACTATTGACCAATCCTAGCATAACTGCTTTCTCCAATGAGTTGGATTGCATGATATGGCCAAAGTAAGTGAGCTATAATTTCATAATCTTGCCTTCCAGTGATATAGCGGGGCTTCATGTGCTGTAGTATTTCCTTGTTTGTGACTTTTGCAGTCCATGGACTCTGCAGAAACCTTCTCCAGCACCAGAGTTCAAATGAGTCAATTCTCTTTTCTGATTTTTTTTTTCGTTTTCTAACTTTCACTGCCATAAGTGGCTACTGGAAATATAATAGATAGAAATAATCTACATTTAGTAGTCTGGCTTATGCCCTTGCTTTTCCATGCTTGGTTGAAGCTTATCATCACTGAATGACCCAAAGCAATTCAGTGTTTTATTTCCAGACTGCAGTCGCCACTCACATCAAATTGTGATCCAAGAAAAATGGATTCTCAAACACATTCAATCTTTTCACCATCAATTGTTATTGTAACATATCTGTTTTGTGCAGTGGTCATTATTTTTGTCTTTTTAATGTGTAAGAGGCCGAACTTCTTACTTTCTTCACTGATTTTTTGTAATCATTAAGAATGAACCTGGTATGCCTAGGTCATAGGGCCACACCCCTAGCTGGACTATTTGACTCCAATAATAAGAATGGAGATGAAGAGTCAGATACCAAATTCTCTTTTGTCATGCAAAATGCATTTTATATGGGAACATGTCAGCAGCTCAACAGCTCAATAAGCACAGAATCACACATTTAATTTATACCAGGGGTAGTCAAACTGTGGCCCTCCAGATGTCCATGGACTACAATTCCCAGAAGCCCCTGCCAGCATTTGCTGGCAGGGGATTATGGGAATTGTAGTCCATGGACATCTGGAGGGCCGCAGTTTGACTACCCCTGCTCTATACTGACCATAAATAGTCCTTCCCATTTGTCCTTTTGGTTAGGGTACTCTGGTTTACAGTCTATCCTATTGTTACATAACCCCACTTCTTAATATTTGGGGGGTAATAAATTTCTTTAAAATGGCAACATGGCGAGGAGATTCTGATATTTATTTCCTCGGTATGCATGCCTAAATGGGTGTTCTTCTAATGACCTTCTGTACTGGGGTCTGGAGTTCTCCTAAAACTTCTTGAATTCCCGTTTCTAACCAGGCTTGGTCAACTGTCTTTACTGCTTATTTTCTATCTTCTCATAAAGATAGGCAGTGGTTGGATATTAGCACACCAGGTGCGGGGGGGGGGGGGGGGTCTTGTGCAAACTCTTCAGGCTTATGTCAAACATCTATTTGAAATAATATAGATTATAATATATAGCAGCTGTGCAATTCAGTCTACCATCCATTTACATGGCACTCATCAGTAGCTGCAATAAGCAAATTGAATGGTAAAACTTATCTTTAACCCTCAACATGAGATAAAATAATTCTTGGCCATCTGTTGGGTTTGTCAAGGCTTATGGCTTTTTCCTACAAAGTACCAGCGAAAACAGTTTCTGCAAAGCATACAATTTAAACAAGTATATCTGTGTGCATGGAAATTTGCTTCCTCCTAGACACTTTAAATTAAATAAACTCAAATCTTGCTGTTTGTTTTTTAATTCATCTATAAATGTCACAAGCAAAGTGGATTTTGTAGCCCCATCCTTATCATAATCAGTCTTCTTTCATTTCTTACAGGAGTGTTATCAGCATACCAAAGATTATTTATATTCCTTCCTCCAATCTTAATTTCAGTGTATGATTCTTCTAGTTCATTTTCTCTCATAATGATTTCAGTATACAAGTTAAACAGGAAGGGGAAATAATATAGCTTTGGTGCACTCCTTTCTTTATTTTGAACCATTCAGTGTCACCAGATGGTGTACATACAGTGACTTCTTGGTTAGTACAGAGCGACGGCCTCTGTTTGATTAAATGCATCAGCACCCCCAAATTTTGTAATGTTTTCCACAATTTATTGGGATCCACAAAATCTCATGCAGCATGCAAATAAGGGCAAGTATTCTACCACTGATTGATTAGGTCTCTAATTTAACTTATAATCTGTCTCTGGCGATGCTATCCAGCGCCATTTTATAAACAACAAAAGCTATGGAGTGTCCTGCAGGGTCTAGCACTAAATTTATTGTCAGTTGGTGTAAAACAAGACATTGGTCTAAGATAAAGTGGCTTGATCTGAGGACTGCTTGTTCTTCAGCTATAATGTTCTCTCAGTCTCGGCAATCACAAAGTTTCCAGCATAGGTGCCTTGCATACCACTTGCTCACTACACTGAACAAACTAGTTGGACAGTCCCTGGATGGATTAGAGTTGTCTCCTTTTTTGTGTATTGGAATGATAATGGCCAAGCCCCAGTCATTTTTAAAGAGAAGGGAATATTTTTAAATGTTGCTTCTCCAGTCTACAGCCTGAAGTAGTACAAGGTTAGGAAAACTTGTCCTGTATATCTTTCTTGTATACTTCCATATGTACATATTCATGGACTCCTGTCTGGGACTGTTCAAGGCCTTTACTTTTCCTCTTTCATCACGAAGATTGCAGGTGTTTGCTCCACAGGAAGCAGATTTGCTTACGATATCCCTACATGACCTTACCAAATGCAGTCCTCTTGGAAGAAACAGCATGGCGTATGCTTTTCTTGGCATGTGTGTAAGCAATGAAGAAGGCACACCCTCCTGAATAATTCCTAAAAAGCGTTCCATTATATTCATGTGAACTTGCATAGCACTTAATGGGATTTTTCTGGCATAATTTTTTTCAGGAATCCCAGCTTTGATGTATGGGAGGACGTAGTCCATCACCCAGAACATGTTTATTTATAGTACCTTACTTTCAATTGCTTCTGAGAATGCCAGAGCAAAACAAACACCACCCATCTATATCAGAGGGCTTGATGACATCAAAAGTATATATTACATCAAAGACTCAGTCAAAATCACATTGCTTAGCCTATTGGGGGAAATATTCACAGGGAGCATATAATGATAACTTTCATAGGGAAGTTATGCACAAATTGCAGTGTGTGAACTTTTATTATTTTTACAGATCCCACAAAACAAATGGACATCTTCTTTCCATTTAAACTAATTATAATCAAAACATGTTTAAAGTTACCCAAGCAAGCAATGAAGTTTTTAAAAAGTGCTGCCAATTTAGTGAGAACATCTTACCTTCTCAGAAACACAGATACTAGAACAAACTACCCTCAAACCAAGTTTAATTTATGAAGCGGAAAGATAAAAACACAGGAAAGAAACCTAAACTTTTCCAGACATTTGAAATAAGTTCAGATGCAAAAACCAAAAGCCTGCAGAAATGAATGAAATGTCGTTACTAAGAATCTAAGATAACAAAGGCCTTCAGAGAAGAAATAAGATTCAAAAACTACCTCTAGATAGCATAAACTAGATAAATTACAAAGACAAAAGCAGCTAAAATAAAACAGCTTCACATTGTATAGAAGGTAAAACGACCAGATCTTTCATGGTTCAGCAGTTAAATTGAACCATGAAATATATTAAAGTAGTAGTAAAGCCCATTGCATTCTGTAATGCAATGGGCACTAGCTCATGGTTTGGTGTGGGTTTAGTGTCTCGCTGGCAACCCTAAGAAGAGGTCACTCCGTGCATAGCAGTCTTGACCCTGGTCAAATTTAGGCACATGTAGGTTGTGTGGAATTCCAGAACATGAACCTACACCAATCTGGCAACCTTACCTCCTCTCTGCAATGTTTTCTTGACCTGAAATAGGTCAGGGGGTGCTAGGTGCCTGGCTAGGTAGCTGCAGAGGCATGACACACTTTTGAGGCCTCACTTCCAAACCTCAAGGAATATGTTCAGACCAGGGACAGCCAACCTCCAGGTGGGGCCTGGAGATCTCCTGGAATTGCTGCTCAGCTCCAGACTATAAAGATCAGCTCCCCAGGCAAAAATGGATGCTTTGGAGGGGTGATTCTGTAGCACTGTATCCCACTGAGGTTTAGGGATGCCAGCCTCCAGGTGGGGTCTGAGAATCCCCTGGAAGTACGGCTCATCTCCAGGCAGTTAGGCTGAAGGGAAAGCTCTTCCCCCTCACATGCACCCCTTCAAAAGTAATACACATGGCCACTGACACCCCTTGGCTAGCACAGTCTGTTGCTTGGCTGGTGATATCTGCCCTTCTGAAGCCTGAGGCCTACCACTGGCAACTGTAGTCCTTGTTGTTGTCCACAAGTAAATGGTGAGGCCCAACTCCTCCTAGGACCACTTACCATCTTTATTATAATGCTAATGGTTACAGATATGACAATTCCTCTATATTTTATACTATTCTTACAAAGTATATGTATATGTGCAATCAAAATGTTTGAGGTCCTAGCAAACTTCTGTTTAATCATTTCATTAGACTCAGCAAAAGACCCAGGTGAAAAAATGATGCTCTTCATAGAGACAAAACATACAGAGATTTGTCTTCAACAGGCCATCTGAAAAAGTGTTTATTAATGTTATTAAATGATCTGTACCCTGCTGCCCAATCCAGAAAAACGGGGGCTCAATGCAGATTACAAGAGTGGTTACAAAACTGTACTCAACCAGTGCACTGACAGATCCATACGGGTTGCAGAATAAGCAGAAGTATTTAGGAAGAGATTATCCTAGGGCTCAAAAATAGATAGACTTCCATTTGAAAGCAATTCCTTTATAGGCTTATGTGTCATTAATTCATTTCTAATAGATACTTTAAGAATCTGGATTCTGGAATTATTGGATAGAGAAGGTGGCTCTACTAGATCTCTCTTTCTTCAACACCCTCTGTTTATTCTGGGCAAGGAGAGTGCTTCCATTGTTGGGAATGTAAAGGTACAGATCAGTTTTTTTTATGGTACTGAAATATTGTATCCTTTGAAATAAGGGGAGTTACCAGTTGGAATAGTTGGTTCGTAATCTCCTGGTTTCCATATTTGGAGTGCCAACATGTTTTGATGTAATGATACTTGTTGTGTTTGTAGATACAGGTTTCACAGTACATGTTCTTCAAGGGCTTGGTCCAACCCATATACAAAATCTGCATTTTGGTGAAAACCTAAGAGATGCCCTAGTCAGATTGGTGGTCCATCTAGTCCCACAATCTTCTTTTTTCACACAGTAGTCAGCCAGTTGCCCTGGAGGGCCAACCATCGGGGCACAGAAACGAAATTCTCCCCTTGATGTTGCCTCTCAGCACTAGTATTTAGAGGTTGACTGTTTCTAATAGGCTCTGTCGTTCTAATTGGATGTCATGGAGGAAGATATGGCATCCAATAAGTGGAGTTGCATGTAGTTTTAAAACAGTTTGCTTATCATCTGACTTGTCATTCCAAATCAAAAGCCAGTTTAAAAGCCAGTGTCCTTGAGACCTGAAAACTGCTGCAGACAGAAGGGCACTAATATTCAGTTATGGCAGAGTACACCACTTACAGCAACCTAGTTTAAAAAAAGAATCAGCCATTTAAAAAATGAATTATTAAAATGTTTATCTCTAACCTTTCCTTGGGGCTCAAATCATTTTTATAATTTAACACCAACCAAATAAAATACCAGATCATCTTTACACTCACACACAGCAAAATACACCTGCAGTTTATAAACCACACTAATAGCTCTGGGAAATCAAGTCACCTAGTTGTGCCACCAGAAAATATATAAAGATGGAATTCCCCTCACCCCACAAAAGCCCATTAATCATATTCCCATTGAGCACCCAATGGTATTTTGGGTTCAATAATTCTGAAAGTAATCACTCACTTGCAGATGTAAGAAATCTTACTATTTATTTATGAACTGCAGCAACAATATCCTAACAAATAGCATGCTGATCATGTCCCCACTAAAGCCCCCGTGCAAGCAAATTTTCTTGAAAAACTGGCCCAACAAAGCCAGATAAGATTATCTAAGTGCATACCAGAGGCATTTATTGATGTTTCATTCCAACATGTAGTTTATATAGATTAACCAAATACACAAATGCAAAGTTATCTGAAGATTGTTTTATGTTTATTGATTACTGTCAATATTATAATCCTTTTATGTTGATTACATCTCTTTCTATTTTTCTCTGCATAATTTTTTATCATTATTAGATTTATCTTTTTGGTAAACTTAGGTTATTTCTATTAAATTAGTTTCTTCATTGCCCCATTGCTTTTATTATTCCTTATTATGGTTTCCTTTGTTCTGTTAACTTTTTGTATTTTGTTTTGATAACTTATAAAACAATGATAAATAAAAGGGGTGTGTGGAGAACAGTGTTGGAAAATCTCATTACAAGCCAGTTTGTTTGGCATTGTTTGATTTTAAAAACAATATAAACATTAAATATCAATTTTGGGAGGAAGGGAAGGGATAATATCCCTTATTATAGTCACATGACAAACAAAAAAATCAGATACAAATTTGTTTTAAGCTAAGTTTCTCTTTATCAGGGGATATTACTTATTACTCATCAGTGTTTAAAGCACCTGAGATACATTATCTTGAATCTAAACACAAGTTCCATAAGGTAGGCGATTGCCTCACAGCAGATGGGGGGGAAGGCAGATTGAGGAAGAGTATGTCTTGACTAAAGAAGCTAGTAACTTCATGTCAGAAATGAAAATTGAACTAACATCCTTGATTCATGGCCATGATGATCTTTTAGCTACTTTGCTATGCCAGTTATGCCCTTTAAGTGTCTATTTCCTTGCTGCCCCTATCCAAAATATCAGCTTCCATCCACAAGAAGCCCAAATTTTGGTGGGGGATGGTGACTACGAGCTATTTTTGCCTGCATTTAAACCAGGTCAGGGGACTTCCAGACTTTACTGTCAAAGAGACTAATTTATTTTGCTTTGTTTTTAATATCCCTCAAGCTTTAGCTTGGACTGCCTGGAATATGATGTCAGCTAAAAAATTACTTGATCACCACTAACTAATAGTTGTTGCTTCTTCATTCTTCTGGCTTACCTTTTAGGGGCATGAGAGGAAGCTGCCAAGAATTTTGCTTACAGAATGTCTAAGGTTCAGTCCTTTGGGCTAAAGCAGGGGCAGTCAACCTGTGGTCCTCCAGATGTTTGTGGACTACAATTCCCATGAGCCCCTGCCAGCAAAAGCCTACCCCTGGGTTAAAGGACATCAGGGGGCAAAACACCTCACTTGAACCATTGCCAGTCTGCAGAGAAAGATGGAACATTTAGTGGACATAGTAATTCACACATGAAGAAGTCCATATATCTTCCCACGTGAACTTGTGACAAGGGTTCTATTGAAGTTTCCAACCAGGAACGTAATTTCTAGTCATGCCCAGGTATGATTCAGATTTGAACTGGGGCTCCTAAGGAGAAGAGACTGAAGTACCATTTTCTTAATCTGCAATGGCCCTAACAGAAGAAACTTACATGTTCTGATAACCATATGTAGATTTCCACAGTGGGCAATGTGTGAATTAGACCTCAGCTCATGGGACTGGTTCATATATGTTTTATATAGTTGTACATGTTTTGATTCTGGCCAAATGGCAGCATGAGGATTTTCAGTGCCAGCCTGTAATGCAGCAGCAACACAATGAAATGTTACTTTAATGCAAAACTGATGCAGGAAGATAGGGGTGAAACACTGTTTGGGGTATGGGTACAGTTTGTTTAAATTAAAATATTCTGTCTAACTGATTTGTGGCTCTATGATGATTTCACAGAGTTATTTAAAGGCGCACACAAAACTGGATCTCCTGAGTATCAGTGTAAACAACACAGTGCGTGATTTTACGATTGTTAAGTCCCTCCCAACCTATTTAGCTTTTAAGATAGCAAATTGGTGTTGGTTTGATAGCATTAAGTAGCCTGTTGATTGGAAAATTTCAGTTTGAGGTACAGAAGTGGATAAAAGTATTTGACATGAAGAGACAGTTTGTATTCTTGCTCCAGAACTACAGTAGATATAAACTACAGTCCAGTAAAATTAAGTGCTTTTGAATTGCATTAAGAAATGCTTAAATCTTGCCCTTTGAAATTAAAAGGAATAACATATTGGTGGCTACATCATGCTCATCTTCTCTGAACTTTTTTTAGCAAGCTACGCTTTGAAAGGCAAGGGGTTTCAGTAGATAGTTTCCAAACAAAATTAAATCATGGTGCACAACTTTTCAAAAAAGATTCACAGTCCTGGAAAGTTCTTATAGAACAAATAAAAACTCCCAAAATTATAGCTATGGGGGTGGGGCTATTCCCCCTCTTTCCTGGGGGATTTGGAGAACATAACTCATTCTGAAGGGATAAAAAGGTAAAGGTATCCCCTGTGCAAGCACCGAGTCATGTCTGACCCTTGGGGTGATGCCCTCTAGCATTTTCATGGCAGACTCAATACGGGGTGGTTTGCCAGTGCCTTCCCCAGTCATTACCCTTTACCCCCCAGCAAGCAAGCTGGGTACTCATTTTACCGACCTTGGAAGGATGGAAGGCTGAGTCAACCTTGAGCCGGCTGCTGGGATTGAACTCTCAGCCTCATGGGCAAGCTTTCAGATGGCTGCATTACCACTCTGCACCACAAGAGGCTCTTTCTGAAGGGATAAGTAAAGGTAAAGGTAAAGGTATCCCCTGTGCAAGCACTGGGTCATGTCTGACCCTTGGGGTGACGCCCTCCAGCGTTTTCATGGCAGACTCAATACGGGGTGGTTTGCCAGTGCCTTCCCCAGTCATGACCGTTTACCCCCCAGCAAGCTGGGTACTCATTTTACCGACCTCGGAAGGATGGAAGGCTGAGTCAACCTTGAGCCGGCTGCTGGGATCGAACTCCCAGCCTCATGGGCAAAGCTTTCAGACTGCTGCCTTACCACTCTGCGCCACAAGAGGCTCTGAAGGGATAGAACTTCACAAATCAATGAAGGCAGTTGGGATCCATGGATCTACCAAAGACTTTTGCCTCCCTCATCCCCCCATCCCTTGCAGCTATACATAGAGAATACTTTACTGGTTCTCAGTGAGCCAAACTTGAAGCAGTAGATTTAAAACTTTCATGCATTCTTTATTTTTTCCCCAGATACCTTTTAAGAACAAAGTTTTGGGTAACAGCTCCTAGGTTGGCTGCTAAAACACTATGCAGCTCTAGAAATAAAATACCTTCCATAATGGTTTAACAAAAAACTACCAGGTCTAATATGAGCACTAAAAGCAATTTACTAAAGGAAAATAGGTATAAAATTGCTCTTTAAATATCATGTTACAAAGTAATGATAAACAGGTGCAAAAATATCATGTGGAGAATAGTTTTTTAACATCTCCAAGATCAGCAGTTTTAGTTCTGCTTGGGTTTTGTGATATAACTCAAGTATATTAAAGATCATGTTCAACACTTACATACCTACCTTAACCTATGTCTCTGAAAGGGTAAGGGTAATAAAACTAGTCCATAGAATGACTAGTCCATTGAGCTTTCCCAGTGGCAAAATGAGTAGGGAACCTTGAAGTGACTGAAGACACCCTAAAGCTTCATGAAGGAACTTCATGAAGCAAAGTAGAATTGCAGTCACAAGTAGAACCTTTAAAGTTTCGTTTGCTTATGAAGAACAAGGACCAAAGGAAAGATATGGTGTCCCAACACTGTAGAAAATGACAGAAGAGCTTACAACAAAGGCAGGGATTCCCAGAACTACAAACTCGGGGGTCACAAGCAGCTGTCCACGGCTTTCAGATGTGTCTGGCACAGCTGTGAGAATAACAGAATCTCATTGGTGTGATAAAGAACGGTTAAGCCCATAAGACTCATGATACTTTGTTAAGAAAGGAATGCTAATTCCTCTTGACTTGTATTTGGAGAACACATCTTAACCAGCCAGTCTTTCCCACTACTTGATTTATCTGTAATTTTTTCAGAACATCTGGACCATGAGAAATCAACAATTCAAAAACTACAGCACAGTTAACAAGATTACATCTCATACTTGTCGAATTTAATAGTTCTTAAAAGATACATAACAGATATGAAATTCAATTGTATACAGTACTGATTCTTCCAATTGGCTATAAACACAAGGGAGTGCGGAGACCAAGGTGAGAAATAATATGGAGTGTTGGTTAGCTTTATGCCTGGAACTGAGCAGTCCATCACTGAACTCCCAATATAGAGAAGGGACCAGGGTCTTCATGCTTTCTTGTAAACGCGAGTACATTTGACATCGTTCATGACACAATCCTGGAAAACAAAGGAAGGTTCACTCATAAGTCTTTTTCTTACTCTTTGTCTCATGTAGAAACAGGAACCAATGCCACCCAAAACCTGTCTGTCCAGCCTAGGCACGAACAGTTTGTTCTCCTCCTCCCTTCCATCCTTTGCACAAGAAGGTTGAAGGTTTTGATGGACGGAAATTGTCAGTTAAACTCCAGCTTGTAATGCACAGCAAAACAGGGGAATACTTATGCTTGAAGTGTATTGCATGTTGCCGTCGCTTATAATTATATATATGGAAACCAGGAGTAGAGGCCACTTACCACAATCAGCTGCCCATCTACCACCTTCCTTTTTATCGTGGTCTCTTTGCCATCCCATTTTTGGACCTGGGTCAACACATTATCGTCACCTAATGTTATGAGGGTCTGCAAAAGGAATACAGAGACTTTGGTATTGAGCTAGCACCTCAGTGACCTGGGTTTCTATCCTGAATTATTGAGAGGCCTCAGGAAAACAACTGCAATTTTCCACAAAGGAAAGTAAAAGGCGATCAGGCCGCAACTCCCATGTTCCTAATCCTTCATTAAGCCTGAAATAAACATTTTTTCAAGCATCAATTTATGTGGGGGGGCAAGTCACTGGCCACTTCTAGCATCCATCTGTGTGTTGAAGAGTGCGCTACCGTGCTCTCGATTGTTTGGGTTTCTAACTGAGAATGGCAAAATTCTCATCATTAAAAAATCTGCATTGTTTATGTCGAATTAAACATGTCGCCCAGTTTACGAGACGGCTAGCGCTTTTCTTGATCAGAGTCCTCCTTTCTTCAAAGAGCTGAAAGTGTTCCTTAATAGGCATAATCCAGGTCCTTTGTCATGACTGATTCCTTTTCCCTTCACAAACCACTACTGAGAAAACAGCTAAAAACTAGAAACATTTATACAAACAGCAGATAAAGGCAGTGCCTTGAGATCCTGGATGGTTAATGAAGAAAGATACATTCAGTTACTGCCTCCAAGTTTTGTATGTTTCCTCACTTTAAAACCCCTGTAGAAACCTTTGTCAGAAACTTGATGTTGGCTCAGAACACTCAAGGGTGACTAAAGATTCATGCTCAACATGGAGCATTCGACTGACATTTCAACAACCCACTATTATTATCATTATTATTAAAAATTGTATATGCTGCCTCTGACCCCCAAGTGCTCTCGAGGCAGTTAGCAACAGCTAAATCCCTTACAGGTATCAATTAAAAACATGATACAAAGGAGTTAACATAAAAACATCACACACTAGGAAATTGTCCCACAGAAGGTGTAGAAAGTGTAAGGTTCTATCCCCAGCATCTTCACTAAAAGGATCTGACAGAAGGTGATGTGTAAAACTTCATCCTGAGACCTTGTAGGGTTGCTGCCAATCTGAGTAGGCAGTAATGATTTTGATGGTCAGATTCAGTATAAAGCATCTTCATGTGTTCACACCAGTATCCTTAATGATGCCCCAAAATCTGCTACCTACTGCAAGCACTTTAGTTTGCCTAACAATAAGGTTCTGAATATTATGGTACACTAGAGGCAAAGCTCACTGCATACAGGGAAACAATGGGTCCTTGGATGCACACCTGCCTTCCTGGGGGCTGGCAACATGGCAAAAGGTCCTGCCCATTCCTGAACTCTTGAGGTCCCACCTCCAAGCTTCAAGGAACATTCCAGATGTGGATTGGAAATCTCCTGGAATTGGAGGTCATCTGCAGACTATATAGATCAGTTCCCCAGGCTGTTTGGAAGGGGGACTCTGCAATGACAACTCATCTCCAGGCTCCTGGAGATGAAAGGGATTACTTGGGATGGGGGAACTCTGTGGCACTGTGCTCCAGAGAGAGTGCAGGATGTCAATCTCTGGTTGGGACCTGGGGATTTGCTAGAATTGCAGACCATTTCCAGGAAACAGAGATAAGACCCCCTGGACGAAAGGGCTTCCCAGTCCCACCCATATCAACATTATTTTCTTTGCTGCAACTACCTGTGGTTACCCTCAAAACATTCTTCCCTTCTCAAATGGTAACTTACAACCCTCACATGGCTTACTCATGAGTGAACATTCCCAGGTCAAGGGCTCTTCCTCGCTGCTCAGGGTCCCAGAAACAGCAGAGGGCTGTTTCTGGGCATCCCACAGCCCCCACTCCAGAAGGTGCAAAGAGGCTGTACCAGGAGGTGGCTTGCTCTGCTCTGCTCTGCTCACCACCCCCCAAGTTGAAAGAGGCCAGGGCAACTTACTAACAGCAGGGCATACTCTGAGGCCAGCTCCTCTTTCCCCCAGCAAACTTCTGAAACTGGCAGGAAGTTGGAGGCAGACAGATGATCCCATATCAGCTTTTCCTGGCTGAGAGCTCCCTCCTGATTGGGGATAAACTGCCAGGGCAGGCCATTCCTGGCTGAGAGCCATCTCCTATTAGGAGAATATTTCCAGGGGGGACAATCAGGTAGGGAGTGATTCATCTGCATGCAATTTGAGCTGATTGGCCCTCAGTGGCAGAGTGCAATTTGAACTGATTAGCACCCATTGGCAGAGTGATCTCTCCCTATTGGCAGCACACCCCCAGGGAGGGCCAATCAGATATGGAGTGAGTTGAAAACTTGAGCTGTATTATGTTTAGTGATTGGCTCTAAACCTGCAGTGTATCCAGCTGTAGGCCTTTTTATTTTAACAGAAAGAGTGAGATAGTGTCAGTGAGTAAACGGTTAAGAATTGTATTGCACTGCCTAAGGGTAAATGCTTCATTTACTTAAACATTTATATCCCACCTAATCTCCTCAGAGGCTGCAAGAACACAAATTATAACATTCCAATTAACAAGATATATATTTTTTAAAGAAACCCACAGCCAAATCTGACAAACTAGTTTGGAAACAACCCTCAAGTAGCCAGTCTGCTTCTGTGCACGAGGCTTTACTCTTCGCCTGAAGCGATATGCATCATAAGGATAGGGAGCATTTCTGGATCGGAAAGAATCATATCGCTTGCCAACCTTGTGAGGTAATGCAAAGCCAGTTTTGTTTCTCTGTTGATGAAGCCCTTTTAAAGGACCATCCGTTGAGAAATATCCTGTCCCAATGAAGTCAGATTTATGTAGCTCTAATCTGGAAAAATCCACTGACCAGTTCAGGCAAGGTTTTCAACCTGACTGTTCAAGGATACAGGGCAACAGTTCAAAAGGGGGGAGGGGAGGCAGCACCTGTCACTAAAACAAAGACGATCAAAAGAAGAAAAACAGGAGAGCTGGTTTTTATATCCTACTTTTATCTGCCTTAAGGGATCTCAAAGCAGCTTAAAATCACATTCCCTCCCCCTCCCCACAGCAGGCACTTGTGTGGCAGGTGGAGCCATTCGCAGTTTGGAGAGAAGTGTAAATGGCCCAAGGTCACCTAGCAGGCTTCATGTGGAGGAGGAGTGGGGAATCAAACCCAGTTCTCCAGATTAGAGCCTGCCACTTTTGTTGGCTGATTATTATTATTCCATTTAGGGAATCATAAGGTGACCCCAAGTGTTTCACACCAGGGAATCAGAAAATAGAATTATCTCTAAAGATTTCCCACAGCTGGACAACGGCCCTGAGAATTGTGTTAATCTTACAAGTATTGTTGCCTTTGAATATCCAATTGTATGTGTATCCTAATGTATCTTTCCACTGTGTGCCCTGCTAATGTGCTTGAGATACATCTGCTTTGTTTTTCCCTAAATCAATGATACTCAGTGTGACATAGCATTTGTCTAGAGTAGCCTTTTGAGACATTCTTCAGGCTTCGAGAAACCACAGAAATGGTGTGATCAGGCAGAATATGGTTGGGAAGCACAGCTCCCCTTACCATCCACTCCCAGCCCATCTTTGGCAATTTTGGTATGGGGGTATAACTCTGATTGAGAAAACCTGGCCTAGGGTAACGTGTTTCACAGACATTAGTTCCGTTGATCCTATATTATGTGGGAACAAAACTATCCTGCCTACAGTGCCAGTGGAAGAGCAACACAACTCATGACTGGCTTGATGCAATTGATCTGTTGCGGTGGTCCCCAACCACCAAGCCGCGGCCCGGTACCCGGCCGTGAAGGCCCAGGCACCGGGCTGCAGCTCCCTCTCCCCGCCCCCCCCACAGTAAGAAATTTCCCAGGCCACTAGCAAATTGGCTGCAAAAGTGGACGATTAGCTTGCGACCCGGCAAGCTTCATTTTGTGTGTGGGAGGGGGAGAGGAAAGCAGGCCCACGCATGTGCATTTGCGCCATGCGCGGCCACAAACATGCATGCATGGCAGTTTCACGCATTCGCGTTTACGGTCACGCATGGCACAAATGTGCATGTGCAGACCTGCTGCGCATGCACAGCTGCGTGATGGCCCTCCCAACCACTGCCGGTCCGCAGCCTTAGAAAGGTTGTGGACCAGTGACCTGTTGGACACCAAAAATGCAGAAGGCCTGAGATACACAGTAGTAAGCCTTCATTTGCTTTCATTTGCCAGTTAGGGCTAACAATACTAAATTGAATGGACCAACAATATTATTTGTATAAGGCTGACAGGTTTGCATGATCTGCAGGAAATTACCTCAGTTTTTCGGCCATCTATCGTCTCTTCAGTGAATTTCTCATTCAGTTTGAAAGAGAATTCTGACGTTTTGAAAGTACTTTCTGTTTTCACTGTAAATGTGTCTCCCTCCTTGCTGATGGTAACATCTGGTTTGGCCATACTTCCCATCTTCCTCATGGCCAAGTTCACACCTAAAAAGGTACAAGCACAATTGTTATGCTGTCTTGAAAAGAGATGACCTAACTTTAATTAACAAGTGTGCAGAGGAAAGAGAAACTTAGAAAATCAGCTCATGCATTTCAGCACGCCATGAAACAGGTTGCTCAAAGTTATTGTCTTCAGTCCTATGAGTCTAACAAGTCTTTTATATAGAATCTTAACATATTACAAGATGAGCTCTGGTTCCACCTATAATAAATTATATATTAGATTTTTATTAGCCTCCAAAAATAAAATGAATCCATATGAATAACATTCTTTGCCAAGCAATAAAAGGGACAGGGGAAAATGTTCTCATGCCAAAACTGTATATATTATAATGTGCTCAGACCACATTCTGGGGAGAGGTTAAAAATACAATAACAGAATGCAAAATGTCCATCATAACCCCTCCATAATCATCCCACTCTGAAAACCAACAGGAGTTTGCAGGATGTGATATTTCAGCAGGGCCTCTTAATGAACTTACAGTCAGTGGTGTAGAGTGGAATATTTTTTACCATGCTTGATTTTTCCATGGAAAATTTCCCTCCCCGCATAGGTAAATTTAGTCTTTTTATCTAGAGTTTTCAAGGCTGTTGTACTGCAAATCAGCTATGTCAAAATGTGCCAAATGTGGGATATGAAGCGTCGACAAACCTCAGTGCTTATACATGGTTCAGGCTTCCACACTGTACATTCGTCTTCTTTTGCTAAGTTAAATATGAATAGGAACATTTCCTGGAAATTTCCCCCAGAAAACCCGTATAACTGCTGTCCACCCTTTGCATAATTACACTCTTCTGAGCCAATCATTTACATACTTTGAGGGGTGTCAACTCTGCTTAGGGTGGTCCTCTTAAGCCAACTGCCCCAATCTGGATAGCCCAAGCTAGCCCAGTCTTGTATGTTCTTGGAAGCTAAGCAGAGTTGGCCCTGACTAGTATCTGGATAGAGCCTCTTGTGGCGCAGAGTGGTAAGGCAGCCGTCTGAAAGCTTTGCCCATGAGGCTGGGAGTTCAATCCCAGCAGCCGGCTCAAGGTTGACTCAGCCTTCCATCCTTCCGAGGTCGGTAAAATGAGTACCCAGCTTGCTGGGGGGTAAACGGTCATGACTGGGGAAGGCACTGGCAAACCACCCCGTATTGAGTCTGCCATGAAAACGCTAGAGGGCGTCACCCCAAGGGTCAGACATGACTCAGTGCTTGCACAGGACATACCTTTACCTTTACCTTTAGTATCTGGATGGGAAGCCCAAGGAATATCAAGTCTGTGGCATGGAAGCGGGCAGTGGCAAGCCACCTCCAAATGTTTCTTCCCTTTAAAACCCTACAGCAGGGGTAGTCAAACTGCGGCCCTCCAGATGTCCATGGACTACAATTCCCATGAGCCCCTGCCAGCATTTGCTGGCAGGGGCTCATGGGAATTGTAGTCCATGGACATCTGGAGGGCCGCAGTTTGACTACCCCTGCCCTACAGGATCACCATAAATCTGCTGTAACTTGACAGCAAAAAATAAATAAATAAAAGAAATATACACACAAAAACAACTATCTAAAGAAAGAATTCCCATTTCCCTGAGACAGATTTGGGCCCATTTAGATTTCCTGCCTTAGTGCTAAATCTTGTCCAACTTCACTGCTGAGAGCCGTCCTAAATCAAGGAAGAGAAATGCTTGTTCATCATTTGATGCCTGCAATTTCAAGCGAGGACTTGCATCACAGATCAATCACTCCAGATCCTGGTTCCACAGCAGTTCAAATGCCATACTTTTCAATGATGAGTCATGAAGAACTGAGTAAGCAGGTCATGAAATATCAAGGGATGGGGCGAGTGCATGCATGCATGTTTAATTGTGCACCAGAATATCTAAATGTACATCTGCTTCCGGGATTGAATTATTACAAGTATGATCCTCAGCATAGTTACACCCTTCTAAGTCCCTTTACTCCACATTTCTTCCCAGTGGGGACCTAAAACACTTTACACTGTTCTCCATTTTATCCCTCACAACAACCCTATGGGGTAGGTTAGATTAGGATTGCCTTATTGTTTACAAGGTTGCCTTTCTCTCAAAACTAAGGCACAATGCAGTACATGTCAATCTTATTCCAGTCTTGCACCTGGTACTGCTGATGCCTTATTATGGTCCCTATTTGCTGGGGTAAGGTATGAATTGTGGAGAAATGAGTCATTTTGTACAAGTTTTGATAACTTGTGACTTTAAAAAGCAAAGAAAGCACAATTGGCTGCCAAGTGATTGAAATCTACATTTTTGTACCATTTGTAGATATGAAAAGATGGGAGGGGGCAGATTTACTGAGTCCCTGGTAAACCAGTATACAGGATTAGTACACTTAGTTTTCAGCGTCACTAATTATGTTGGTCTTCATTAGAACGTGGAATAAAAGAAAGCTGAGCATCCAATGTTTTGTCTATAGATAGTTTCTTCCTCTTCTTTCCACCACTCAGTGGCAGGACTGTACATAAACTACGATCTCTCCTGCACGAGCCCAGAAATCAGTACCTTGACAGCCTGAGTCTTTTTCTTTCAAAGGGAAGCATCTAGCCAATGGTGAGGCAAATATAGTCAGGGATCACAAGCACTGGCAGCCTGAAGGGGCCAGGAGCCAGTTTGGTGTAATGGTCAGAATGACTATGATCCAGTCCCACTCACCAAGAAACCCTCTGGGCAGGCCTGGTCTGGTCACCTGTCTCAGCCTAGCCTACCTTACAAAGGTGTTATGAGAACAAAATGAAGGAAAATTCATTTTTAGCATCCTCAAGGAATACTGGGGGGCAAAATATACTAAATAAATAAGTATGCCAACCCTTCTCCCTGGACTTACAGCTTTCATTAAAGAAATAATGAAGCTTTTCTACTTGTGGAAAGCATGCGGGAAATATTCAGTTATGCAGTAAGTGCCCTTGTGGATATATGAAAGGTCCAATTAGTGCAGCATCTTGTTTCCCAGAGCATCCTGTCCCCCATCCAAATGCCTCAGGAAACTCTACAAGCCAAACCTTGCCCCTGCGGTTGACAGTTCAGTGCTCCACCCCCTTGGGATTGCTGGAAAATACTTGGGAGATTTTTTTTGGGGGGGGGGGGTGCCTAGTAACAGGTAGGGTTTAAGAAGGGACCTCACTGGCAGACAATGCTATAGAGTCCACCTTCCCAAGCAGCCATATTCTTCAGGGGAACTGAACTCTATGGTCTGAAGAACAAGTGCAATACTGGGAGATTTTCAGGCGCCACATGGAAACAGGCAACCTTAGGGGCACTTCCTGTGAAGATAAGGGATTATTTTTAATCAGCTTTGTCTAACTTCTTGTACATTCATTTGTCTTTCTTCTGTTTTGGTTCACAGAATTCAGTTTGTTATGAAAATGTTATGTGTAGCCTTTCTCAACCTCTTTACCTTTGAGAAACCCCTGAAACATTCTTTGGACTTCAAGAAACCCAGGAAGAGATGTCAGTAGGCCACACCTTCCTGCCACGCCCCCAGAAGTCACATGTCACCAGAAGTGACATCACCCAGATGCTCTGACTGGATGTGACATCACCACTCCCACAGCACAGGAAGGGGCAGCAGAGAAATATTTTCAGATGATTTGTGAACAGAGCCATACCTGCACTCTGTGCTGGCTACCAGTTTGCACTTCTGCACCAAAGGAAACCTGCAGAACTACGGCCAAGGCAAGCTATAAATTTACTCCCACCCAATCAGCGAAACACTTCTGGGGCTGTCACAAAACCCCAGGATTTCACAAAACCGTGGTTGAGAAAGTCTGGGTTACTGGCAGGGAATTTAGCCCAGGATATACAGAGCTCTGCTCAAGAGCCTCTCCCAGATTCTGTGGTGCAATGAACCCCCAAGTATAGCAAGGAGCAAGATGATGACAAGGCAGCCCAGATTTTAATTCACAGAATTGTCCTTCCCAGATTCAATTTCAGCCGATGCTATTGCCTTCAAAACACAGCACAACCTGGCAGATCAGGTGCAGTGCAAACAATTCCTGCCTAATCAGATGAGCGCACTATTCATTTTTTTTAAAGACAATATTAGATAGGCTAAATTTTGTTTTTTCTTATTTCTTCATTTTATCCGTTTAGCATTTTTTCAGTCCCGCAGGGATGGAACAATAGCTAAATATTTTCCTTAGACAATATCTTGTTCTAAACCGAGCTGTACTCAGCTCTCCTCACTAGATGGGGCTCCCATGTTTCCCAGTGGGATATCAGAATGAAAACACACACACACAATTTCCTCACAGCCAACCAAACTATCTTAACCCAAGCCCAAGTGAACATTTGGTTGCCTATTAACAATTCTTATTCAGATGAGCTAAAATGTACAAGCTAAGGCCAGCTGTTTTAAAATTAGAAGCTTTTGTTTGCTTAATAAAGGAGCTTGGGAGCCTTTCTCAGCTATAATCCTGCTATATGCCTAGAAGCTAAAGGGATAGAAAGATTACTGTGATCTTTAAAACTGGGAAACTGGGTAGACAAATGTATTGAAACAAATGTATGAATTTGGAGCGGGGGTAGAGGGAGAATGTGTTGTCAAAACAGAAAAGTTCCCATTCAAAAAAAAGAAGCATTTATGCTTTAATGTGAAATGCAAAAAAATTAAATTGGGGAGGGTCCATGACTCCACAGCAGAGCATCTGCTTTGCTTGTAGAAAGTCCCAGTTTCAAGCCTGGCTCAGTCGAAAGGACTGACTACCAGCCAATGTGAAAGACCTCCAGCTGAGACCTTTGGTACCAGGTAGAGTATACAGGTCAAGCCTTGACCGACCAATGACCTGACCTAGTACAAGTCAGCCTGTGACATGCATCTCCATGAGCCCAAAAAGGCCGAATTATAAAATGTCTAGGTGGAACCAACAAGCACTCCTGATGCACTCAGCAACCCCACCCTGGCTTTGGCACAGATCCTATCAGCATCTGTGGCACCATCATTAAAATGCAGCTACACCCTTGACTTCAACGGTCTTGGAAAGATTTAGTGCTGCTCAGGATGGCACTGCAAAGCACCAAGAGTGCTGATATAGCCAGACCCAGATATTGTGAGAAGTTTCCTGTGCTGAAAGGTTGTGCTGACTGCTGGAAGTAGGCAACAGGCCAGATCAGGGGTAGTCAAACTGCGGTCCTCCAGATGTCCATGGACTACAATTCCCATGAGCCCCTGCCAGCAGGGGCTCATAGGAATTGTAGTCCATGGACATCTGGAGGACCGCAGTTTGACTACCCCTGATCTGGATCTCCTCCTCTCTCCTGGGCGCACACAAGCGTCTCTCCACCCGGATGGTCTTTCTTCATTCATCAGCGAAACGTTTTTGTTTGGGACAAAAGCCGCTTTGTGCGGGAGCGGGTTATTAAAAGCACGGCTGAGGCTGCCTCCCCCGCAGACCTTGGACAGAGCCTGCAATCCCTCGGCAGCTGAGCCCGCGAGAGGCGAAGCGGCTAATCCTCGACGGCACAAGAGCGGGCAGAGACGAGGGCGCTTCCAGGGCAGGGCGACGAATCGACTCCTCGCCCCTCTTCCTCATCCGCCGCCGCCGCTAATCAAGCCTGGCAGAAAGGCAGCGCTCTCGGCAGCCGGCCGGCCCTTGGGACCCGCCGCTGCCCTCTCGGAGGCTCCGCGGGAATTCGCGCCGTCGTCGAGGCACGCAAGAGGGGGAGCGGGGGCGAGGAAGCAGAAGGCCAAGCCCCCAACCAGGCGACGATGGCATTTAGAGGGAGGGTGCGTGTGTGTGTGTGGTGGGGGGGTGTCACTTGCACGGGACTGCAGCCCCACGCCCAAGTCTGCACCCGCCATCTAACGGGAACCAAGAGCTTTCGCCCCGGTTTCCTTTGCTTTGTTTAAATCCTCGGGCACAGCTGGCCCACCCGATGGTAGAGATGCCCTCCCTCCCCGCGCTCGTCTTCCCCTCTGCCCTCGCGCCGCTTACCCAGCTCTTTCATGTAGTCGTCGAAGCCCTCGCTCGAGACCAGGCACCATTTGCCCAGGAAGACCTCGGGGTTCGCCATGATCGCGTCGCGTCGGGCTCGGGCTGGACGGAGAGAGACCCTGGCGGAGTTGGCGAGCGGGGCCGCCGAGGCCGCCTTTATCCCGCTGGCCGGGCCATGTGCTGCCGCGGACGGCCAATGGGGAAGGCCTGACGTCACGGCCCGGCCAGGGATGCCCGGCCCAGCCCTCGGGGGAAGCGGCGGCCGCGGGGGACAGGCTCCCGGCCCGCTCGCCCAACGCCCGGATGCCTGCCCGTGGCGGGGACCGCGCCGCTGCGGCAACTGCAGCAGCCCCGCCAGGCGCCTGGCCGCTGCCCCCGGGCAGAAGGAGCTTGGCCTTCCCCCGCCCTCCAGGGGAGGCAGCAGAAGCGCCAGGTCAGCGCCCCTTTGCGGCGGGGGGGGGAGGGGGGGCTCCCAGGGCACTGCAGGAGCCTTTGGCAAGAAGGAGGCGGGGATGGCTGGGTAGGTCTGGTGACCTTTCGCGGCTGAAGAGGGCTGTAGAGCCAAGGCTGGAAGAAGGGGTGAAATGGCAGGGTGAATGAAACTTCCTTTATGGTCCGCCTGTCATTTTTCTGGGCCCAGCACAGACTTGCCACCCAGCCCCCCACAAACACATCCCACCCGCTAACCTACGTCATAGAAGAGAAAATCTTCTTCTGTTTCTGAAAGAGATTCAGGTGGCCCATGTGAACACACACACACACCCCACTGGGACCCCAGGGTCCATCCGCTATGCTCGAGACTTGCAAACAAACGTGAAATGACTTTTCTGTTTTCACATGGGAGCAGCAGAAGAGAGGATGAAAGGGGTTCCAAGGGGCATGTGTGAATTCAGGCTTTATTTAGTGGAGGGGAAAACGGGCTGCCAACTCACAGCCAACTTATGACAACCTTGCCAAGAATTTAAGGCAAGAGAACAAGGCTGGTTTGCATTGGCTGCCTCTGTACAGCAATGCTGGACTTCCTTGTTGGTCTCCAGCCGAGTACTTACAAGGGCTGGCCCACTTACCTTCTCCAGGGTGAAATGTATGCAGCGGGTCCACTTTTCATCCTACCCGTCAGTTTAAGAAAGCTGCAGGCATCTTTTCTCCCTTTCCCATTTTACCCCTACAACAACCCTGTGTCATAGAATCATAGAGTTGGAAGGGGCCACACAGGCCATCTAGTCCAACCCCCTGCTCAACGCAGGATCAGCCCAAAGCATCCTAAAGCATCCAAGAAAAGTGTGTATCCAACCTTTGCTTGAAGACTGCCAGTGAGGGGGAGCTCACCACCTCCTTAGGCAGCCTATTCCACTGCTGAACTACTCTGACTGTGAATTTACCCCCCTGATATCTAGCCTATATCATTGTGTCAGTTAAGCTGTGTGAGTGACCAGCCCTAAGTCACCCAGGGAGCTTCATAAAAGAAGCCATGTGAACCTGGGTCTCCCAGGCCCTGGTCCAGCACTCCAGCCCACAACCCCAGGGTGGCACAGAGGCAGATGAGCAGCCTGCATGAGGAACTACTGAAGGGTTCTGTTCTACTTTCTGCTGAGCTGTTACCTCAGCTGACAGCTATGTCACGTGGGTGGAAAAACAAGGGCTGCTTCACTATCTACAAAGAACAAATGCAGATTTTCTTTGTGTAGGCTTGACCCTGAATAATCAGGGCTAGCCTGGGCATGTGGCTCCAACTTTGCTTGTGAACTGACCATATGACCATACACCATGAACAGGGCTTGAGTCTCTGCTCCACATTTGTAATATGGTGGCAGTAAGATTGACTGGCCTTTTCAGAATGTTGAGAGTTTCTGAAATAAAGTACAGGAGCCACTTGTTTAAAAAACGTGGTGTATAAAAGTTTTTCTCAGAAGATTTGAGGAACAGACGACTTATAATTTTAAAAATTTCACATAGCTTCAATATCAGAAAAAGAGAGAATTAATTCAGTTATCAATTCCAGTAGAACCAAAATATGGAAGTTTGAATGACAAACTGGGTGGATCTATTAAAAGTGCATTTTGTGTGGACTTTGGGGCAGAGTCTGCACTTACAGAGCGCTTTGAACTCGGGTCTTCCTCTCCCTCCCCCCCATTGAAACAGGAAAGTGTTCTGCACGTGGTTAGGGTGGTTCAGAAGGGGGGGGAGCCAAGCCGCTTTCTTTTCTTGAAGGGGCGGGGGAGGAGCCAAGCAGGGAGCCTCTTTCTTTTCTTGGGGGGGGGGGAGAGGATCGAAAAAGGCAGGATGGAAAAAGGCAAAGACAGGACCGACAGAAGTTGAGAGAAATTAGGGGCTTCTCCTTTAAGGCAAGCTTGTCACATGAGCAGGTGTGGCCTATCAGAGGTTCTCTACCATGGAACTTGCTTTCCCTATCAGGATTTGAAAAATATTGAGGGTTAAAAGCGCTCTAAGATATTGCACAATAAAGGCAGGGTCACTCTGGATCAATCCTTCTTGCTGCAGAAGGAAAATTTAAATCGCCCAGAATCCAAACGGAAATCGCATTCTGTGCAGACGCAGGGACTGAATCGACCTGGGATTGGAATAAAAGCTCCGTGCAGTTTACACCTGGATCTGAGAATCAAGATTGTGCTGAACTAGAAACGTTTTATTCTTGCAATTTTACATTGGAGTCCTAAATACAGTCACATCCTCACTGATGTAGAAGAGTACAATTTTGTTTAGAATTGTACAGTTGATGGCTTTTAGAACAGGAATGCTTGTTTTCTCCTGGCTGCCTGAAATTCAGGAAGATTGACCCTTCTTTAAGTGGCACAAGACCTGAGAATTTCTCTCCAGTTGGGCATTACGGGGAAAGTTTGAACTGGAAATGTGTTTCCCATTAAATCAGATTATTATCGAATTGATTTCTTAACATAACTAGCTTTAATTCCAGTGTTAAAGAACATCACTCAAGTTTTTAAAAATGGACCGAAGAACAAGGATTTTTTTTTGTACACTTGTAGTAAAATTAAAGCTGAGGAGAAAAGGTAAACAGTGTGTAAAAAACATCATTCTCCATGAATGCATAGTTGAACTTTGAATCAGTAGGTAGTGTGACTGAAAATCGGCTGTTGCAATGACATGACTTTAATCCCTCCAATCAGATATGCTTGCACTTAATGCACAAATTGGATAGAAGTCAATGTGCAACTGACCTGTGCGATCTCCACAGTGTCATAAATTAATGGGACATGTTGTACACGTGCATGGATGCGGCTGGGAGTGCCACTATCTATAGTGTTCAAGAAAGACTGGTGATAGTTCAGTTCCATTCACCCAGTTCTGTACTCTGCTTTCCCTGAAATTTCCAGGTTATATCAAGAAGCTGAACATACATTCAACCCCCCTCCCCCTTATGTTATCTTTAAAAACAGTGCAAAGTGCAATGAACTCTGAACCAGGGATCGCTGCTGATTTTCCCTTAGGGAGGGGAGAGGCCCAGAAAGGTCACCTGATGGCACCCAGAGAGTTTTTTTTGTTAAAGAGTGCTATGAAAATCCAATTATTCAAAGGCACAATCCAGATTTGCGTCAGACCTTAATTTGCTGCCCTGGTTAATGACACCAGCCTTAATCACACCACTCAGAATGTCCAATGATGTTCAGTCTCCAGGACCTTTCTCTTATGTGACCGAATGAAAGCGATCCCAATGGAAAGAGAAACATCCAGTAGGATGAAATTAATTCAAAAGAAATTCCATCTAAACATCCGGAAGAAGTTCCTGACAGTTAGAGCGGTTTCTCAGTGGAACAGGCTTCCTCGGGAGGTGGTGGGTTCTGCAATCTTTGGGAATTTTTAAACAGAGGCTAGATAGCCATCTGACGTAGAGGCTGATTCTGTGAAGGCTTAAGGAGGTGGCAGGTTACAGTGGATAGGGTTGTGAGTGATCTGCATTGTGAATGACCCATGAAGTCCCTTCCAACTCTATGATTATATGATTCTATGATTCTATGACATCATCAGGAGAGGGATCTAAAAGCCGCCAACATTTGGAGGCTATGCAGGAAATATTCCTCATGCGGAAATAGTTAAAGACTTGGTACAAAGATTGATTTCTTGGATAAATGTGAGTAAACCTGGATCATTTCCACATGGCGAGGTAAAAAGTGAGAGGCTTCCTGCTGGCAAATGTGGGATGATAAATCTCATGTTTGCAGCCCTCCTCACCCCTCTCGCTTTTCCCTGTTCCCCATCATGGCTTTTTGCTTCCTGACAAGGCTGCAAGGGAAAGCAAAACAAACTTCTCCCTCTACTCCTTGGCTTGTCAATCACAGCAATCTACCAATCACAGCACAGCAGTTCTCTCATGGACTGAAACTTTCCCCCTTCCCAACACCAAAATTATTTTTTTTAAAGGCACTTCCGCATTGCTATGTGGTAATGCCAGAACACAGGTCCAAAAATCAACATTGTCACGTTGCTATGGAGAAAGGCCAGAACGATAGAGCTCAGACACCTGTATGAGCAGGAGAAGGCAGCCTGATCACCCTCTCCCCTCCTCTTTCCCAGCTCATTTTCCACCTCCAGAAAACACAAATGGGGCCGTTTTTGCCTGCCCAAGTTGTGAGAAGGTTGGACAGGTAACTATTGTCCTCATTCAGACAGCTGCTTCTATGATACTAAACTGGGAGGGTAGCAAACACAACTGAAGACAGCAACAGAATACAGGATGATCTTGATAGGCTTGAGAAGTGTGCTAAACTGAATCAAATGAAGTTCAATAGGGACAAATGTAAAGTTCTACATTTAGGTAGGAAAAACCAAATACACCAATATAAGATGGGGGAGACTTGTCTTGGCAGTAGCATGTGCGAAATGGATCTAGGAGTCTTAGTAGACCATACATTGAACATGAGTCAGCAGTGTGACTCAGTGGCTAAAAAGGCAAATGGGATTTTGGGCTGTATCAAACGGAGTATCGTGTCCAGATCACGAGAGGTAATGGTACCGCTTTACTCTGCTCTGGTTCCGCTTCACTTGGAGTACTGTGTTCAGTTTTGGTCACCCCAATTGAAGAGGGATGTTGACAAACTAGAACGTGTCCAGAGGAGGGCAACAAAGATGGTGAGGGGTTTGGAGACCAACACTTATGAAGAAAGGTTGGGGGAGCTTGGTCTGTTTAGCCTAGAGAGGAGGTGACTGAGAGGGGATCTGATAACCACCTTCAAGTATTTAAAAGGGTGCCATATAGAGGATGGAGCAGAGTTGTTCTCTCTTGCCCCAGAGGGACAGACCAGAACGAATGAGATGAAATTAATTCAAAAGAAATTCCATCTAAACATCCGGAAGAAGTTCCTGACAGAGTGGTTTCTCAGTGGAACAGGCTTCCTCGGGAGCTGGTGGGTTCTCCATCTTTGGAAATTTTAAAACAGAGGCCAAATAGCCATCTAACTCTATGATTCTGTGATCTCTCTCCCCACCTCACCCATGACCATACATGTCTCTGGCCTTGAAGGCATAGCAAAATAAAGTGCCTATCAAATTTCTCTCTTTAGCATTTCTTTGGAATATCTGAAAAGATTGCAGTGGAGAAAGTGGAGCTGGGGTTAAAATAGTTCTTCCATGCCATAATCAAAGGATAGCGTGTCATGCTGGAGGCAGGAGAACATTGCGATGTGCTCTTTTTACTCCACCTAGGATTTGTCCACCGAAGAGGAAGTTGTTGCAATTCCTGTGCAGCAAGAAACTGGGTTACCTTATTATTATTATTATTATTATTATTATTATTATTATTATTATTATTATTATTATTACCATTTAATTTATATCTCACCTCCCCCCGGAGGCTCGAGGCGAGTCACATAAAATCAATCCCCTAAAAACAGTAACAAGAACAATAAAACACAGTACACCAATCACAACAAGGCAAGACAAGAATGGCGGCCAGATTCATGCAACTAACTCAATTTCCATAATCCTACTAAAAGGAAGAAAAGGAAAAAAAGGGGGGGTGGCTGATGGCATACACAACCGCCACATTTGTGAGGGGAGGGGCGGATCTCCCTTGCTGCCCGGCCTCAACCAAAAGCCTGGCGGAAGAGCTCCGTCTTGCAGGCCCTGCGGAACGTTGAAAGTTCCCGCAGGGCCTGCAGCTCACCCGGGAGCTCATTCCACCAGGTCGGGGATTGTGTCTGATTAATATGACCTCAGGCTGCTTGCCACAATCCAAATAAATGTGTTTGCAAATTCTTATCTTGAATCGCAAAGTATACCAAATGCAAGTAAAACCATACGAGCCAGACAAAGCATAGGGGAAAGGGACTCGATGCCTGCCTGAAGCACTAATCAGATGTGGGGGAAAGCCACCTGCCATGAATTATTGATTCAGCTGAAATATATAGTGCATCTTCATTTGTAAAACTGCCAACGATGCCTGCATGGCAAGCATTTCATTAACATTTCTTTTAAATTAATGGGAAAATTTACGTCATCGGAGCCAATCCAGTAACCGAGAGTGACTGCACTGTCATCAGTACTACAAAACTAATTGGCTGACATGAGACTAATAAGGATTAATACCATGTTCATTTTGAGGGTTTTGTTGTTGTTGTTGTTGCTGTTGAAAAGCTATTATAAAACGCAACCATTCAAAAGTTAAACTAAGAGAGTCTCTGCCTAGGGTGCCGTTGGGTCTGGGTTTAGCCCTGCATATAAGACAGGGTGTGCCCATCCACTCCTGTATCAAAAATGTTGCCTACACAGTTCCCAACTGGAATGTGAGCCTGGCACGCGAGAATATCACCAAACGCTTTGAAATGTCAATAGTTTATGGGAGGGGCGGGGGATGAGATCCAGAATCAGGCGTCCACTTGCCAAAGTCTTCAGTGTTGGTTATCTGGATGCTCCAGCAGATCTATGTGCAACCCGCTGCTATGCATGTATACATCTGAGCTGGGCTACTGTTCCCATCTTCTCTTTCTTAGTGAGCACTTACCTCAGGGATCCCCAATCTTTATGAACTTGCAGGCACTTTCGATATTCTGATACAGTGTGATGGGTACAGCCATGAAACAGCTGCCACAAAAAGGCTGTTGCAGGAAGTAGAGCCAGCCACAAAGTGGCCGCCACAGCTTACCTGCAGTCACAAAGTGAAGATCTTTGTGCAGTGGTCACAACAACTACCAAAGTAACATTTTAAAAAATCTGCACGGTTAATTAAATCTCCAGTGGCTAATCAGAAACCTTGCTGAGAAATACCCCACCTGACCATGCCATCTTTCCAAAAACGCTTGGCAGGCACCAGAAAAGACATCAGTGGGTGCCATGACGCCATGTTGGGGACCCCTGCATTAAATCATTAACCAATGTATTATGGCTCATGAGCACACTGTTTGCTTTCTGTTATCTGTCATGTGCTATTTTCTACAGCTTAGATACGTTTTTAATTCCCCTCATTTTCTCCAGCCCCCATCACACAGACATTTTGTCCGTAAGGTCTCACAGTTCCCAGAACTTTTGATGGGTCAAGGCGACCTTTTCCTCCTCTTTGACTTGCAAAAAAGTTTGCTGAAGCCAACATTAATATACATAATACAGAATTTTCCCTGCCCAGACACCTTTGAATGTGCTACGATATATATTAATGGGATTAACGTAGGGCTGGTTTGCTCATGCATTTAGTAATGCCTCATATTCACCCCTACATGTATGAATGGGCTGACAGAGAATAAATGAAACCGGCAGAATGCTTACATCTCCTCAAGAATAAACCTCAGTTTGAGTCAATTTACCCATTCATCTATACATGACAAAGTGTTGTGGAACCAAGTGTATGTCTGAATAAGCCCTACTGTCCTTGTGTAGGATCTTTTCCCAACTTCAAAAGCACCTTATTATTTGTTACAGTCCTTGCAACACAGGAAGATGTAGCTGATAGGCCAGTTTGCATTACTGGGTTTGGCCAGTTGACAGGCCAGGCTGCAACGTTGTCAGAAAGAAATGTTAATTAATATTGGGAAGCTGGTATTTGAGCTATTTGGCAGGTCAGGTTACCCAATGCCAAGCTCTCTCTATCTTAATCATTCCCTTCCTTTCTACCTCCTGCTCTCTTTGCTATTCTCCCCCTTCACCCCTTGCTAGTGCCCGCTGTATCAGCTACAACGGGCTTTAATTCTAGTCATGTATAAAAGCACCTTGTCAGGGAGAGAGATGGCAGTTTTATCAAGGTCAAGGAATGTATAGCTGTGGGAGGAAGTTCTGTGAGCCATCAACTATTTCCCCACTCCCTGCAGGTATTTTATTTATTCTAGTTTTATTTATTAGATTTTTATTCTGCCCTTTCCTGAATGCGCAGGGCAGGTAACAATAAAAGAACTATTGGATATAAAGATACGTTTCCATATAATAAAACATGAACTTCTTAAAACAGGAGGTGATTGGTTCAGTACCCTGGAGAAAAGGCCGGACTTTGGGGGATGATTACCACAAGAGTTCTAACAACTGTCTCTTCTAGCAGTTGGTGGGATAACAGCTTCTGGGCCACTGCATTTTTCCACACAAAGGGCAGCTGGTGTGTAAAGAAGATACTACCTGCCTTATTAGCTGGGGGGCTGGATGAGGAGTGGGGAGGGGAGGGTTGGTGGGGTTAGCCCTCATGAGGAATGGCGCTGGGGTTGATAGGCTTAGAACAAAGCCTTTAAAGAAATTAAAAGATATCCAGGGCAAACTTATGGTCATCTAGGTTGTGATTTAGACAGAGCCTTGAATAGGTGGGTTGAAGGGAGTAAAGAAAATCTTTTGAAGAAGCAACTGATAGGCTTACAGCAGTTCTACAGGCAAGTTTCCTCACAATTAGGATAGTTCCTGAGGGATGAAAAACTTTTTAAAATGGATGAAGCCACCGCTTTATTAGATGAAACTGAGGGGCACTTGGGGGGGGGAGATATCTTTTCTTACCTCCCATCAATCAAGCCATCAAACACCAGTCAGCCAGGTGGAACACTCCTATACAGAATAGTGTGTTATCACTGTCAGCAAGAGGAACATACAAAGGCTTATTATCCAAAATAAGGGAAGGGAAAAGCCCAAGCATCACTTCAAACTGTCAACATAATGAAAAAGGCAGAAACAGCCACTGAGACCCCAGTGACAGACTCTAAACCAGAGGAAGCACAGACAGACAGATGAGCAAGGGTTTTGAGAGGAATATTTAGAGCCCAGAATAGTAAATGGTGAACAAGTAACTGGCTGGAGAGACATAGGAACTGAAGCGACTGATAAAGCGAGGCCTGGTAAATAAAAATCAGTATTTGCCAGCAAGGTCCTACAGAATCAAGGTC
Source organism: Paroedura picta (assembly GCF_049243985.1). Taxonomy (NCBI): domain Eukaryota; kingdom Metazoa; phylum Chordata; class Lepidosauria; order Squamata; family Gekkonidae; genus Paroedura; species Paroedura picta. The sequence goes on from NC_135377.1 coordinate 27,290,704, forward strand.
ATAAGTGGCATAGAATTTCAAGCAGAGTTAGCTTGGGAGTTCAAATACAAAGGCTTTACAGGGAAGTAGACAGTAGGAGTTTGGGGGGAAACTAGGGGGCTTTCCGCACCGGGATCCTTGTAGCAAATTGTTTGCTGAACGAAAAATCGCCATTTAAAATAGTGGAATTCGTCATTATGCATACCTGACTTTGTAGTGGAATCCAGTTGCGTTTCCATCGTTTCCCACAAGCTTCCGGTCTCAGCAAAAATCGCTAGAAAGGAAGCGCTATTGCCGAGCTCGTCCCACCCCTGGCCGTCAAGCAGCCAATGGGCAGCCGTTAGCATGCTCCCAAACAGCCCCTTTCCCTTTAAGAAAGGTTTAAAAAAAACACACACCCATTGCAACGAATATGTGTTGATTCGTTGCAACGGAGAGACCCATCAGCTGGCAGGTGTGTTTGAGCTGTCGTTTCATCGTTGCCACGCTCCCCCCGAGTGAAAAAAAAAATCCCCCCCCCTCACGGGCCCGATTTTCGGCCGAAAACAGTGTAAAAAATAAAGGGAAAATACATCAGCAAACGGGCTTCTCTGTTGTTTGTGCTTAGTGACTAAACAGCTCTGGGGAGGGACTGAAGCCGGGGAAGCCTCTAAACAGAGGCTCGCTGGTGGGTTGAACTCCGCTCGCTCGGAGAAAAAAAAAAAGGTGATCGCTTCGCCGGAAGATCAGAGGAGAGAGCCAGGGGGAGGGACTTTGTAGAAACCACAACAATGGTAACGCACAGAACTTTCCCGCTAGTGTTGCAGATTGGTTGCAGGAGTGTAGCGCTTTCCGGAGGGTGAATCCACTTTTGGGGATTTCCCTGAAAGCGCTACAAGGAAGCGCTTTTTGCAGATCGGTTTCAGGTGTGTGGCAGATTGTCAACGACATTGTGCATAATGGCAAATCAGTAGCGTTTTCAATTGGCAACCATTGTGCGATTTTGAAGGCGTGCGAAAAGCCCCTAGGTGTTTCAACTTTATTAGGCAATCACTCAGTCTTGCAGACAAGACCTATAGCTACAACATCAGCCATGTAAAGGTGTTTTTTTTCTTTTACTGATGTTGTAACCATTTCCTTTGCCTGCCTAAATTTATTTGATAAGAAAAATAGCTTCAATTGCTAGCAGAAGGCCTCAGGCTTCAGAAGGGCAGACATCACCAGCCAAGCAGCAGACAGAAGGCTTTTTGAAAGAGTGAGCTGTATTATATTATACCCTTTTGAGGTCCTTCCCCCCCACCCCCCCAGCTTCCAGGAATTTCCCAACCTGAAATTAGCAACCTTATTAGCAAGGCCACCATGAACCTGCCACTTTTTAAAGGGTCTTGTGAAGTCCACCTTCTGTGGTCACCTTTCTCCTGAGCATCAAGAGTTTTGTAGAGCCCGCTGTAATTTTTTGCACAACAGGCTTTATTGGACAGTAGCACTCCCTGTAAACTTCTTGCTAGGTCAGATCCTATCCCCAAACAGTTTGCTAGAGCCCATTGTATTTTTCACACAATATGTAAACTGCCCTGAGCCTTATGGGAGGGCAGTAATTAATCAATTAATTAATATAATCATCAATAAAATATAAAGAAGTTGATAAATTTCAGGAGGTCTCCTCAAATAAGACTGATTTGCAAGCCCTGAAGAAGGTCAGAAAGTCATGCAAGGCTTGAATCTCATCCAGCAATACATTCTACCAGGACTGGGTCAAGGTGGAAAAGGCCCTTTGCCCTGGTGGAAACCAAGCAGACCTCTCAAGCAGATTATAGTGAGAGCGCCAGTCCCTCAGATATTTAGAGTTTCAAAGGTGAATACCAGCAACTTGATCTGGAAATAGATTGGTAACCCATGGAGCTACTGCCACAGCCCAGGATGGATACCTGCATTCCAGTTTACACCAGTCAACAACCTTTAACCTCAAGGGCAGCCCTGAGTACAGCCAATTACAGCAATCTAAGTGAGAGGTGACCATGGCATGGATCATTGTAGCAAGACTGGAACATGACAGGTAGGGCACTCATTGGTGGACTGACAGTAGATGGCAAAAGTCTGTGCAATGTTGGACACCTGTTTCTCAAATGAGAGAGAGGTATCCAACCATATATTGAGACTCCTTATAGAGTCCTGCACCCTAGCAAGAGCTGGAAGTTATGTTGCCAACAGGTCCATACTAACACAGCCCCATGAGCTCAGTCTTAGAAGCTTCAGCCAGTTTTCCTTCCACCAGTCCATCTAGGGATAGCAGACTCTGGTTGAACAGCAAGCAAGAGAGTTGGGTGTCATCATCTGTGCACTGATGGCACCCCCCCACACACACCCACACACACAACTCATGATGAGATAGTCCAGATGTTGAATAAGATCAGGGACAGGATCACACCCTGAGGAGCACCACAAACAAGCAGCATACTAGGTGAACTCCTGCCGCCAACAATAATTTTCTGTAGATGTCCCTGGAAGGATGAGGAAAACCACTGAAGCACAGTATCCCCTATCCCCAGGGAAGGGAGGGAATCAATCAGTATCAGATGGTCAACCATATCAAAAATTGCTGGAAGATGTACTAAAATCAGCAGTGCTGACCCACCATGGTCCCAGTTGGGATCTTTCTACACTAGTGGGTGGTTCAAAAGTTTTAAAACCTCTTCTTCTTCCTTGAGTTGCCGTTCAAGGCCAGCCTCATCTGAACTTTTTATTTCCTAGATTTAGCAATTTTGGGTACAGGTCAGTTGCTCATAAATCAGGATGGTATCTTACTAAAGATATGATTGGTCACCCCTGAAGACAACAATCCCTCATTTCCCTCTGCAGGACTTGAATCCACAGATTTTTGTAGCTGTACACAGAGAAGCTTTTGAACTCTGGTGCTGGAGAAGACTTTTGCGAGTCCCGGTCAGTCCTAGAGGAGATCAGCCCTGAATGCTCTTTAGAAGCCCAGATCCTGAAGATGAAACTCAAATACTTTGGCCACCTCAGGAGAAGGAAGGATTCCCTGGAGAAGAGCCTAATGCTGGGAGCGATCGAGGGCAAAAGAAGAAGGGAATGACAGAGAATGAGGTGGATGGATGGAGTCACTGAAGCAGTCGGTGCAAACTTAAATGGACTCCGGGGAATGGTAGAGGACAGGAAGGCCTGGAGGATCATTGTCCATGGGGTCGCGATGGGTCGGACATGACTTCGCACCTAACAACAACAACACACAGAGAACTACAGGCTAATCACTTCAGTATTTTATCACACACTTGACCATACACACATTCAATAGGCAGTCAGTTTAAAAGTGGGTTTGAAACTGATCACTTTGTTCAGGAGGAATTGTTTAATCTCAGGCAAGTGGCTAATTGCAAAGCTGACGTTAGCTGGATCAATGAATTTGCCCCTTTGCCATAGATTCCTTCCAGTGATTTTGAGAACAGAAATTGAACACAGTACACATTACATCCAAGGAAATTTAATAAATACCCCCACCTCTTTCATAAAACAGGTTTCTTGAGGGAAACCACAGCAGCTAGATGGATAAAGGTTTACAGCGTGATCATGCCGTAACATAGTGTCTGATCTAGCTATGTGTGGGGAAAAGATTCATATGAAAGGTCATTTCCAGCCCAGCTCTGATGTAGCACTGATGTTCCTTATCCTTTATACCAGTGGTCCCCAACCTTTTTATCACCGGGGACTGGTCAACGCTTGACAATTTTACTGAGGCCTGGGGGGGGTGTAGTCTTTTACCGAGGGACATCACCGACGCCTGAGCCCCTGCTCCACTTGCTTTCCTGCCAGTGCCTCTGACTTCCCGCCACCCACTGGGGGGCGCTGCCAGCAGCGGCTGTGCAGTGCCAAGCCGAGGGGGAGACCCAGCCATGGTGGTCACTGGAGAGCACCAAAGGTGAGCCGGAGGCAGAGTGGCAGGGCAGCCCCCGAGGCAGCAGCCAGGGAGGAGGATGAGGAGGAGCCGCGGCCCGTTACCAACTGATCTATGGACCACTACCGGTCCCTGGACCGGGGGTTGGGGACCACTGCTTTATACAGACCAATTTTCACTCTGTGATCTTCTCTCAACCCAACATCAACCCACTTTTTGGCAGAGATTCAGTGTGCATGGGAGTGTGTGGATCAAGTCAAAGGGATTCTAAAAAAAGTTTTAGCAGGAATGCTTCCCCTCTGCTCCCTGCGACAACGCAAAAAGCTCTGCCAGTCTACTTTAGGTACTGACACTTAGGTACTAAGTGGGCTTCCTTTTCTTTGTCCCCAGCCTATAGCCAGAAATGTTGAGTGGAGAGGACTAAGGTGCATAAAAGTTTGAGCAGCTGGACTATAAATGCAAATGGTTTAATTAAAAGGTCCAGGAAAGGAGCTTGGAATATCCCAGTTCCTTACAGGCCCATGTGGTTAGTCACCTACTGGTGCACCAACTGGTATTTCTGCTCAGCATCTTGGAGTAAAACTATACAAGTTATTGAAATTCTTTAGCCCTAATGATCCCCCCAAGGCAGAGTGCCAGGTTGGATTGGGACCATGAAGTCGAGGATGCTGTTAACCTTTCTCAACTAATGAGTCCTCCATGTGGCTTAAAGCCCTAGGAGAGGGAGGCAAGGTTTAGGAACCTGGGAGACACAGACAAGCCTTAATGAGGATTAAACCTGCCCTGGATGGGGGAAACCTTTCTAACAGAGAAGCCATTCAACCTCCCTGCCAACTATTGTAGCCCTTATCCAGATTGCCCAATGCATGCATTACTAATTTTTAGAGCCATCATGAGCCTGGTATTGCCATCCTGTAATGAAGTTTGGTTTGCAAGAGTGAGAAAGCAGAAAATGCAGATCACTGAATAATTTCTTACAGGTACATATTGTCCTACAGTTGCAGAACCCAGAATGTATGAGCTACTTGCAGACAAGACAAGGTCACGTACACACCCAGCTGGCTTGAGACAGAACACAGTTTCCAATTTACAAACGGGAGCATACTTAATAATTTCCCTTGCCTTGCATGTCTGAGACTGGGACCTTAGGTGCAGCTGGCAGGGAGCTCCTTCATGGCTGTGCTAAACGAGAGCCAGCGTGCCATAGTGGTCAGATTGATGAGAAATGTTCATTTAGAACACAGCCACCATGATATTTCTAAGTAGCCCAACTACACTAAGGGTGGGAAGTCTTCCCAAAATGAATGGCTGGAGACCTCCCTATTATCAAGGCACCCACTAGTAGAAGTCATTCAGTACACATATCTATTAAAATGTTGCAGGGCTTGAAGTGGGAGGCACCTCTGCAAGGATTCTAATCTGCTAGCACAAGATATATGTCGGCCAAGATGCCATGTATTTGCTTTCCAACAGGTTTATTGCTTATACATCCTAATCAAAATCTTCCAGTCAGTAGTATTGTAAGATCTCAGTCTTAAGAACTCAGTTACTCATCCCTGCAGGATAAAACCCAATCGTGACAGCTTTCCCTGTTTAAAGATGTACTCACTTCTGTTGAACTGGGGAGTCATATTGAACAAAACTTATTTTGTGATCTCCATTTCCTCATTGTGTTGGGATAGTAGCTGCTGAGTCACTGCAGCCATGTATGAGCGCAGAAAAAACAGAGTCCTTATTAATGGCTAGTTGGGTAACATTGGTTTTGAAATCAGGAAACACTGTTGCGTTGCAGTGCCTTACTTTGTTCTCCCCCGTCAGAAGAGTGTCATTTGAAGTACAAAAGCAGAAGGAATAACTCCATTCTCTTAACTGCAGTTCCACCCCCAGAGCGCCATGGTGAACAAATTTTGCATCCCCTACATCAGGGGTAGTCAACCTGTGGTCCTCCAGATGACCATGGACTACAATTCCCATGAGCCCCTGCCAGCTTTTGCTGGCAGGAGCTCATGGGAATTGTAGTCCATGAACATCTGGAGGACCACAGGTTGACTATCCCTGCCCTACATGATGCACCCAGCGCTAAATCCATTTAGAGAGCTATTGTCGAGTTGTAGAGTGATCTGACAGATGATTGTTGAAGGCACTTTGGCATGGTCAGAAAAGGACACAGGATACTCTGTTCTTATTAAGAGCTAGTATGCCCTTGCGGTTAAGAGTGTCACATTAGACTCCGGGGAATATTTGTGGTTTGAAAGCCAGCTAGAAGATGATCTTAGGCCAGACACACACTCACATGGTAGTTGTGAAGATGAAACAGAAGAGTAAGCTGCTTTGCGTGTCTTGTGGGGAGAAAGGCAGGTCATAAATGAATGAATTCATAAATAAGGCGTACTTCAGCATCAGCATACCATGCTGGTTATGCCTGTTGCATACATTCAAAGTAAAGATTTGTATGAATTACTTTTTCTGATCATAGGAAGAAGCAAATTGACAGAAAAAAACCCTTCTCGAATCACCAGTCATTTTGGGTTGCCAGATGTGAAAGGAAATGGGGACAGATGTTGGAATATTGTTGCAGATTTCAAGGCCTGGAGTGCAGATATTAAGTCCAACAGGAAATTGGACAAACCAACCAGGTGGTCTTTTGCACAATCACGGATCACCAACAGTGACGGCCGTGATTATTCTCACAGTCACCCCACTACCATACTGTTAACTATTGCATAGCTTTGATTACATTATTCTGTTACTTACAAAAAACTAAGGAAACAGAAGTATTTTCCCATGGAGAACATCCTCAAAAAAGCAAGGGGACCCCTAATTGTCTGGCAGATAGATGGATATAAATAGCTGGGAGGACAGGAATGGAGCCAAGCCCTTCAGCAGAAGCAGCAAGATCTCTTGCTACTTCCATCTAACTTCTGAGGGCAACATGGAAAAGGGGCTTTGAGAGTTCAGCTTTTTAGTTTGCTAGAATGCTATAAAGGGACCAATTTATTTACAAACCATCTTTAAAATACTGAACTTGGACCTTTGCTTATCCACTAAGAACAAAGTTTACACAGCTGCATTCAAAAATATTAGATCACATTGATAAAATATCTTAGAACTACTCATTTATGTCCAATTACTTGGATTTAAAAGGTATTTCAGGCTTCAATCCTAAACACACAGTGTTAAGCAGCCCCAGGGAAATCAGTAGGTTTTCATTTTTGAGTAAACAGATTTTGAATTAGCCTGGTTGTTCCAAAATATGTGTTTTATTTATAGAGGATGTTATTTGGAAGATGCAGAAACAGGATAGGCTGAATTTCAGTGCTAATAGTAAAATATATAGCACATTAGGCTACCAAGAGCACTTGCAGAGTAGAGGTGATACTTCATGGTGTTCCAACATTTTATGGTCTAATCCCTTTGAAGACTCCAGTTGATGGCTGTGATTACTATCTTGCATTAATCCCTCCTAGACCTGTCCTGTCAGCCTTTCCTTCTACATTTACCAGAAACCTTTGAGAGCTGCAATCCTAAATGGACACACACAGGCCCATTACACACACACATCTCTTTGCAGATTTAAGCCTTTAATCTTGATAGGATTCCGTGCCTGCCTTATGCACCATTCTTTTTTCTCCAGTGAATTTATTCTGCAGCTACAATTGAAAAACCTCACACTTTTGGAAATCAGGCTGGAACATTACTTGTGACGTGTGGGAGGTGATGTCCAAAGTTGTTGCTTTTTAAAAATATACACTATTGCTCTATGGCAGCTGTGCATTAGTTCCTTGAATGAAAGGGAAGAGAAAGAAGGCAATGGGGGGAGGGGGAGAAACCCCCGATGTTGAAACTCACACAACTTGAAAAAAAAAACTGACAAGCAGCTGGAAAGTCCCATTTTCCGTATTAAGATCACTACAGGATTCTCTGCCATTGTGAAAACTGGGAGTCACATGATCTCATAAAATGGGGGAACATGTTAAGTGTAGAGAATGCACAGCACAGTCCACTGACACAAGGATTGCAAGATATGATTTGCTATGTTTGTGTGTGCACACAACTGTGCAAAGTCAGCAAGAACTCTACCATGCTATGCACAGGCTGCAATTTGTATGGAGAACCTTTTTAGTCTTGTGCACTCTGACCTCCAAATGGATCGATCCCAAGATTCTTAAGTTCAGCAGTTTGCAGAAGGTCCATGTAGCTCAGCCAGCATTTTAATTTTAAGCTTCCAGAGACTGCCAAAATGGTCCTACCAAACTTTTTCATTAAATCATTAAAGGGAAAAAGGTTTCCAGAGCTTTAGGCTTCCCATCCCATTGTCTTTCTCTGTTTATATCTCATGTCAATTTCATTTCATACTGACAATTCCCCACTTTTGTTTGTATGAAGTTCTGAAATCTTTTCTTTTTTTTTGGCCTTGGGAACACTTCTTTATGCCTCCTCCTTGATCACCCTTTCAAGTCAATACCAGCAGGGAACTAAACCTCACACAGTTCCTTTCAAACTTTCCCCCATAATTTAAATTTTTTAAAATTCAGCGACCCTAGACTAGCGATAGTTCCATAACACTAGACTCATGCCACGTAAAAAGAAATGTGGGGGAAATGCTACTTGTACACCAATGAAGGAGAGAAGGATAGCAGAAGGTGCAGAGTGGGCAGAACCGCTTCCCACCGATTTCCCTTCTTTTTGCATCCAATCACCATTCGTTCTAAACAGTTTGAAGGCATCTCTCATACATTCAACCATATACAAAAAGTTTAGACTTTGCCCATCTGCAAATTCTAGCCTCTTGTACCGTCTGAACCAAGAGATTCTTCAGACACTGTTAAATGGGGAAGGATTACTTTTTAGTCTTGGAGACTATATTTTCAGTCGCAATTGCTATTCTGAAGAGCCATGTATGTAAGTGAACACTGATTCCATCAGATCAACACGTAGGCTAATGTTAAGTTATTCACTATGAAGGTATCTGTGTCTCTAAGCAACTGTTAATTTTGCATTCTGTCCCTCTCTGGAAATTTGTTCATATCAGCATATCCTGCCTGCTACAGCAAAACTTTAGGCCTTCATTTCCAGTATTTTATCAGTAAACAGAAATTGAGATGCCCCATCCAGACTGAGAAGAATGTTACACAGTACACTGCATAAGCAAAAGCAAACACCTGGGCAATTGGCTGTCCGTAATGCAAAATGATATATCCTAAAATGAAACATATGCATCCTTTTTAGCAGATGTACACAGTAAATGTACATAGTAGATGGTAGATGTACATAAAGGTTATCGCTTGGATCTAGTCAGCAGTTTCACTCAGTCTCCCCTCTTCATGACACTCCCCATCCCATCTGTTTATTATGCATGCAGATTCCATGGTACACAGCAAAACCTTTTTGTAATCAGTAAAAAAGCTGATTGGATCCAATCCTGTGTGCCTCCTCCACTGGGACAATATAGCTGTTTTCTTACAAAACTTGCATACCGGCATTTTGCTATATGTAATGTGCAAATCCACTTTGAAGGTCAAAACACATTTTACTTTGCACTGGGATATGACACATGATCAACTCTCAGGGCATTTCCGCACCCGTTAAATATAGTGTGATGTTTGTCAAAAGAAGTTGCTATACTCCGGCCCTCCCATATGATGTCACCAACATCCAGCGTCTGGGCAGTAACCGGCTCACTACATCCATTTTAAAGTGCTAGTTGGGGAATTGCATAAAGTGGATTTCCCAACCTATTTAGCGCAAGCTACCAGAGAGTAACCAGCAGGCAACCAGCAAAGGGAAGGTATGGAGGCTCAGACGCACTAAAGGTGCCTGCTTCATCCCGCCTTCGCACCCGTTTCCCTCTACCTTGTTCCCGGGGACAGGAATTTCTTTTTAAAAATGGCTAACTTCCTGGAGCAACTAACAGGTGGACGAACGTGCAGGCAATGCCAGAAATAAACAGATATTACTTTTCAAAGTTGTAACACAAAGTGTTCTCCCCCCCCCCAAAAAAAAATCAGGAACAAGATTAATTTTTAAAAGTATCAAAGGACCTGTGATCCCATTAGAGGCGGTGTTCAAAATGCACTATGCATCTATGATTCTATGCATAGGCGATTCAACAGAGAAATATGAATTAAAAAAAAATAGCAGGCATCACAGGACCTTTAAAATATGGAGAAAGGGGCTTGATTGCCTGGACTGATTAACAGTCGAAAGCACAAGGCATATAAGGCACGTTGCTCCTGCCATTTCAAGGAGCAGATGTGGAGGGTAAGACACATGAAAAGAAGGCAGACAAAGGCAAGACAGCAAAAAGGTGAGGAGGGGCCGGGAGGCACAATAAAATTTAGCGTTTTGCTATTCAGCTGGTATAATGCTAGTGTGGAAATTGCCTCAGATCAGTCAGACTCACTGGATGGCCTGTGGGTAGTTATATCTTTCTTATCTTTACTTGCTCATCTCTAAAACAAGAACTAAAATGACCTCACAAAGATGTCATGAAGATGAACAAGAATATTAAGACCATGTCTGATTAAGAGATAGAATTAAAATATAAAACTATGTGTTGGATCCCACCTAAAATTTCCAAACGAACAGATCATTTTTGCTATATATATCCCCCCTCTTGTACCTCTTGTGGCGCAGAGTGGTAAGGCAGCAGACATGCAGTCTGAAAGCTCTGCCCATGAGGCTGGGAGTTTGATCCCAGCAGCTGGCTCAAGGTTGACTCAGCCTTCCATCGGTCGGTAAAATGAGTACCCAGCTTGCTGGGGGGTAAACGGTAATGACTGGGGAAGGCACTGGCAAACCACCCCGTATTGAGTCTGCCATGAAAACGCTGGAGGGCGTCACCCCAAGGGTCAGAAATGACCCAGTGCTTGCACAGGGGATACCTTTACCTTTATCCCCCCACCTCAAAGTATGGCAGATCTCTGCCTCCTTCTGCAATCTATACCTGGAGTCCCCTTTCCATAGTTGAAACATGGGGGAGGGGGGCACCATTTGGTCCTGTAGTACAGGGGTAGTCAACCTGTGGTCCTCCAGATGTTCATGGACTACAATTCCCATGAGATGCAAATGCTGGCAGGGGCTCTTGGGAATTGTAGTCCATGAACATCTGGAGGACCACAGGTTGACTACCGCTGCTGTAGTATAACAGGGCATGTTCTGTGGATGGAAAATCTTTAATCTGTGGAAACTTTCAACAGGATTCAAGTCAAAGACATACAACTATCTTGCATTGTGAAAGGAGTTTGTAAATATTCCTAGAATTGTAGTTAGTGGGCAGGAGGAGGATCCTATCAAGATGATCGTGTGCTATAAGCAAACAGCTGGACTGAACCAGGTGCACCAGGCCATATCATTTTATCATTCAGAATCACACGCCCAATATTTGTTTCACATGCCTCCTCCCACAGAACATCGAGATCACACTACCTGACCTCTGGTCCAATTTTTATTTGCTTCCCATCATTTGACGTTTCTGGTAAACAAGCTAAGGAAGGCTTGGAAACCTGAGTCCACGCTGTCCTAGTTTTAATTTGTAAAAGCAGGCATGATAAACTAGGCACAAAATATCCAACAGCCGAATTTGTCCAAATCATTGCTTGCAAACTTCCCAAAACTGTTGCCTGATTTAACTTTATGCTGGAACTGAATATGCAGGCAGTATTCTTTTTTTGAAGTACCAATCAACTACAAGGGCTATAAAGCGCTTTCCACGGTACCACACAATAAAGCTCAGTCTCTCTAAAGAGTAATTTTCTATTTGTTTTGTCACAGAAAGCGCTGTGGTCCTTGGTACAGGAAGAAGTAGATCAAGGGAAAGAAAAGGGATTAGGTTCCTGTGCACACACACAGCAACCAAGAGCTCACAACAAATTGCCTTATGCTGAGTTGGACCATTCATCTCAGAGGATCACTATGCCTGCTCTGACTGCCAGCTGCTTACTAGAGTCTCAAGGCACAGGTCTTTCACATCACCTGTTGGCTCATCTGAAAGAAATGAGGATTGATCCTGGAACCTCCCGCATGCAAAACGGATGCTCGACCCCTGAACCACAGCCTCCCCATAAAACTGAATGAAAGCAAGGAGACTAAAAAAGTTGGGAAGGGTGCCATTATCATGCACAGAGTTTGATCTGTGGGGAGAAACACTTGAACAAAGTACTCCTACAAGGGCCATGCATGCAATCTAATAACATGTTCCCTTAAGACTCGTCTGTGGGATTCTCACCCACTTTCAGCAGCTGCCACTCTAAAGCTGAAAGATACCTTCTACACAGGACAATTTTTGGTTGTAAGGTGAGAACTTAAAACATTCAGTTCCTATAGTGTGTACGTCCTTTTCTTTAATATGACTGAGGAGAAGCAGAAAAGTAGATTTGTTATTCTACCCAAAGGCAGAAGAACAAACTGTCAAACACACATAGCAGGAAGAAATCAATGAACTTCCCTTTACAATTTTCAGTGTCATTTTATTCCATATTCCTGAATGCACCATTGTTGAGTTATGTGATACTGCCAGTCTTTAATTCAGCACAGGTTTTAGCAAGCTACTGTAAGACCGCAGTCCATTTAAACAGTAAATATAGTAGTACTACAATTTCCACTGATTCAAACACAAAATAGATCCACGTGATGCAATTCTGTTCAGTTAGACATTTCTGAAATTGCAAAATCATGTCCTCAGTTTTCAAAATAACAACCCCAAAGAAGTAGTTCCGAGAAATGTTTCAAGAAGTCCACTCTTTCAGATCAATTTTTGCTGAATGTACAAAAACAACTAATCGACATTATTTTACCTAAAATCACCCTTTCTACAAACAGTACCCTTTTTTGTCCTGATGGGAACTCAGTGAATCCAACAAACATTCTCAGTACTGTGGGGTTTTCATTTTCTTAGTGACAGCCAAATGGTGAAGAGTGACTATAATCCAACTACTTAAACAGAAGACCAAAACACAGCATTTTTAATCAGTTTATTATCTTCCATCAACTACAATTGTAATTCTTAAGTCACTTGTTCCAACCAGCTGGCATAACATCAGGCCAGAGGTTTTGAAGACTGCAGTCAAAGGGATTTTTGACAACCTAATGCATTAGCAATTCAAAAACACAGTGCCACTCGATGTAGCGTTATATACCTTCCAAAGGCATTAGAAAGGCATTAAACTCTGAATAGGAAAGCACCATCTGAGTAGGACTTGCACAGAATGTTGTGGATTTCAAACACTTTCAGAGTCTAGACGAATAAATCTTTCTTAATTATTAAGATCTGTCGCTTACCATAACAGCACTTATCCTTTGATTCATGCAAAAGGCTGCACACTTGCTTGATATAACTTGGGAACCAATACTGAATAGGTCTTGAGTGTTTTCCTTGTCTAGAACTGTTCAAAGAACTCTTTCAGTCGGCACTTAGAATCGATCTGCATTCCGTCACTGTTCACATCACTTTTCAATCATTTACCAGTAAAGTTTCCATTATTCTGAATGAAAAGTCACTGGTTGGTTTTAAATACTGAGGGCTTTCAAGGGTTTTTTTTCTGAGTTTTCTCTTGTACCTTCGGTGCCTTGGCTGCACATCTAGATTTGAATGCCTGCAACATTTCTAAAGTTGTCAAGTTGGCGCCTTTCATAATCAGTTCTTCACCATCAGCTGTAAAGAAAAGAACACACTTTACAATACAAAGGGGGGGAGGAGCAATTAATTTAAAATGGTGATTTATTGTTCCACATGAAGCTAAACGAACATACGGTCATTCACTCTTAGCTAAATGTATTCTATATAATCTGAATTAATTTATTTTGGTAAATACAGATAATGCAAACTGATTGCATGGAGATCACATCTATTATTATTATTAGGCTGCTTTCTAAAACTTGAAATGATTACTTAGGAGATTATATTTGCATCAACAGATTATTCTTTGCACAGTGAGAAATACTAGGTAAATACAAGAGGCCAGAATCCAAACAGTCTTAGTTGTGTGACAAATGTGCACAAATTCATGGTACTGATATTTCATGCCAGTAGAAAGACTCATAATGTGTTGAATGCTGCACTCAGGTCCTCTTAAGGGGTTGGATGGGCCTGTCAGAAGACTGCTGCAAGAAGATGGAGTCTAAGGCTCCAGTATATGTGTGGAAACCATCTTTTTAGACTTTGGATGTCATGGGCCCAAGTCTGGGTCCCTCTGAAACATTATCCCTTGGGCAAGCAAGGAACCAGTGCTCAGACTTGTGAGTCCTCAAGGTCATCTTCACACAAAATAACAAGACTTTGATAACATATAAGATTTATTATATACTTTACGAAATAAGGTATCACTAGGCAACACAATCTCTACAATCCTGCATCAAGGAAAGTAAGAAAAACTAACTCCTCTATAAGGAGCCTCTTGTGGCACAGAGTGGTAAGGCAGCAGACATGCAGTCTGAAAGCTCTGCCCATGAGGCTGGGAGTTCAATCTGGCTGGTGGAGGAGAATACATCACGCAGCCTGCTGATCCTAGACCAGCAAGATGATAAGACCTTAAAAGGCTTGAAGCAACTAGCCAGAGAAGGCTCTTCTGAAGCATCTGTAGAACATCCTGTAAGAGTCACAATTAAGATAACAAGCTGTGCAAAGCATCTAGGTTTCTCCTTTGTCTATCTGTTGTCCTTTGCTATTGATATGTTCATAGATACCAATCTGTAAATAAACAAATATTTGGGGCTAATATAGCATTTCTGCCTCAGTGACCTTCATATTCCACTGGTGCACACAAACTTACCTCACAGTAGTGAACCCAAATTTGTTTCTTTTAGAACACCTAGAAATTGACGGGAAGGGTTATAGTTTAAAATAAACCCAATTCCCCTAAATCATAGGAGACCGCGTGGGTTCCCTCCATTGACAGAAACAGCCTGTCACAATGATTGCCAATTAGCATGATCATGAATACATATATTATAACAAAAAGGTCTTTCAGATACTCATGATTACCTGCATGGTCAGCACACATTGAAGCTAAGGGCAGGAAATACAACAATGAGCAGCTATTGTTGACTCCCCCTATTATTATGATGCCAAAGAACCTTCAGATCCTCATCCCTGCCTCCTCCTCAGAATTATAAAGTGCTGTCACTTATCAGTTGATAGTACAATTTCCAAAGTGCAATTCTAAACAGAATTACATGCCTCAAAGCCCACTGGAGTCAGTTTAGGACTTCACTGTCAGATAGTCAATAGCTTATGGAGACTACTTTTTTTTTTAACAGAGATTATTGTTCTCCATTTCTTACTCTAAAATTAGAATCGCTAGATTTGAGAAGTGGCGAAGGATACAGGAATGGGTGATTAATAATCAGTGGGTTATTACTTCTAAGACTCTTGGAATCCATTTCATTTGCTCCATCCTCCTCCAAACTATGCCTCTTTTATGTTAAACAGATAATATTAAATTCACAAGTCACACCTGAATTTCTCTGGACCAAAATAGGGCATTTGATAAGTCCAGGAAGCAACATTTCAGAGTGGGGAAAGGCCTGTGACAAATATTTTACATCGCAGAAGTTTGGGGGATGGAAGGTACCAAACTGTTAGAATTGATTCCTTGGCTGAAGAATGATGTTGGTTTCAGCTTAAAAAACCCACACATTTAGGATTATCTATTGGCAAGAATACATAGAGCCTCTTGTGGTGCAAATACAGCCTCTTGTGGCGCAGAGTGGTAAGGCAGCAGACATGCAGTCTGAAAACTCTGCCCATGAGGCTGGGAGTTCAATGCCAGCAGCCGGCTCAAGGTTGACTCAGCCTTCCATCCTTCCGAGGTCGGTAAAATGAGTACCCAGCTTGCTGGGGGGTAAACAGTAACGACTGGGGAAGGCACTGGCAAACCACCCCGTATTGAGTCTGCCATGAAAACACTAGAGGGCATAACCCCAAGGGTCAGACATGACCAGGTGCTTGCACAGGGGATACCTTTACCTTTATTGGCAAGAAAGGCATAATAAAGGGGTGGCCAAACTGTAGCTCTACAGATGTCCATGAACTACAATTCCCATGAACCCCTGCCAGCTAATGGCAGGGGCTCATGGGAACTGTAGTCCATGGACATCTAGAGAGCCACAGTTTGGCTACCCCTGGTATAATGTGTTTGATGACAGCCTTCTAGTTATAGTTTGCAAAACAAATGGTCAGTGGCAGTCAAATTAGACAGCATCTTCTCATTCAGCCCACATATGGCCTAGCCAGAGAAACTCTGGCTTTAACTGTAGGAACAACTATTATTTATACTATTTTTCAGCAGTATTAGAGTAACATCATTTCTCAAATCACATTAAAAGCCACCTAGTGGCCTCCAAGCATACTGACACAGGTGGCATCCCTCTCCTATTCTCTCTCTCTTCACCTAGACCAGGGGTAGTCAAACTGTGGCCTTCCAGATGTCCATGGACTACAATTCCCAGGAGCCCCTGCCAGCATTCGCTGACTACCCCTGACCTAGACTAACTAAATGACACCCTAGAAAGCCTTAAGGCAGACAATCGAGTTCTCGCCTCTTAACACTGCAGTGGAGAGAAGGGACATGAGCACTAATTATCAAAAGCAAAATATATATGCACCATCAACTTCTTATTTCCTATAGGTGTTCCTATTTATAATGGCTTCTAAAGGAAAGAAATATGACCAAGAAAAAAAAATACACATTTGAGAAATGTGTTGGATTGTGAACTGATTTTTTTTCCATGAAGGCTCCTTGAGTAAAACAGGTTGGGAGTTAGCTTTCTGAAATTCAAAGCCAAGGAGGAGTTCTAATTTTTTTCAGACAGGGCTGCTCGGGTGTTGTAAGAGCCAACAACTATTAAATCCAAAAGGGAGCTGCAACTGTTAACACATAAAAATTAATACATTTAAATTGCATTAAACATAAAAACTCTTACATCTTTTGTTGTTGTTAGGTGCGAAGTCGTGTCCGACCCATCGCGACCCCATGGACTATGATCCTCCAGGCCTTCCTGTCCTCTACCATTCCCCGGAGTCCATTTAAGTTTGCACAGGGATAGTCATGTTAGCTACATCTTACATCTTTAGTAAGGTCAAAAGGGGCCAGACTACAGCATGAAGGGCCTTACGCACTAAACCCATTCTTTAAGCTCTAAAACAGACAACACAACCTTACCGAATTGAACATTTATTACTGGTTCTGATCCATCGTGCTTCACTTCTGCTTTCAAATCACAGTTGCTGTTGGATACATAGGCTTTCTTCGTGTATAAACACTGAAGGAAGTTTCTGATCAGGGAATATGGAAATACAGATCAGTGCCACAAACCAGCAATTTACACTTCCTATCCACTTGTGAGGGGAACCACGGCTCAGACCTGGCCCATCTGCTTTCCATGCAGAAGGGATCAAGTGGCAGGAGCTGCTGCAGACAGAGAGCCACTGCCAGTGAGAAGGGACAATAGTGACTATGACAGACCTACAGTCTGACTTCATCTAAGTAGTTTCATATGTTCATAATTTTTCATATCACTAGAATAAAGACACATTCATACCCTTAAGACACCCTCCAAGTAAAAAAAAAAAGTAAACTCTATAATTCCTTACAAACAAGTAGATTATACCAAATTGTTCTCTGACATACAAGCAAACATAATTCATTAAAGCAGTGTTTCCCAACCTGTCGATAAAGTGGACCCCAAACTTTTGCCATTTTATCCTTTGTGTGTGCTTTGTTTTCTTTAAGGGGGTCACTTTACCCAAAAGGCTGGGAACCAATGCATTACTGCCAGTACTATTGCATGGCGGGGGGGGGGGGGGGAGTGATAACTGTTGGGCGGCTGCAGGAAAACTCCTGCGCCTTCCCTCCAAAAAGGCCAGCTGCTCTTCGCCTGCTGAACTTCTGCCTGCAACTAGAGAAGCCTTGCAAGGAAGAGGAAGGAGGGAGGGAGCGAGAGCCCTGCCGCCTTTATCTGTGCCTTAGAAAGGATGCGGGGCCCTCCCCCGAGGGCAGGAGGCGCCGCGGAGCATCCCGCCTCACCTGGTGCTCTCCACGTTGGCCTCGAAGGGGCAGAAGCGCACCACGACACTCTTCACCTGGCCGAGAACCACGCCGGCCTTTTTGGGCAGCACGTAGGCCATCTCGCCTCGCTCGCCCACCCCCGCCAGGAAACGGAGGCCCCGGTCGCCGGAAGACTACAAGGCCCAGAGTTCCGTTCTGCCGCTCCAGGATGAGGCGGTCCTGGCCGCCGGCGCCGCTCGCTCCGCCTGGTGCGCGAGTTGTGCGGGCAGAGGCGCCAGTGGTTGGCTTCGGGCTGCCGCGCAAGGCGCATTTCGACCCCCCCTAGGAAGAAACGGGGGGGGGGGAGTCGCTCCTCCCAGACAAGGAGGCTTTGCAGGTCGCTGAGTAGTTTTGCAGGGCTAAGTGGTTGCTCGGCGGGTGCCGGAGGGCTCCTCGATTGGGCACCAGTCTGAATCTGACGTCGCAGCTGGCCCAAAGGCTAGACCAGCCGCACTCTTCACTTGTTAAGTGTTCTCTGCTGCCGCTGTTCCCTACGACAGGGTTAGTCAACCTGTGGTCCTCCAGAGGTCCATGGACTACAATTCCCATGAGCCCCTGCCAGCATTTGCTGGCAGGGGCTCATGGGAATTGTAGTCCATGGACCTCTGGAGGACCACAGGTCGACTAACCCTGCCCTACGAGGAAGAAGGCGGCCTGCCAACGCAGCAGTTGCAGGGGAGGGTGATATCACAAAAGGGGAATCGGCAAGAGTGGTTGTTTCAAAAGGCATGGTTTTAAAAAGAATGTAGGCGGAATTATTCAAGGCAGTGTTGTCTGTAGGCCTGGCCGTAGTATTACTGCGGAGCATTGAAGAAAAAATGGGAAAAGCCAGGGTTTGACAATTCTGTTCGGTCTCAGCGGCCAAAGTGTGGACCACTGGAAAAAGTAATACAGCCCTAAGAAAAGGGGGTTGTTTTTTTTAAGAATCTCAAAAATAGTTAGCACAAAAATCCATAGATAGAGACAATCGTATAGGATGCTTCGCTGAGCCTGTTCCAAGAAATGCAGGAGAACCCGAGCAGTGTCCTGCAGAATGCTGAATTTTCCAGCTCTTGGACTACGCATGTCAAGGCTCAGACATTCTCTGTAACACCACAAAGATTCTTGAGGGACATCAACTCCCCCCCCCCAAATTATACAGTATAACTTTTTGGGACACCAAAATATCTTAGCAAGTAAATCATAGAATCATAGAGTTGGAAGGAGCCACACAGGCCATCTAGTCCAACTCCCTGTTCAACGCAGCATCAGCCCAAAGCATCCAAGAAAAGTGTGTATCCAACCTTTGCTCAAAGACTGCCAGTGAATACCTTATTTCATTGTTAAAAGGCAAGTCTATAACAATGTTTCTGCCTAAGCATTTGACTGGTAGAATCCACTTCAGATGCCAGTGGCACATCCTCAGCTGGCGAACCTGGATGCATGGTGTGCAGAAAACAGCAGGGACAGAGACCCTGAAATGCAAGAAGTCCAGGATCTGATAGTATTGGACAAAATGAATACAGTCAAGCAAAGTACAGAAGCTTTGTTTTGATTTACGCTATGCCTTTATTGAGGATTTATTACTTCAGTTATACCCCCTCCATTTTAACCTCAGGAATACCCTATGAGGTAAATTAGACTGAGAGATTGTGACTGGCCCACGATCACCCAGCAAATCTGGGGGAATTCAAGCCTGGGTCTCCCAAATCCTAGACTAGTGCACTTAGTTTTACTTAATTTGATCAGCTTCTGTAAAAGGCTGAGGTCTTTGTTCAAGCCTTGGTACATTAAATCATGGTAAACCTCAGTAATCTCCCTTGAATTTCTTTTGTTGAATAATAGTGGTTTAAAAGTGATAGTAAACATTTCATTTAGTACTTGTATGGAGATGGATGGAGCAATCAGCATATGGGGAGGTGGGAACTTTTGATCACTGATAAAAGGTTGTTTGATCTCTCTGTGTTTTTGTAAAGTACACTGAATTCCAGGGGATTGATGGGCTGTTTTGACAAAGGTGACAGAATTGATTTTTGCTATATATTCCCTGTAATGTAAGAACATCATAGTCTGACGAAGAGTGGTTGCACTTGAAAGCTCACAGCCTGAATAAATCTTTGTTGGTGCTACTGGACTCTGATTTTATTGCAATTCATCTATTTGACACAAGATGGCAGAAGGTACACTTTCCAGACTTGGACTGCGACCTACCCTCCTGTTAAATCAGTGTAGTCATAACATTGTTCAATGGTCTGAAAGACTTTGGCACATGGGAATAGCTCTACAGAATTTTATCTGCAGATCTATTCTATTAGATATAAAATACATGACTTGCTACTATTATTGTCATTAGTTATTCATTTCAAGGTGCCTAATGTTCTACTCCTCAGTAGGCAAAAGCATAGGACAAAGTCACCAATTACAATAATAAGGAATGAAAATAATTGAAAGTAGAGCTTTTCAGTGTTTCTACCATATATAAAGTGCACTACAGATTGTATTCATTCTTGTGTCAGCATTTTTGTTGGCTTTCTAGAAAAACTAGATGAAGAAGAAGAGTTGGTTCTTATATGCCGCTTTTCCCTACCCGAAGGAGGCTCAAAGCGGCTTACAGTCGCCTTCCCATTCCTCTCCCCACAACAGACACCCTGTGGGGTGGGTGAGGCTGAGAGAGCCCTGATATCACTGCCCGGTCAGAACCCAGCTGGCTGCATGTGGGGGAGCGCAGAATCGAACCTGGCATGCCAGATTAGAAGTCCGCACTCCTAACCACTACACCAAACTGGCTAGATAGACGTAATGGTCGTGGTGGACAGTGCCCCGACCTATGTGGTGACCCTCTAGTGTTTTCAAGCCAAGAGATGCACAGAGGTGGTGTGCTGTTGCTTGTCTCTGTGTCACAGCCTTGGTATTTCTTGGAGGTCTCCTATCCAAATACTAACCTGGGCGTATTCTGCACACAATATATAATGCACTTTAGAAGTAGATTTTCCTGTTCTGCACAGGAAAATCCAGCTGCCAAAGCACATTGAAAGTGCATTATCCTATGTGTGTGGAATGGACCCAGGGCTGAAGCCTGCTTAGCTTTCAAGATCTGACTAGCCTGGACTATTCAGGACAGGACAGGTAAAGTAGTAGCATTCCCAAAAGGACTCCCAAAGAGCTGTTAAACTTTCATAGTCTTGCAGGAGAGAAGATTTTCACCTGAATAAACCTGAATAGGATAGTTCAATTGTTCATAATCCTGAGCAGAGTTACAACTTTCTTAGCCCATTGACTTCAATGAGTGCAACTCTCCTTAGGCGTACATGAACAAATTTGGTAATTATGCTGATAAATGGTATATAATTTAAGTATATTGATTATAGAGCCTCTTGTGGCGCAGAATGGTAAGGCAGCAGAAATGCCATCTGAAAGCTCTGCCCATGAGGCTGGGAGTTCGGTCCCAGCAGCCAGCTCAAGGTTGACTCAGCCTTCCATCCTTCCGAGGTCGGTAAAATGAGTACCCAGCTTGCTGGGGGGTAAATGGTAATGACTGGGGAAGGCACTGGCAAACCACCCCGTATTGAGTCTGCTATGAAAACGCTAGGGGGCGTCACCCCAAGGGTCAGACATGACTCAGTGCTTGCACAGGGGATACCTTTACCTTTATATTAATTATATACTGAACCTATTGGAAAGTTTTAAGTCCTGCTTTGCATGTGAGGTTACCATTGCAGAGCGGGGAAAATTCCTAAAGGGTTATCAGTTTTTTACATTTCCATCGCAATAGTTGTGATTGAACACAAACATACTATTTGAGTCCACAGGTCCAATGGCATTGTGGCTTAGCATTGCAACTCTTAAAAATAGATCTAATCCAGTTAAAGAAAATATACCTTGTATCCTAATTGTCATTGGTTCTTCATGCAACTTATTCACAGAAAGAGTGACTCCTGCCCCCATTTAGAATTACCAGGCTCCACATGGTGTCCAAATCTCTCTTGGAATTACAATTGATCTCCAGGTGACAGAGATCAGTTCAGCTGAAGAAAATGGCCACTTTTGAAGTTGCACCCCATTGAAGTCCCTCCTTTCCACAAACCCTACCTCCACCCCCAATATCTCCAGATATTTCCCCACCTGGAGCTGGCAGCCTTGCACTATTTGCATCCTATTAAGCTGCCCTGAGCTTCCGGGGATCAGTGCAGTATAAATGCAAAAATAAATAAAATTTATATCCCGGTCCCTCTTCCATGAATGGAACTCTGGAACTTGTATCGTTTCTCAAAATTGCTCCTTTGTGTGTGTGTTTTTTAAATGTTTTTATTAATGCGATATTCTTCAATGAAGGGTCACCACAAGTTTAAGTTTCTGAAACAAGGTTGGCTTTGGTTCACATGTCCCTCAACTCTTCCATTTTTTTTTACTCAACTAAATTATTGTTCCTGATGCTTGTCTGGTGGCTGATACTGTTGCTGACAACCTATCTAACAGGTTATTTTGGCCTGATGTATCATTCAGTATTACATATTCATGACCTTATATGGGCTCTCTCTGAATAAGATATATGTTGCCTTGGGATCATCAATCCCACAGAGAGGGAAGTCGAGACATGGCCTGAATGTTTCGTTATGTATTCAGCCAATGTCTCCAGATGGCTGGGAGTGGGGGTGGGATGTCCTGTTCACTCAGCCTTAACTGTTTCTTGTCTGGAAACAGCAAAATACAAATGTTCCCAAGACAACGACAGCTGTAAACCACTCAGAGCAGGGGTAGTCAAACTGGTGCCCTCCAGATGTCCATGGACCACAATTCCCATGAGCCCCTGCCAATGCTGGGAGGGGCTCATGGGAATTGTAGTCCATGGACATCTGGAGGGCACCAGTTTGACTACCCCTGACTTAGAGAATGGCCATGGTCACAGAGTACTGTGACAAAGACCAAGTAACCAGCTGTTCCCTTCTTGTAGAGAGGCCTTTTTCCCCCAATAAGAAAAGCCTCTTTAAAGATCTATAACAGCTTATGCTTCCTTGATGCAGATTCTGTCAAATAGGGCAGACCACAATGATCAGACTGGTAGAATGTGTCCTGAATCTTCTTTTTTCACCTGCCCCCAGAATTCTTTTAGCCCTGAACAGTGTTATGTGGCTCTAAAGTTTCCTAACAGTAGTTGCGTTCAAAAGGATTGATCTTTACTCATTTTTATTTGCTCTTCATTTCGTTTAACAGTACCTTGATATTAATGCTGCAACATGCTCAGTAGGGACTGGGATTTGTCTATGGATTAAAGTAGAAAGATGCGAAAAGCCTGGTTAAATTAGTTACACACAGTAGCCAGCAGAGGTGTCCTGCAGGCTTAGGTTGCAATCCTACTTCGTACCCACACATTGTTGGATATTGTGCTGTTGTTGCCCTACATCAGTTTGCAACTGGACTGCTTTAGCCCACAAAGAATAATCCCGTTGCAAATTATTGCTATCATACAATAGTTGCCCAATATCTAACATTATAAGAACAAATCTAACTGAATGTAGTGGGATTTACTTCCGAGGTGAAAATGCTTTGGCTCAGGCTGCTTGTTCAAGCATATTGTAGCCTGTGAGCCTAGGATTTTCATCCTGAAAACACTGTAGGATTGGTTGTCACCATACCAACCTTTCAAATGCTTGCTTCTAATGCGCATTTATAACTGGTGAGTGACAGATATATTCCTTTCATGATGTTTCACTTGCTCTTCAATGGTTTAGAAAATAGTTTAAAATCTTTCCGTGCAGCGTTGCAAGGATTACATTTGGAATTTGGTGAAGAAGGTAATGCTACCATTGGCTTACAGATGCCAAGAAAGCCTTTGTATGTGCCCTGATATATGAACTCTGGGCACAGATGGTATATAGTAAGGAAAGTGGTCGCTTGGGATGAAATCCATGTATTCAGCTTCCCAGAGAATGTACTGTAAAGTGACACCTCGACAGCAATAAAGTTAATTGCCAGCTTGCATTCCTCAGAAGATGCATGCCAGACCATTACACCATGGCCTGAAGAATCTGCTTTCCACCCTTCTTTTTAAGTTTTGTAACATCCTAATGAAGATCTTGGAACCTTGCACAATATTTTGTGTCAATTTACTTGGTCCCAATAAAAGATATTACACTTGGTTTGGGATCTTGAGTGAAACAATATGAGTGTACAATGTTTTCTGGGAGAGCCATGGGGATTTAAACATGGGACTCTGAATTCCTAATGTAACATTCTAAGATCTACAGTACAACGGATCAGGACCCACTGAAGTAAATGGGTTTAGCAGACTATACAACTATTTAGAATAGCATTGATGGGTGAAGATCTGTTCTTGAAATGTGTCTAAAGCTATAGAAAGGCAGGGCAGTTCTTAAAGACATCTGCAAAGAGATATATGTTTCATGAATTTGAAATATGGCTGAACTAGTTTGCTTTCAGACTGCTCGCTTCCAGAATATCTTTATTGGCATAGTGGCACAAGCTAGATACTTAATGAAATATCCTCCTCTATTTATATAATTTGCAGAATAGGCAGGGATGTCACTTAGCTGCAAATGCTGACTGGTCAAAATGTTTGTTACTCGTTCCCTTTGAGTGCAAAAAAGGCCATCACAACGTTCAAGGTCACTTTCTATTTTAAAATTCTGCAAGAGGAAGAGAAACTTCAGTGTCGAGCCAGGACTTATTTCACTCACTCGCTGTTTTCTTACAGTCCTGTTAACAATCAGGCCTGGAGTTCTCATAGAGTTAGAAACTTGTGATCTATCATTAATTTCAGTAGAATTTTAAAAAAATTCTTCTGGCAATTTTGCTTATCTTGTAAAACAGGTGTAGAAATATTTGTTTGCTAAACCTAGAAGTTGTCTGGCACCTAAAGTCTTAATCCACCTGTGTGAATTGGCACTGTTACGCAGTAATGGTAATTTTCAGGGGAAATTCTGTCACTAAATTCCGGTACTACCTCATACTCTGTGTAGCTGCCCAGCTGCCAGTAAGCCTTATGTTTAGCAGCGATTGCAGTTCAAGTGTATTTATTACACATGCAATATATATTAAGCCTTTCTTATGTGTGGTACAGTTTGGTTTTTGGTGCCATCATATCTTGAGCTACAGTATACAGGTTGGGGAAAACTCACTGTCACTCAGCAATCAGCGTGGCAGTGTATAAGGTTTACTTTGACGTTTATATATAGAAAGATGATATGAATATATAAAAATGATATATGAAAAAGATTTTGACTAAACTCTTTCCAGTTAGTATTGCTGTCATTAAGTGAACACACTGACTGAGTCAACACAAAAGTAATCCCAACATCCCTCCACTGGAAATGCTTATGCTTTTCCCTGAATTTACAATACAAAGTGGGTGAGTCACTTCAGGCAGGTTCCTAATTAGCAACAGTTCCACTGTTAACCCCTCTAAATTGAGCTTGCCTATACTTAGAATATCTAGAAAAGTTTCTTAAGTACTTGAATAAATAATGGTGAATCAGTCTAATGGGATTTGGGGCACATCAACTGAAATCAAGAGGACTTGCTTCCAAACAGAAGCCAGGGCAAAAGAATGTATTTTGCAGAGCTTTCCGATCCCAGCAGATCCTGTTTGGTGTAGTGGTTAAAGAGCAGTGGACTCATGCTTGATTCCCCAGTCTTCCTCCACATGAATCTAGCTGGGTGACCTCTCAGAGCTCTCTCAGCCCCACCTACTTCCCAGAGTGTCTGTTGTGGGGAGAGGGGGAGAGGCATTTGTAAGCCACTTCAAGATTCCTTTGAGTAGTGAAAAGTCAGGTATAAAGACCAACTCTTCTTCATTTCTTGTAGAACGTCACCCCAAGGGTCAGACATGACTCGGTGCTTGCACAGGGGATACCTTTACCTTTAAGCATTATGTAGCAAAGAAAAAAAAAACCCTTTATTTCTTAATGCCAATTGAAAGAATAGGTCTACAGCTTTGCAAAGAAATAAAGCATACGCAGCGCTATTCCAAAGGAAACCATGTAAATTTTAGTTCATGCAAAAGCTGATGTTTAATTAAAAATGGGCTAGTCCTATTAGAAGGAACCTGTTCCAAAGGTGTGGCATACTGGACTAGATAAATTTTAGGCTGATCTAGCAGGCTCCTTCTTTCATGAAGCATTTGATTCTCTCTAAGCAAGTCCTGGATTACCCACATTTTATTTGCACTATTTCTAGTCGGCATTTCTCCCTGAGAACCAAACCAGAATATAACATTTTAAAATAATGGAATAAAAATGGTGTAAACCATTTCTGCATAAACCATGCAAAAATTGGATTACAAAAATTAGAAAAAATACAATAAAAACAAATTAATGCAACGTGCCACGGGCACCTATTGGCACCATGATGCCCATCAACACCTTTCTTGGCATCTGCCAAGTGTTTTAGAAAGTGGATGGATCAGGTGGGGCTCTTTTCTGTCCAGCCTCTGAGATCCGAGCGGCTATGCCACCTGTGGCCTGCTCCAGGAGAGCTCTTTTCATGTTCTTATGCAGTCAGTCTCTTTCATTTCCAAAAACTCTTTTCCCCTTGAAGCAGCAAGCTCCCGTGCCTTTTCACAAGCTGCTTTGGAAACTCCCTCCAGTTTCAAAAGTTTCGGTCTGCCACATGGCATGCGTGACGCGTCTGCTGCTCAGGCAAAGCAAACCCAAATCTCCCATGGGATGTTGACACCAGTAATACAGTTCTTTGGAGCTCTGTCTGTAACAGAGAGGTGCCAAGAATACTTTCTGGTTTGCTGGGGAATATTTTAATTTTTTAAATATTATTTTAATATTGATCTGTTCATTTTATTTATCCTTTATTCATTTCTATTCCCTTCCATGTAGCTCATAAGAAATTCTCAAGGATTGTACTTTGGTCACCCAAGGGATTCTCCTGCCTGCCAAATTTCAGATACAGAAATAGCGTTTCCATTCTATAAGCAATTAGAACTGTCGCCTTCAGAGAAGATGGAATCGAAGGTGACAGCTTTGGCATATGATTCCCCCCTCCTTCCCTAAGAACTTGCAAAGACGTGCATATCACAAATTCTAATAGACAACTGTGGCTCCATCTGTGGATCGGGGCCACAGTGACGGAAAAGAACCCCCATATTTGTAGAAAAAAGAGAACTGTTAACAAAAAAGGAGAGTATGGGCTTCTTTCCTGCAAAATAATTCCTCCCTGTTGGGGGAAGACCAGGAGCTTCCTTCCTCCCTGTACACACAGGAGCAATGGCACTGGAACCCCTTAACTCACCTCATACACACACACACACGTCTAGTGCCATTGCCTCAGTCTTGGCAATCAGGAGCCAAGGGGAGCATTTGTGTGGGCAGCTGAGGCAACAGCATTGGAGGTGGGCAAAGAGGCTCCTTCTCCCACCTTCTCCCACCTCCAGCACCAGTGCTTCAGTCTCAGCAGTTTAACAGCTGAGGGGAAAGTCTGGGAAGGGCAACCCAATATGCCAATATTTTTGCAGGTACCCATTTGTGTTAAAATGAAAGCATGATACGTATGTGAGGAGAGTTAACCCATCCCTTAGCTTGGAGTGTTATATGAATTGATTCCTGCATTTTTATCCTTGCCTTATTGACATCTACATAGTTTCCCCTGCAGTCTCAGCACCCCAGTCTTTGTATGAATCTTCTGTCCTTGGCTGCTTTTCAGTTAAATAGCTGAGAGATGCATGTTCACATATACATTTTTCAGCCCTAGCCCCAGTGGCATGAACCCTGTTGGAATGAGCTCCCGGAACAGCTGAGAGCCCTGCGGAGCTGACAACGTTATGCAGGGCTTGTAAGATGGAGCTCTTTCACCAGGCCTTTGGTTGAGGCCAGGTGAGGGGAGGGGAGGAAGATCTCCTCTGCTATTCTGTATTATCATCTTCCCTGGACATACAGTTGGGGAGGTAAGGGGTTGGGTGGGTGGGTGAGCTGGGGCTGGTGGGGGGGAGGGGCTTTTAAATTGTTTTATGGTTTTATCTGTATGACCTTGTTGTGACCTGCCATGAGCCAGCTGTGCTGAGAACAGCAGGATTTAAATGTAATTAATAAAATAAATTTTTAAAAATTTCCTTCTGACCCTCATCACTGAAGGCCACATAGCTTTTTTCGTCACAGATCTCCCATGCACATCTGGTTTAACACATTGCCGTTCCCCAGTCTGCAGCAGAGTGGATCCTGGCTGCCTTCCAGGGAACACAAGCAGAACAACGTTGTTGATCGGGATTTCGTGAAACCCTGAGGTTTCTTGATGGCCCTAGAAGGGTTTCCCAAATGGGTGGGAGTTAATTAATTTTTGATATATTTTTTAAATTTGTGAAGCGTTTATTGTGGAAAGACCATATATGGTCATATCGACCTCCCCCCTCCCAAAATGGCCAATGATGGGCCTGGAGGGGGTGGGAAGGGGAGGAGCCCCAGGTGAGCATGTACATAGCTATGCTTCCCAACAATACAACCACACAACCTCTGGGGTTTCTTGAAGCCTGGATTGTGTTTCAAAGGTTTCGCAGCATTAAAAAAAAGTTGAGAAAGGCTGGCCTGTAGGCATACTTCCTAGCATGGGGGTGAGGAATGTAGTCTCTGCCTCTATTTTAATTCTCAGCTGTCCGGCACCATTACTCCAAGCAGAGAACTAGCAGACAGACATGGTGCCATATCTGAGAATGGAATAAGCAAATATAATAAGTTCTGTTTATATAGAACAAGTCAGCAGGATAGAGCAGGAATTGGAAGCACCGAACAGAGATGTCTGCCAGGATCATCTTCTTTGGAAAACTTCTTCTAACTATCCTAGATGGAGGACATTCCTGTCTTAAGGAATTTGCCACCTCTCTTACTTCATGCAGCTAAGAAAAGCAAAGTACCTGAATAAAGGTGAGTTTGGAAGATTATACTGACATTATTTTTAACAATTAAATATGTATCAAAGAATAAAGATTAGTTACTTCAGATTGTAATTAGCTGATTAACTCTTATTAATTTTCAAGGAATATGTGAATATTATGGGTCAGTATGTCATTCTCAGAACTATGAGGGGATGAGAAAGCACCTAGTAATGTTACATTAAGACACTGCAGCGGTGAAAATGCACTGGCTAGAATGGATGATTAGCTATTCTAAGGTAACCCATATGAGTAGATCCTTGTATGAAGTAATGCTCGATGACTGTTTTATAACCACATTTCTTCTTTAGCTGTGTGTGCTGGAGTAAATAAACATAGAAGTATATTTTAAGATAAAGAATATACAGAATAAGGTTTCAGTTGGTTATTGCAATGGGAAATCCCTTCAGTAGTATATGGCAGTAGGAAGAAATCAGGGTGTAAGAACCATGGCATGATGCAATTAAGTTAGTATCAGCTGCAAAAATTAAAATTATGGCGTGTGCCATAAGCATCTTTATTTCTGTCATGGGGATTAACCAAGCTGCTGCTGTGCCATAAACTGCACTACTGTTATGGAATTCAGGAATGGATCCAGAATTGCATAACATCTCGTATGATTTGTGGGGTAATTGTCAGCGAACCAGCCAATTTAAGGAACTGTAGCTTCCTGTAATCTAGGGAGATTGCTTGTCCTTCTTAAAAGCTGCTTTGGCCTGTATAAACACAGAGATCCATTTGGCCAATATTTATGTAGAGCAAATATTCCTTTTGTAAACTTGCTGATTACTCTGCATATAATTTGTGTGGCTCAGAGTACTTTCTGTGCATCTGTTGGGTTTTAGTCACTTGGTAATTTGTTGTGTTCTAGAAATTCAAGTGGAAATAAACCCCAAACCTCTGAATGCCATACTCTTTCTGTACTCAGATACTCTGTTAATCCCCCTGTAGGGACTACCCCCCCCCAAAGCTCAGCGTTTATGGTTGACACCTGAGTGTTATTCTGACTATTTTTATCATTGTGCTTCACTTTCTACAGAGAAGATTGGAAGTATGTACTGATGACAATGGAGACTTAAAAACATATTTTACCAGGTTTTATCTATTAAATTAACATTTCCTCCCTATCCCTAGATAAAAAGGTAAAGGTATCCCCTGTGCAAGCACCAGGTCCTGCCTGACCCTTGGGGTGACGCCCTCCAGCGTTTTCGTGGCAGACTCAATATGGGGTGGTTTGCCAGTGCCTTTCCCAGTCATTACTGTTTACCCCCCAGCGAGCTGGGTACTCATTTTACCGACCTCGGAAGGATGGAAGGCTGAGTCAACCTTGAGTAGGCTGCTGGGATTGAACTCCCAGCCTCATGGGCAAAGCTTTCAGACTGCATGTCTGCTGCCTTACCACTCTGTGCCACAAGAGGCTCTTATATGGGTCTAATTGTGTTATTTTCTGTGGCTAAGAAAGCACACTTGGATTATGCCTAAATTCCATCTTTTGTTATTAGTTTATATATGCTGGGAATGGAAATGGGCACAAAATGCAAGTTCCTCAAGTGAAGTTGTCTGCTTATTTTCAAAAATTACAAATCACTGTGGCTGGCTGGGCATTCAGAGTACTTCAGAATTGAAAAAACAATTGGTATAAAACAAAGTGACGCACACTGAATCCATCTAAGTGTCCAACAGGAATAAAATAATGAAAATATGGGCTTGATTCCTATAATGTCTATGAAAAAGGTAAGTTTCTAAGAACCTTACAGGTAGTACAAAGTAGGCAAAAGCACCAAGCAATCCAGCCAAAAGTGAGTTGTGAAGGGCTATTGAAATAAATGGGCATGACTACAAGACTTCAGTCCAAAATATGTTTAGTAGGGAGTCAGTCCCATTGAACTACATGGATTTTTCCTGGGAGTGAATCCTTTTAGCATTGATCTGCATTTCCCATTGCATTGCTTTCAATATGAAATAACCTTGATAAAGTGTATTGTCTGTACTTATTTACAAACCATGACAGCAGCCAAAAGTCAGCTTTGTTTAACCTTCTGAAACCAACACAGCCAGTTAATTGTAACTATCCATGTCAATGACTGTCACTTGTGATGATCTCTGTCTGTTGTTGTCAAACAAGCAAACTGCTGTTTATGGTAATAACATAATAGGAAGATAATTTCCCAATATAATTTGTTCTTAAGTTCCATCGACTTAATCATGTCTCACCCATGATCTAATAAAAATGCTTATGCAACTGATAATGATGATAATGAAAACCTATTTATTGTTACACCTGGGGAATGACATCAACATCATGGTTACAGTGGAAACGTGCCTATGAGGACTGGAGAGTTCTTCTCTATTCATTCTAGCCTTGCACAAATAAATTGGGTTTGGGATTTATAGGTTTTCAGGTGGATTATTTGGGGAATTCGTATCGCTTGAGAAATCTGCCAAAGAAACAGTTTTATTGACTAAAACTGTAAAAAAAGACTGAGGGTAAGATTGTTAAATAAATTCAGCACACAGTTTCGGAATGCTTCAATGTCTGTGACGGGATTTAAGCAATCCCAGAGCCTCCCTGAAGATGGAGAAGCTGCTATCTCAAGAGGGCCTTGGAATCCCTAAATTAGAGCTCTGGAGGAAAAAGAGAGAAGGAGGCAAGTGGGAAAATGTCAGTTGCTGTCAAATCCCTAGTCGACAGACATTACAGGGTAGGGAACAATAATGAAGGAAGTTATGTCCCTCCTTTGCACTGATCTCTTAGACAATTATCAAGAATCAGTGCCTTGGAATAAACAAATGAATCCTGTGGTTGCCTTTAATACTCCCAAGGTCAAATCTTAATCTCAGTTACATTGCTGAGTATCTAGAACATTGTTTCGGAACAGCTGAAATTATTGCCACCTTGTGCTTCCGGTTATGTGCAAATGGGGGGTCTTTCTTATCCTTTGACAATCTATTTATTTATTTAATATTTACATTTGTATTCAGTTCATCACTAGTGGCTCAGGGCAGATCACATCAGATATGAATAAAATTAGAACACAGAAAAATTAAACATGTCACATAAACATTTAAATAAAAATAATTTAAATTATTTTTTATTTAAATGTTTATGTTTAAAATAAGGTTTAAAATAAATTAAGAGCTACCAGATGAAAATTTAGTTCTTAGAGGGTTTATTTTGATTGGATGGCTTTTAGGCAAGGGAGACCCATGATGATTCTTCCCGTGGACATGTTAGTGACTTAGTAACAGCCAAGTTAATCTATGGGAGGTAAAAATATAATTTGTGTGCTAAGCAACAACAATGTGACTCTTCAGTAGATGCACAAGGAAGATGATGCATTCTTACACGTGACTCCCAGGAAGCCCTAATCAGGGCAGATTACAGGACTTGACCTGCTTAGCTTTCACAGTAGAGCAGTACCGTAGGTCATCCTACCGTATTCCTCTGGGTCAGCAATGAAACAGTTAACAATTCTGATCTTTGCATCGTAGTATGAAGTTAAATCCTCTTTTCTTCAGGATTAAATAAGGGATTTCAGATCTCTCCAGTTCCCAGATCTCAGGCAGATATTTAGCCACAAGCTTTATAAAGCTTTCTAATTGTTCCAAGTTCTGTTTATTCTTACTAGTGCTGGCTCAAAATGTTTGGAAGCCAAAAGTGGATGATTCTGCAGTCTACAAAGGACAGACCAGCAACTGCTGCAATATTGGAAAGGATCCTGGAGTTTACCACTTGGCTTAGAAACACTTTGTCTGAAAAACACGATTATTCTAAAATCACCATTTGTGTTTGCCTATACAGCAGAGCTGGCACTGATTCTTACAAGGGAATCCGCATAGGAGGATGTACATGTCCAAAGCCGGGTTTCATATTCCTAGGTAAACATCCATGGTCATGCAAGCAGCCAGGCAGACCAAGATAAAAGAATTGTGCTGTGAGGCAGAATGGGCAGCTGAGAGAAAAGCCAAGAAGGGCTACAAATTATCTGTTCAGCTTGAGTTGATCTATGAATTAAGAACAGCTACTTAAGGAGCCAGTTTGGTGTAGTGGTTAGGAGTAAGTTGCTTTGAGACTCCTTCAGGTAGAGAAAAGCAGCAGGTAGAGAAAACCAACTCTTCTTCTTCCTCTTCCTCTTCCTCTTCTTCTTCTGTATGAAGAGCTTGGACCCTTGCTATCACCATTGGCAGCATCAGCACCTGGGGTTCTGCTGGATTTGCCCCAGACACGTCATAAAATCCAGGGGTACTTGCTGCAGGTCCTTGTTCCTCCCCAGGCACTTGTTGAGTACCTTCTGGCCTGAGGGGCTTACCACTGGGCATCATATCAGAAATCTTTGAGATCTGTACTTTTTTTTTTTTACAAGATAGGTTGCCAGGTCTTTCCTTAACCCTCCCCATTTACCTGTGCTTGGGACTGGCATACTCATTGGTAAGAAAAATCACAAAACTCCGACTCACTTACTTTGGCTATATCATGCAATCCAACTCAATGGAGAAAGCACTTGTGCTAGGATTGGTCAGTGGGAAAAAAAGAAACCAGGCCAACAAAGAGCGCGGTGGTTGGACGCAGTCAGGATGGATACCGGCCAGAACATTGCATGGCTGAGGGAGACAGTGCAGGATTAAGGATAGTGGCAGCAGCTACATGCCATGGGATCGCCAAGAGTCGGACAAGCCTGAATGGCTGACAACAGCAACAACACTGCTGTATGCGGTAGCCTCAGTCTGAGTTTTACAGCAAGGATCAGAAGTGGGAACAGGGACAAGTGTCTACTCCCACCACCCAGCATTTTGCAGGGTACACAAGCACATTCCCAGGTCCAGCTATTTTAGATTATGCATGACAGAGGATGAAAGAAAAGCTTTCTTCTGTTACATTCAGGTTACAGCTGTGTGGATTTGACTTCAAATTAGGAAGGTGGCCACATTCATAATGACTTGTGGCTAGGGTATGTGTGACTGCTGACCACACACAGGAACATGGCATCACCTTGAAAACTAGGGCTCTAGACAGCTGTCTATGGCACCTGTTCTCTTAACTCTACTAGAGTCAGTGGAAATACTTCATTGTAGTTGTGCTCCATCATAGATAGATTCAGGTGAGTAGCTGTGTTGGTCTGAAGGAGCAGAACAATGTTTGACTCCA
This sequence comes from Paroedura picta, assembly GCF_049243985.1. Lineage (NCBI taxonomy): Eukaryota > Metazoa > Chordata > Lepidosauria > Squamata > Gekkonidae > Paroedura > Paroedura picta. The sequence continues at coordinate 27,324,630 of NC_135377.1, forward strand.
GTGGCACCTTTTAACCCAACAAAGTTTGATTCAAGGTATACAGTCTTGTGTGCAAGGACACCGTATCTGAAGAAGTGAATAAAATTTTGTTGGTCTTAAATTTTGTTGGTCTTTGTTGGTGTCACTGGACAAACTTTGTTGTGTTTGGTCATGTTTGAGTCATTAAAGTTAGTCCTGCAGGTCAAGTTAGTCTTGATTGTCATGCTACTATAGAACTAACAGTAATTCATTAAAATATGTATACAAAACGTATATAATCTAAATAACAAGGCTTGTGCACTTTAAATCTGTAAAATTGTGGAGATGTTATTTCTTGTTGCCCTTTTATTCCCAGATCTGTAAAGATGAAATAGCAAGTCTCTGAAAGCCGTTCTATGTGTAGACTTAAGATGCTAAGATGCTAATTTGAGTATCTGCCTATTATTCCTAGTATTTCCACAGTAAAGTTAAATCTTGCAAATACAATACATGTTAATAGTATAGTGTTGTGTCTGGGGCACCCCAGTGGCTTTTTTGGGTTTATAGCAGGTATATTTCTACAGGTATATTTCTAATACTTCGAATTCAGATATATTTCTACAGTTATATAATTCTACAGGTATATTTCTAACACTTCAGATTCAAATGCAGGTTCAAATTCAAATACAGGTATATTTCTAACACTTCAAATTCATCCCACTATGACCAATTTATAAAAAATCAAGGCACTTCCATTTTCTGTTGCCACCCATTTCTGTCCAGCTGCCAGAAGGAATTATGCATTGATACAATGAAGAGTCACAAGTGAGGAACAGCCATTGGCATGATACAATGGACCCTTGAGAAGGGCTCCTTCAGCATTTTTTCAAAGACTGTCACAACCCAGCTGTTACCATCTGCCCATGAGAGAGTTTGGCAGGAGCATTTTACAAATGTCTGCCAAGAACCCATCTGTTTTTTAATGGTCCTCTAGAACTCTCTGACACTGCAGTTCCTAAAAAAAGATTTAAAACTTTGCATATCTGAGAACAGTGCATGATGTTAGCTATACTTTCTGTATACAGATATTCAGTAGTAGACTAGAGATTGCCAAATGAGAAAAATCTGCAATGTGAAAAGTATCTTCATTTGTTTTCAGAGGAGAAGGAGGGAAAAGGCTGGTTTTTCTCCTTTGTCCCACCTTCTTTACCACCTGCTGTCAGACTAAATTAAAATAAGAAAAATTAAGGGGAAGAAATAACAAGGGAGACTCCAGAGGGCTGAACACAGCCACTTTCCCTTCCAGTTTTTTCTTACGTGTGCTCCGTGTTTACTTGGTAAGGTATAGCTTCGTATTCAAACTAAAACGGTTATGTAAGAACTATTACTACCATTTAGAAAGCCACCAACCTTCTTTTTTCTCTATTAAAAGGGAAAGACAAACTTGAATGCATTTGAGGAACAGCAGTGGAATCTTAGAAACTGGGGGAAGAAAGCAAGATTTGTATTGGTTGAAATAACTTGTATGCAAGAATAGTATCTGCAAGAAAAATCACTATTGTTATGAGGGAATATTTGGGTCAACCTGCAAAACTTTTCAGTCTTCTTTTCAATCTGTATTTTAAAAAACCTTAGGAGAAATTATTCACAGCTTTGGAGTTGGTTGTCATCAATATGCTTATGATACTCAGCTGTAAATGTCTTTATCCAATTCTCCTGGTGATGTGGTAGAGGTCCCGAATCATGCCTGGACACAGTGGTTACAAGTGAACAAATGGAACCCAAAATCTGAAAAGACAGGGATCATAATTGGGAAGGAGGAGGTCCTGAAGGACTGGGGTAGTCAACCTGTGGTCCTCCAGATGTCCATGGACTACAATTCCCATCACAGTTCCCTCATGCATCTCTAATGGCAGTGGTCAAGTGTGGAGAGAAAAAGTAAGCTGCAAAGTAAGCTCAATATCACTATATAGTCTATTTATGATATTTTGGAAACAATGACGTGGGAGACTGTATGGGAAGGAAGGGCAGCATATATTTTGCACTTGGCCTAGGCCCAGAGAATTTTGAGCTTGCCTGGTACGAATATGAGAAGGAAAGGGCCTTCAGGCACTCCACCTTTCCTCTCAAGACTGTAGTCAAACACAGTATGTCAGTGGTAACTGCCAAATGATCTTTATGCCATTCTGAACTATAGCCAAAAGTACCCTTCCTTGCATACCCAGGGAACTGCAAATCGCCACTGTGGGATGGTAGGTGAATTTCTTCCAGGCCAGGCCAGATTCTGGAGATTTTGGGGTGAGGGATCACTTGGCATAAAACTGGAGTCCCTTCATGACCTTGGATGTCCCCTCCAACTCTGTGATTCTTTGATTCTATAATTCTACCCCAGCATGAAAATTGAGAACGTTGGGAAGCTCCAGATACTCTATGGGTAGAACCTGGGGAGGGTGGGGTTTGGGTAGTGCAAGGTTATCAGCAAGGTATAATGTCATGGAGACCACCTTGAAAAGCTGCAATTTCCTCCAGGAGAACTGAGCATTGTCATCTGGAAATCAGCTATAATTCCAAGAGATCTCCAGGCTGACCCTAGAGATTGGCAACCCTGCTCCATACTTATACATTAATGCTGCAGCTATGTACTGTGGCAAACCCAAGCCTAGCACATGGGAAGCTCTTGTGGGTGAGCCTATAGAAAATGCAGGGATTTCTGTTACTATTAATCATAAGCCTGAGACATTTCTGTCCAGTGTTCTTTGCACCATTCTATTTGCAGAAGAGAAACTTGATATTTAAAACAGATCTTGAAACAAATTGCTTCCCTTTCCCACCCTACCTTTAGACCGCCTTGGCTGCAGCTTGAGACCTCATTTCACAGCCACTTTGACTTATTTATAGCATTTCTTTGCATCGTTAGGAGGGGGTTTCCATATGGTGTGAGGAGCACATGCGGGGCTGCAATTAACTGTCAATGAAACTGATCTTTATAGCAGCTCCCAAAGACTACTAAATAATTTGAAATGCTTGGAGAACTGGAACATCACAATCAAATGCCAGAGCCTTTGCTATTTCCTAATACCAAGTTTAATCGTCTGAAGCCTCAGAATATTTGCTCTTTGCTTCTTAAAATTCAATTTATGTAAACTGGCTGTTGGTGGTAACATTAGATAATCAGTGATATTCTTCGAGAAACACTGTCATGTGTGCCTAACAGAGCATGATCTACAGGCTATATTTGCATCTTAATTCAATGAGCCCTGTAGAAACTAGCTGGCTTTTATGTGTACAATTTATTCATTTTTCTGTGCAGACTGGCTCCCTTAAAAGCGGAGGCAGTCCCGTCTTACAAATGATGATGAGCAATTGATATTGTATTGTTAAGAGAAGACATAGCATTTCTGCTGGTCCAGAAAGCTTACGCAGTTGGTATTATATTATACAGCAATATCATGCTTGAAAATGGATATACAATATCTGGTTTTTATTAGTGAATTAATACTGAATGTTATACATACTGCGTATTACAATTTTTTACAGCTTCCTCACAGCTTGTTTCTGATCTATTTGGTGTACATTATGGACAATTGTGCTGTAGAACAGGGGTAGTCAACCTGTGGTCCTCCAGATGTTCATGGACTATAATTCCCATTTGCTGGCAGGGGCTCATGGGAATTGTAGTCCATGAACATCTGGAGGACCACGGGTTGACTACCCCTGCTGTAGAAGAATGAATTGTGAACTATATCTTGGGAAGCCCAGGATTTCTGGGAACTTTGTCCTTCATGTGAAATTTGGCAACTGTTACCTGTATTGTGGTTTTCAGATTGCTACCTGCTAGCTGTTCCCCCATTAAGTTTATCCTTTTTGGCAACAACTGGAGCCTGTGCCTTTTCCATCATAGCTCCCAACCAATGGGAGGTGAGAGTGCTACTTAAAATCATAGAATCATAGAGTTCCTCCAGGGTCATCTAGTCCAACTCCCTGCACAATGCAGGAACTCACAACTACTTGCCCGCCCACAGTGACCCCAATTTCATTCGCAAGTGATCTTCCCACCAAATCTAGCCTGGAAATTCACCTACCATTCACCTACCATCTCACAGTGACAATCAGCAATTCTCTGGGTATGCAAGGAAGGGCCACAAGAGACAAACACTGACATATCCCTTTCTGTCCATCCACTCATAATCTGCCTCATAAAATCAGCATATTTGTCAGATCACCATCTTGCCTCTGCTTAAGAACTTCCAAAGAAGGAGAACCTCCCAAGGAAGCCTGTTCCACTGAGGAACTGCTCTGTCAGGAACTTATTCTGGATGTTTAGCTGAAAATTCTTTTGGATTAATTTCAACCCACTAGTTCTGGTCTACCCCTCTGGGACAACAAAAATCAACTCTGCTCCATCTTCTATATGACGGCCCTTCAAATATTTGAAGATAGTTATCATATCATATCATATCTTCCCTCCAGGCTAAGCAGACCAAGCTCCCTCACCCTTCCTTCATACGATTTGGCTTTCAACCCCCTCACCATCTTTGTAACCCTCCTCTGGACATGCTCCAGTTTCTCTACATCTTTCTTCAGTTGTGGTGCCTAAAATTGAACACAGTAATCCAAATGAGGTCTTATCAGGGCAAGTGATAATATCACCTTGCATTATCTGGACACTATATTTTTAATACAGCCCAAAATTCCATTTACCTTTTTAGCCACTGAGCCACACTGCTGCTTCATGTTCAGTGAATGATCTACTAAGACCCCCAGGTCCTTTTCACATGTACTACTGCCAAGACAAGAGCCTCTTGTGGCACAGAGTGGTAAGGCAGCAGACATGCAGTCTCAAAGCTCTGCCCATGAGGCTGGGAGTTCAATCCCAGCAGCCGGCTCAAGGTTGACTCAGCCTTCCATCCTTCCGAGGTCGGTAAAATGAGTACCCAGCAATGACTGGGGAAGGCACTAGCAAACCACCTTGTATTGAGTCTGCCATGAAAACGCTAGAGGGCCTCACCCCAAGGGTCAGACATGACCCGGTGCTTGCACAGGGGATACCTTTACCTTTTTACTGCCAAGACAAGTCTCATCCATCCTATGGTGATGCATTTGATTTTCCCTACCTAATAGAAGAACTTTGCATTTATCACTATTTTATCCATTCACTTAGGAGTGTACAAGAGCTGCTGCAATGCTACTCAAATCACTAGGGCTTTAATGGGGTCTAGACTGCAGGTCTTTTTAAGAAGGAGGGCGATTATGTGGAGTTTTATTGTGTTTCTTTAAATGAATTTGCAAGGTGCTTTGAACTACATGATAGGCAGGGTCCTTGAGGGACAGTCTCTCTGCCTGTGCCTCCCAAAGAGCATGACACTTGGCCAACTCCAACCCACTACTAATCCCTGGTCCCAGGGAAGTAAGTCTGACCTTAACCAGGGCCAGGACATTTTTGTCTCAGCCCTACTTGGTGGAATGAACTCCCGGAGGCGATCCAGGTCCTATCAGAGCTGATACATTTCCACAGGGCCTGCGAATTGGAGCTCTTCCACCAAGCTTTTGTTGGGGGCCAGTGAGTTGTTAACATCTACTGGGCATAATCAGAACTCCCCATCAGAAATGCCCAAAGGAGAACATCCTGGGTCAGTGGGAATAAACTGACTGGACAGCTGCCTAGTTTAAAATCTTCTATTATTGGTTGTAGATTATAGAATATTATTGTAATTAATTTTTATTATCGATGAATTTTGTATGTTTTCATTATGATGTTCACCATCCTGAGCCATTATGTGGGAGGGTGGTATACAAATCTAATTAATAATAATAAATAATAATGTACCTTAATTCACATATAGAGGAATGTTGAATGCGTTTTGGAATGCACCCTCAGTTTATACAAGGCAGTGATGAAGTCAAATTGGCCCCAACATGAGCTAAGTATGCTCAGTAGAACGCACCCAGAACCTTCTGCAACATGTAGAAGTTCAGTAGCAGCGAGCTGAAAGGAATTTCAGACCCTTGTAATTTCTTCCAGTAAATTAAACAGATGCCAAGGATCACTATACTTTGCCAAAATTCTCCAGTTCTCCTATCCATTTTGTGTCTCAATGGTAGGATCCTCTTGGTTTCTTGTCAAAAGGCTGGATTATAAAAACAAAACCCTTTATAAATGTAAGAATAATCATAGTGTACGCATTCTGGAGAAGCTTTATTCAGCACATGTCTTTATGCAGAATGAACCTTGATAAAGGGCCTAATTTTCTGGCTTCTTTCATTTCATGGAAACCCTGACAATGCACAACAATGGTTGCTATATAAAAGAAAGTCTTAGAAAAAGAGAAAGGTGGCCAAATTACTTCCGGTGGTTTTGTAGCCTTGTTACCATAGAATTATGCATGCAGACTGGGTCTCTTGAAATCTTTTATTCAACAGAGATGTACTGCTTCACAGACTAATAATAATCATGTTCCATAGCATTTTATATATTAACGTAAACTGCTTCAGACAAGATGGAATGAGGCAGTTTTAGATAATCAAATGAAGGTGTGCCAAGTGCTTCGCAGTCTTCACTGTGATCAGGGATGGGCACAAACTGGCTACTTTGGCAAGTTTGGAGTTTGCGCAATGAAGTTCATGGCAGGTCAACTGGCACAAACTTTCAAGCTGTTCATGGAAGTTCATATGAGTTTGTGAAATGTTCATATGAGTTCAGCTGAAATGTTTACTAAACTTCAAAATAACAAAATAAAAACTTCTAAACAACCTTGGAAACACAGTGGTGGGTTTCAAACAAGTCATGTCAGTTTCAAGAGGGTCTCCCCCCACTTGCAATGTTCCTGTGTTCTCTTCCCACTTGCTCACACAAAGCTTGCAAAATCCCCCCTCCCCCTGTTCCTGGATCCTTGCTTGACTTCTGTGCTCTGAGAACAGTCCCTTTTAAGCAGGGGTAGTCAAACTGCGGCCCTCCAGATGTCCATGGACTACAATTCCCATGAGCCCCTGCCAGCATTCACTGGCAGGGGCTCGTGGGAATTGTAGTCCATGGACATCTGGAGGGCCGCAGTTTGACTACCCCTGCTTTTAAGCATGCAATGCCATTGGAGTCCGCTGGGCATTCTGCACATTGTAACTGCAGCTGACTCTCTTCTACCTGCCCTTCAAGTTTGGTAGGGTTTGGGGTTCAAAGTGGGAAGCCTGGAAGAATGTGCTGCATCCTTCTGTTTCCAATGGACTAAGGCCAAACCAGAGAACCTCTCGGTAGAAACTAAAGATGGGGGCCTTTTTCAGGCCCAGCAGAACCAGTGCCACCATGGCACTGCAAAGCCAGGTTAAGTCAGAAACTGAGAGGAGGGGGCATTTTTGCAAGACCAGTGGAGGGATATACTAAAAAGAATGACATGAATCAACACACTATATATTTGAGAAGCAGAAGCCGTGAATTTCACATTACAGAATATTTGAAACTGCTCATGGATCTGTTTCAGTGAGCTGGCTGTTTCCATGGGGACATAGTTGTAGGACACCATATGTAGCTACTGACAAACCTCCCCTCCATCTTCTCAAAATTTAATTTCTGTATATTCTCTTAGGCACAGCTACTCAGTGTGTGCTTTTATTTATTCACTGTGGGAAATTTTTCTTCTCTAATTTTGGAAGGAGTTGTGTCTCTGGTCAATTGTATTCCTGTGATCAGTGGCAGATGTTCACTCAGATACTAACTGTAGAAACAAAGATTCGTGTGGGTAGCCGTGTTGGTCTGAGTCCAGTGACAAGAGGGTTAAGCTTTTGTGTGCAGGAACACTTCTTCAGATAGCAGAGTCTCTGTTTATTAGTCTCAGCATTTTCCATAACTAAGATGGGTACATCTGTCCATCAAGCTCCAATTTTAATGTATTTATTTCCCTCACCATATTTTCCCCCAGAATTAAACCCAAGCAACTGGTGATCATATAAACTACGCTTGTTATTCCAGTTTGGTTCTTTGATCAGTTAAACATCTTCATTATATTGTATGCCAGGTTGCTGTTCACCTGCTGCCTTATATGTATGGCCTGCTAACTTGCATTTCAATGCCTCTGAAGAAGTGTGTGCATCCACATGAAAAATTATCACGAAACATTAGGAAGTTGAAGTTGCATGTAGCCAACTCACTTCCTTCCTGATTGATCCTGGGGGTGTGCTACCAACAGGGAGATACCACTCTGCCAGCGAGGGCAAATCAACTCAAATTGCACTCTGCCAGTTCGAGCCAATCAGTTCAGATTGCATGCAGACCACTCAATCCCTACCTGATTGGTACTCCCTGGGAGTGTGCAGCCTATAGGGAGAGAACACTCTGCCCATCCCATCTGGTCTTATCAGAGCAGCCTGACTTTTGGGAGAGGTGGGGTTGGGTGGAAAGAAGCAGCCCCCACATGGCCTTGCCTATCCACCCTGGCCTTTGAGAGATGTGGAGTAAGCAGCAGGAAGGAGGGAGCCCCCCTGCAGCCTTCCCTGCCTCACCCAGCCTGTGGGAAATGTGGTGGGGAGGAAGGTGGCAGCCCACCCCTCCAAGGCCTTTGGAAGATGTGGGGGTGGATGGGAAGATGGGGACATTGGTGGTCTATATAGGCACTGCTTTATGTAGGTGGGGGTAGGAGGGCCAGAGCCCCTCCAAAGCAGCTGTTTTCTTCAGGAGAACTGATGCCTTCCTCCCCTCCTCCCTTCCCTCCTCCCTCTTTCTCCCTCTTTCATCCTGTCTTTCTCTCTTTCATATTCCTAAAGGTTTCCAGGCCCCCACCTGGAATTTGGCAGCCCAGCTGGTTACATGGAGGAATCAAGCCCGGCTCTTGAAATTAGAGTCTGCTACTCTTTAACCACTTCACCACCCTGGATCTCAAGACTGAGCGGGGAGGAGCGGAAGGAGGGCCAGAACCCAGGAAGGTCACAGTGCAGGTGTGTGTGTATTCCTGTGTGCAATGGGTTTTGCCCCTGGCATAGATACAAGAGCTGAATGAGGTGTAGCCTTTGATGCAGCATCCTCACTACCGAGATATAGTTTAATATAATTCTTCTATTATTTATTTCTGTTATATATAGTTACTGTCTCAAAGACAGCAAGATTGAATAGGCAAACCAGCCTTTGTTGTGAAGGCAACAATCTTAGTGCACTTGGAAAATTTAAATATTTATATCAGATAGACTTTTGGGTGAAAGATATGCACCATCTTGCAAATGAACTTAATTTCTGTTCAAAGTACACATGTACACATATGCCCCATGAAGTCACAGCTGACTTAAGGTGGGCCCCATAGGCTTTTAAGGCAAGAGATGTTCCAAGGTGATTTCCCATTGCCTACCTCCACTTCACAACCTTGACATTTCTTGTAGGTCTCCTATCTAAATACTAGCCAAGGCTGACTCTGCTTAGCTTCCAAGATCTGATGATATGTCTCTAGCCTGGATTATCCTGGGTTTGGCTACTGGATGCTAAATCACAGTCCATATAACTGAAGTCTTTTCTCATCCTTCTCTGCCCATTCTTTTCTGCCCACCCTCCCCCCCCCACGCTTCACTCCTTACCCTGGTCATCATTCTGACTGGGAGTGATATGGGGTGGCAAAGACAGGGTTGGAGGGTTATTGAAGAGGCAGGGTTTCGGGAACCTTTGTCTGGCCGGAAGGGAGAAAGTATTTTTCCCACTGCCAAGTTTCAATTAACCTTTTCCAAAATATATTTTGATACACAAAAGATTGAGTCTCCAGTCTCATTGCTGGAAAGGAACAGAAATAGTGGAATGACTTTTTCTGCACACTAGGAGTAAAGTCAGGTAAAATACCCCTAGCATTCTATCAGGCCAGTGACTAGACAGCACAGCAGGCGGCTGGAGACTCTGTAAGTTAGCTGTTGCATTTGTTATTACATGATGGATCCAATCTTTGCAGGCAGCCTGTCTGCCTTCAGTGGATTGCTATTTATCATTCTCTGATAAAAAATTAATCTGTAGGCACTCTGTAAGAAGGGCATTTTCCTCAAACTGTGTGATGAGAAACAGCTCTTAAACCTCAGCAAGTGAGAAATCCAGAAGCAAGGCACTGGTTCCTTCAAGATGTTTTATTTCTAACATCCCCCCCTTTTTTTCTCTTTCTTTCTCTTCGCTTTGTTTCTTTTCTGGCAGAAAGCTATGATTGATCCTTAATGGCCACAATCAGTTTGGGTTCATCTCACTTGGCAGGTGGGCCAGTAATTGAAATATGAACTAGGAATTCTGATGATCTATTTTTAATCTGATCCTCGGGCAGACTTTGATGTGTTTCCAAGGGTTATGGCTAGACAGTTATAATGGGCTCACATCACAGTCGATTCACACCCTTTAAAAAGCAACAGAAGAAAACAACCCCACAAGCACACAAAAGTCATTAGCAATCCAGCATTGCCGCTCTTAAACAGCATTAAACAACAAAATGAAATATATGCCTATAGATTGGCTTAGTTTACTAGGCCATGCAATGTATCTATGGTGAGTGTAAAACTGCATTTCTCTAGGGAGAGAGGAAGGCAAAACAAAACAAAAAATGACAAACACCGGTGTCAGTAACAGTTCCAGAAAAAAAAATGGAGACAAAGAAGGGGGCAGTAAATACTGAGGAAGCAAGGTCTCATATTAAACCTTTCCAAACATCTCTATATTTCAAAATGATGTTCCAATCCCAAACATGTTTACTCAGAAATAAACGTCAGTGATTTCAACATGATTTGCAGTGAAGGAAAAAATGCAGCTCCAATAAATAGAACTCAGTATTTTATTTTTCATTTAGCTGAAGTATTTTAGCCCTTTTCCCTTGCCACTTTCCCAATGAGTCCCACTAGGTAAAAGACAGACAACCATTTTGGGCCTCATCTTTCCCCTATTGGAATTAGGAGTGGTATCTGCCAACCTCCAGGTGCAGCCTGGAGATCTCCTGGAATGAGAACTCATCTCTAGGTGACAGAGAGCAGTTCCACTTGAAAACATGCCTGCTTTGGAGGGTGGATTCTGTAGAATTATACCCCACTGAGGTCCTGCCTCTCCCCAAGCCCCACCTTCCACCTCCAAAATCTCCAGGTATTTCCCAGCTCAGAGTTGGCAATTTGAGAGGGAGAGAAGGTTGACCTTTCCCACCATCACATGATTATAGCCCCAGTTCAAATTGCGGCCTCCAAGGGTTACTTTGTAAAGTTAAAGAGTCATTGATACTAAATGTGATGTGTCATTTAGCACTCAGGCTGCAGGGTCCAGTAGGGCTCATCTCTACGGGCCTAGGGCAGAGCTTTGAAAGACACACTAATCGTATGTTAATAACTCCCCACGGGTTATTTGAAATATTAAGGATCCATGACTCTCCAGAGGTGGACCATACAAATAGGTTCCTGTTAGAGGCTTGAAATGAAACTTCATGCTACTTCATACTGCTTTGCCTTCTAAACAACATGGCATGATGCCAGAACAGCATGCATATCTTTGCCCACTACATTTCCTGAAAACTTGTCACACCTTGATATAGCCTCTGTCTGTGTTGAGAAAGGTTGGCCTATACAATTAAAATAGTGTCTGATCCCCATGCCCACCCTTAAACCTTCATGCTTTCCCACAGTGAATAGTCCTTGTATGTATTCTGGCTCCCCAGGTTGTTCATCACTCCTTTGGGCACCTATCTCACAGTTCTGGCTGGCCTTGAGCCTTTGATATCAGGTCCTTGGGCCCTCCTTGTGAGTCTTCACTGTGGTCCTTTGGGCCACAGTTTGGTGGTCACCCTGAAGCCTCCTCAGCTTGTTCTCTCCCGTCTAATGCTGTAGCTGCTTCCTTTCAGGGTCTCCAATTCCCCAGGCCTCTCCCAGCCTCTTGTTCCCACTGCTGACCTCAACAACTTATTGGCCACTCTTCTCTGGCTTTGCCCAGACTTTGATGATATCTGTAGCTCACCTGTCCTTCATGTTGCCACTAGCTACTTCCCTGGTCTACACACTTGTGGTGTCTTCTTCTCCCCAGTCTTTCTGGCAGCTGGGTTCTGCTTTCCCATTGACATCAACATGCCACTTTTGGCCCAGTTGTTTTCTCCTGACTGGGGTGCAGGAGACTTCTTGTCAGGGCTCATTGGGCTGACTTGCCAGCCACTGTTGAGAACAAGAGCCATACTTACATCAGACTCTTCCCTATCTCCAGAGATCCCTAAAGCTATCATGTTATGAAGTTCAGGAATCCCTATCAGAATTCCCACAAAAGAATCCATGATAATAAAGTTGTTCTAAGAGTACAGCATGCTTTCGGAATATGGTTCTCAGACTTTTCAAAGTGGGACTGCACATCTGAAATTTTTGGGACCCACTTGCAAAGTAATTTCTTGCTACTTTCCCCCTCTTTGACATAAAATCATACATTAGGAAATCCTAGTATAGTTTATAGTGTATTTTTCATCATGAAAGGTATAAATATATAGCATTTCTGAACAACAGGCGACATTTCACATCACATTTACCTTGTTGCTTCTTGCCCATTCTGATTTTGTGTCCCACATACATGAGAGATATGGTCAAATTTAAGCCCAAGCCAATAATTTCAAAACTGCAGGTGTTTGGGAAAGCTGGCAGAAAATAAATCTATATGATGTATTTCACCTCAAAAACCCCAATAACTCATGTGGAAAGTTTAAACACGTATACAATTAGAGTCCATATAAGACACTTTCTACTTATATGTATGTCAGAAGTGATTGTTCTTGTGATTCGGCTCTGCAGTAATTCATACTTATGTTCCTAAAGGCTTTAGACACAGATTATGCTATTATTATAGACCCATTCTTTGAAAGAAGGATCCATATTATTTCCAGAGACTAATCTCCAGCTGCAGGATACATTATTCTTTTGCAGCAATAAATGAGACAACAATCAGACAATAAGAACATCTCTTTCATTTCTGTTATATCCACTGAGACATAATAATAATAATACTTTGAATTTTCATTGTCAATATAAACAGCTCAAAGTGTATTGTTCTTGGCTTGTGTATTTAAGACAAAAGTTTCTTTGCCTGTGAATGGACTATCTTTTTCACAAGTCATCACCAGACAGAATGGCCTACTTCAACCACCATTTTGTAAACTTTTTGTGAACCTTCCCACCATTTTGTGAACTTTTTGTGAACCTTCCCACCATTTTGTGAAGCTTTTGCTTTTGTGTATACCTGCTACTGAGTATGGCAGAAAGAAAACCGGATTTTAAAAGCAGCGAGTGGTAACCCCATGCAGTTAAAGTAAACCATTTCCATCACTTGGGGACATAATTCAGTGTTGTTGAATTTGCTGTGCCAAAGGAAGATAACTGGCTTCCATTGTACAAAACCCATACATGAACCAGAGTCTGCAGAGTGGAAGTTCTCTACTTCCATTCGGTGGCAACCCATTGAGACTCTCAAAATGGTTTCCTGTGGGTCAGCAGACATTAATGAACAGTAGGAGGAGGAAATGGGAGTGGAAAACCAGCAGAAATCATTCTGGGCTGAAAGACAGAAATAACTTGCAACATTGGAAGCAGACAGTAAGATACAAGCCAGTCGTATCTCAATATCTGTTTCTCGTGGCCCTTAGTCTATAGTCTCTTTCCCATTTTTCACAACCTTATTAAAGCTGATAAAAGAGAACAGAGATTTGCAGGGTTGGGGGAAATCTTTCCAGCACATACCAAAACACGCATGCTATTGAGGCTCAGAAGTCATTTGGGAATTAACCACAAGTGGAGAATGGCTGTGCTAGGCTATTGAAATATTCATGAGCACAATGAACAGCTTTTGTACAAGATGGTCCATATGGCAGGCTTCTGCACCTTCTAGCGATACAAACACACACTCATCCTAACTCCTAAGCAGCACGTGCTGTCTTTCTGTTTCCAGCAAAACCCCCAGAGACTGCTCTGATAACAGTGCCATTCCAAAACCTACATGTAAAAAAACACAAAGGTCCACTGGTGATTCAGAATTACGCCAGAGCTTTTGGATCTCAGTTTTTGAAAGCCAAGATGCATCTATCCCTCTATCCCAGCCTTTCTCAGCTGTTTTATCATTGAGAAACCTCTGAGACATTCTTCAGGCTTTGAGAAACCCTAGAAATGGAGCAATCAGACAGAATATGGTCAGAAAGCATAGCTGTGTACATACCCACCTGGGACCCCTTCCCATCCCCTCCAGGCCCATCACTGGCTATTTTGAGGTGCGGTGGTCAATATGACCATGTATGGTCATGTACTTGATAAATAAATCAAATTTAAAAAGATTAACTCCCACCCATTTGGAAACCCCACGAACCACTGTTTGAGAAAGCCTCCTCCAGCCTGACACTTGTAGGGCTAGAAAAGATGTACAGCCTAGCAGAAGAGCTATGCCACTTCAGCACCAGGAGACTCATCTGTAGGCATCATTTGACAATGGCAGACTCTGTGACGCTGCAGCAAATCACAAGAGACACCATAACGATAGATGGTAACACGCATAAGGAACAAGTTCAGACAGTTTGCAACACACATGGCTCATTGCACAAAATGTTTTGTGTTCCTCTTCTGGCCTTGGTGCCAGCCTGGTGTAGTGGTTAAGAGTGGCAGCTGCTAATTGGGAGAACAGGGTTCAATTTCTCCGTCCTCCACATTTAGCCAGCTGGGTGAACTTGGGCACATTACAATTCTCTCAGAGCTCTCTCAGCCCCACCTACCTCACAGGGCGCCTGTTGTGGGGAGTGGAAGGGAAAACAATTGTAAACTGTGTTGATTCCTTTAGTTAGTAAAAAGTTTTGATTCCTTTGGGTTGTTCTTCTTTTTTAGATGTCTTATAAGAACATTATAAGGGGTACATGGCCAGGGCCAGGTATTTTGCTACCCTAAGCAAGCCTCTCCCCATGTCTTCCTAAACAGCATGACATGCTTTTGTAGAAAATCACCAAGGTTGGGATCCAATGTGCTTTCCTTCCCTTGAAAGATGGAGATTGGGGTTCCCTTTGGCTATTGGAAGGCTTCATGGGGCTATATGGATAGAGGCCTGGTAGGGGGAGGAACTGCAATAAGGAGAACTGGGCAAGTGTGTGTGTGTGTGTGTGTATGCGTGGTTGTATGGTTGTACCTACTGACTTTATGTATACTTTGAAGGCTCTAGCTAGGAAGTCTTTGCTACAAAATACTGGCCTGTCTTCAAGTTGGTGCAAGATTCCTTTTTGAGATTGCTATAATAGACTAGACCTGCCCAAGACAGCCTAGTCTCATCAGATCTCAGAAGCTAAATAAGGTCAGCCCTGGTTAGTACTTGGATCGGTCCATTCCAGGGAAGTCCAGGATCATTATTCAAAGGGCAAACCATCTTTGAATGTGTCTTGCCTGCCTTGAAAAACCCCTATGGCATCACCAAACATCAGCTAGCTAGACAGCCAAAATAAAGGAAACCAAGATCCTAATATGGTTACTCTTCTAGAATTTCTCTACTGAATTAATTGTGCCAAGATTTCACCACTTTGTCAGAATGCACAATCCCTTCCTTCCAGGAAAAATAAATTCCACTTCTGACTCTCTCCTTTGCAACCTTTCCACAACTTAAGCTTCTATTTTAAAAATAACTCATCAGAACAGAGGGTAAAGGCATCAATGGAATTAAAATGTCTGTAGAAGACTGCATCCACTTTTTGTAATTTGTAATTGCAGAAGTTTGAACAAAATGATTTCCCTATTTCCACCTTTCATGCCCCTTTTGCTTCCCATCAGGAAAAGCTTCTGTTGCATCCCCAGGTCTTTGAGTGAGCTGGAGATGAAAGGAGTAAATTGCAAATGCATTTAATGTGCATTCAGCATTGAAAATTATGGGAGGGAAGGTGAATAAATTAATTTGATACTACTGTTTGGTAGCTGGACTAAACTCAACATAAAGCATGAGTAACTTTGTATTACAGATTACCATAGAATGCTTGGTGTTCCTTTTTGAGCCTTTGGGATGAATAATTAGAAACCTGAAATACACTTATTCAAATGTGATGAGGAAAAGACTTGTGGTACACAGCTAATGTGAGATAAGTCATGAGCCAATGATAGTGTGGTTTGGAGACCAAGTCATCTGAGGAAAGGTTGAAGAAGCTTGGTATGTTTAGCCTGGAGAGAAGATGACTAAGACCGTTTATGCATTGGAGGTTTCATGCTGGGCTGCAGGCTGGAGTTTTAGTCGTGGCAGGTTGCCCCACCTCTTCCTGCACCCACATGGGGGAGCATTTGGCCTGGTGCGCCTCATCTGCCCCTTATATGTGCTCCTGCACAGGATCTGGGGTAGTGAAGTTCCCAGTGCGTAAAAGGTCCAAGAGGTGATGTGATAACCATCTTCAAATACTTGAAAAGCTGTCATATAGAAGATGGAGCAGAGTTGTTTTCTGTTGCCCCAGAGGGTCGGACCAGAACAAATGGGTTAAAATTAAAAGAATTTTCGGCTAAACATCCGGAAGAAGTTCCTGACAGTTAGAGCTGTTCCTCAGTGGAACAGGATTCCTCGGGAGGTGATGAGTTCTCCTTCCTCGGAAGTTTTTAAGCAGAGGCTAGATAGTCATCTGACAGAAATGCTGATTTTATGGGTGGGCAGGTAGTTGTGAGTTACTGTGTTGTACAGGGGGTTGGACTTAGATGTCCCTAGAGATCCCTTCCAACTCTATGATACTATGGTGTGGTAGCTAGATTGTCAAGACTGCTTTCTTAGGACCCAGGATTCCTCAGCATCCAAAGTTTTCCCTATTCCCTCTGAATAACAATATGGTTGGAAACAAGCATGTGAAAAACTGCATGTTTACACATGATAAGAATCTCACTATGTTTACTGGGGCTTAATACTGGGTACGCAAACACAGGATTGCTGCAATCTAAAAACAGATCTCTGGTGTACTTCATTGTTCATTTAGGTTGGCCACATTAACTTTCTAGCCTCATCTAAGCCTAAAACAGGGAAGCATCTTTGTTTCCTTGTTGTCCTTTTATCGGTCCATATCATTTATCACCCTTATAAAAGTTGTAATGGCTATTCTTTCCTGTTTTACTTTGCATCGTAAAAGCTGTAGAGTTAATTAAGGCACTGACCCTACCAACATTAAAAAGCAGCTATTTAAACGTTATTATCAGGAACAGTCAGACTGAACTGTGAAGCATGCATATGATTATTTACAAGGGCAGGGCTTATGCTGCAACCAAGTCTTTTAAAAATGTAATTCTGGATTCATGGAGGAAGGTGAGTATGTGAAATCAAGTTATGCTGACAATAGTGTTGCCGGGTCCACTGGTCTGGGCAGGGATCCCTGCTTTCCAGAGGTACCTTGTCCCCCAATGCCCCCCCCCCCAGAAGAATGCTGTGACGTGCCAATATAAGACCAAAGTGATGTCAACATGTAAGGATCATTGGAATGTGTGTGTGATGCTCTGGTCCACGGTTTGAAAAACTTTTACCATAGAGTTTTGCCCAAAAGCCAAAGTGTCACCCCCTGATGTCTCCAGTGTGCCACCATCACTTCCAGGTGACATCAACACATTGCAAAGCTCCCGGTAATCACCCCCCCCCCGGTTGATTTAGCACCCCTAGTTGACAACCTGTTCTTGTTACTCAGCTTTCTCCCTGACCCTCCCACCCCTTTCATCTTGATGTATTTCTGTAATCCTAGTCCTAGGACATTGCTTATGAGATGTTGCATCATCTTGATTTATTGATTGCATTGATCTACATTGTATAATGCATTGTGACTCTCAGTAAGAAAGACAAGCTATAAATATACTTAAATCAGTAAATGATGAAATATTGCCAGGCTATGGAAACATGGACTCAGTCCACATATGAGTGCTTTTTGGGCTCCCTCTTTTTCTGCCTTGTTATGGGGACCCATTCAAGCTGCCTCTGCCTTTGTTTCCCATGGATAGCCAAAGAAAATGTTATTGACACTCTTAAGCCAGTGGTTTTTATTTTATAAGTATGCATACAATTGCAACATTAATAGCAACTGCCCAAGACAATTACACTATAAAAGTCCTAGCAACCTAGCCTGGGTATAGCCAGGCTAGGTGTAGCTGTGAAAAGTCACCTGTTGATGGGGAACACTGCCTTGAGAGAAGACATTTTGAGATAGGCCCGGTAAGATTTGTCTCTGTTGCTTGAGGAGTGCGGAATCCAGCCATGATATGCCATTGTGGAAACATCATCAAAGCCTACTCCACCGCCCCATTTTGCTAGGCCACAGTATGTAAAGCTGTATATGGTTTCATGAAGAAGACGTACCAAACAAGTAAGTGTTCTTCAATGACAGTGTGTGCTGTGCTTACGCACATTTGTACGTCCTTTAGATCCAAGAGTTGTTTGGCAAGCATCAGCCAGCAGAGTGTAGCGGTCAGAATGCTGGACTAGGAATTGGAGAATCATAGAGTTGGAAGGGACCTCCAGGGCCATCTAGCCCAACCCCCTGCACAGCTCTTAATCCGAATTCCATTAAGGAGCCTTGCTTCGCGATTTCAGGCCATTCTCCCTCAGCCAAACCTTCTTTATGGGATTGTAATTCTGAGAAGACAATAGAGGAGAGGAGGTGAGGTGTGTTAGGTCCCCACTGGTGAGAGAAAGAGAGTAATAACTATCTAACAGATGAATTGTGTGGCTTGAATTGCTAGCCATTCATAATGTAGAAGAGCTGGGTTTTTGTACCCTGCTTTTTCCTAACTGAAGGAGTTTCAAATACGCTTTCAGTAGTAAAAAGCCTACCCTTCCTCTTCCCATAACAAAACACCCTATGAGGTAGGTGAAACTGAGAGAGTCCTGAGAGAACTGTGTCTGTCTCAAGGTCATTCAGATGGCTGCATGCGGAGGAGTGGGGAATCAAACCCAGTTTTCCAGATTAGAGGCCACTGCTGTTAAGCACTATACCAAGCTGGCTCTATGTATGTTCCCATATTGAGAAGTTGCCCACAAATGAAAAATAAATGTAGTCATTATTCATCTGTATGTTTTTCTTGCTGCAAATTAGCTTTTCGAAGAACTGTCACTGAACTGGGTAGCCCAGACTACTCCAGTCTTGTCAGTTCTTGGCTGCTAAACTGGGTTGGGCTTGGACAGTATTTGGATGCCCCCCCAAGGAATACCAGGATCTCTGAGCAGAGACAGGCAATGGGGAAACCACCTCTGAACATTTCCTGTCTTAAAAACTCTAGCGCAGGGGTAGCCAACCTGGGGTCCTCCAGATGTTCATGGACTACAATTTCCATTAGCCCCTGCCAGCAAATGCTGGCAGGGGCTAATGGGAATTGTAGTCCATGAACATCTGGAGGACCCCAGGTTGACTACCCCTGCTCTAGAGTGTTACCATAAGTTGGCTGGGCCTTGATGGCAGGAATGATATCTGTGAGGATATGTTATTTTGCCTTCCTGTCAAATCACAAAGGGCAACTTGGTCACTTCGCAGCCGAGAGGAATCTGATGATCTCCCTCTGCAGCACTGTTGCCGCTAGGAAAATGACCTTCCCTTTTAAACATTTTCCATCTAAGGAGCATTCTTCCAGAATTAATCAGAACAAAGTGACCCACATTGGGGTCGAAATAAAGATCGCCTTCTACTGGAGCCAAACTCAATCGGGATACCTGAAACTTTTAACCACCGAGTCCCCAACAAGCCAGGCTGCCTTTCCCGGAGACGGTCTGCGCGCCTTAGCCAAGGGCTTGCCCGATGCAAGGGTCCCATTCCGCGCGCCCGGGTGGGCGCTGCCGGAGGTGCTCAACCCGCCGCCTGGAAGCTGCCGAGACGGGGACGCTGCCCTGCCTGACACGCGAGCCCAGGTTCGTCCTGCGGCTCCCCCACACTTTCCCTCCACTCAAAGGTCCCGCGGCGGCGCGTGGGGACGAGCAGCGGCTGCCGGGGCTCCCCGCGCCTTCCAGAGAGAAAGGGCCCCGCTTCGGCTCCTCGCCTGCCGCCGCTTCCTCCTCCTCCCCCGCCAGCAGCAGCAGCAGCAGCAGCGCCGACGGCGTGGAGTCTTCGGCACTGGCGCTCATGCGCACTGCCGGCGATGCTCCTGCGCTCCCCGCTCCGCCGCTGCCCGTTTCTCTCCTGCGCGAGGGGCTCCCTCGCGGTCTGCCTGCGCCCTGCCTTGCCTCCCGCGCCTCTCACGCCTCCTTCCGCCACTAGCTGCCTCGCAGCGCGCCCCCGTCTCTTGTTGCCCGGCTCGCCTGAGCGGAGGGGCGCCTTGAGCTCGCGGCTGCCGGGACCGGGACCGGCTCCGTTTGGACCCAGCCACAGACTAAGGCTGGAGGAGCCGCAGCCTGGCGCTGCAGTACCAGCGGGCGCCGCCGGGGGCGTGGTGCCTCAGGAGCGAGGGAGGCTGAGCTTGCATCGCCCCCCTTCCCCTCTCCCTCCCTCGCCTGCCTGCAACGTTGCTTCTGCGGCGGGCTGCAGCCCCGGTAAGTTGGGGAGCTGCTTTTCCGGGGCTCGCCATTCGAGAGGTGCCGGAGCGCGGCGCTTGGCGGAAGGCCGGCCCGCCTAACACCTCGGCGCGTGAAAGGGAACGGGGGGTCGGCGGGAAGCGCGAGGCGCATCGCAGGTGTCCGGGCTCGGGAAGTCCCGGGCAAGGCGAATGCAGGGGATCCCGGGGAGGGGGGGGCGTCTTTGGGAGTTTTGACCTTGGCGCCGAAAAGGGACGCGGGCTCAAGCCGTTTGGGGGCTAAAATGGAGGGCTCTTCCTCGGCAGGGCAAAAGGACGGGGGAAGGGGGAGAGCTGACAGTCCGGAGCCCCTGGCGCCGTCGCTCTTAATGGAAAGGTGACTATTATTGCAGATACGCCCTAGCAGGTGAAGCGCGGTCATTTGTGCCGCTGCCGTGGGAGGGTGCCTGCACGCCTCAAGAACGAGGCCGGCGAGGGCGGCTGGGGAGAAACCGAGAGAGCCGCTTCCCTCCGTGGGGTTCCGTTGGGTCCTGCGAGCCTGTTCGGCAAAGCGCGGACTTGGGCGGTCCAACTTTGCTGCGATGCAAAGGACATCTGCAGCTTTCTCCCAGGCATGCTTGCTTGGGAGCCTCTCCCGCCGGGTCCCTGGGCGATGACGCCCTCGGAAGTCTGGCTAGCTCTGCGGCGTTCAGTGCAACGGCGGTTCGGTCTTGACATGGGTGCTCTTGGTCGTCCACATTGCTCGGCCAGAAGTGACTTTCGCTCAAATCACCGAGAACAGCGGCGATGTTTGTGGGGCTCTCTCACCGACAGCGTAATTCTGGGATGCCAGATTGCAAGAACTGCGTCCTGTGTGGTTGGATGCGAATGTTTTGAATTCTTGCTTAGCCATGGAGCTCACTGGGTGGTCTCAGCCCAGCCTGAAATAAGGAACAGGACTAATTAGATAGAGACTGTAAAAACTTGGGCACCCACCAACGGCTGTTTTGTAATTCTGATCATGTTACTTTGCATGGGGGACACACAAGAGGGTTAAGAAAAGCACACAGCAGAATAACTGCAGAAATTAGTGGAATTTGCTATCTACCAAGCACTGGAATCTCATATTATTTGTTTAAATGTGATTGGATTCTGTTATCCTTTTTCCCCCAACCCCCCCCCCCCCCCAAAAAAAAAACCCCAGATGCTTGGGGATTGTGTGCTTCCCTGGAAGTCAATTCTATGAAAGTCAGATAACAGTGTTTAGGACTAAGAGTTAAACTGACAACAGTTTGTGCCTTTAATGGTCTTTGGCCAAGTGCCTGTGTGTGCCAGCTGGTCCACTGATTTCAGTCAGAGTACTCCGGTTTGAGTGGGTTGTAGCTGACTGTCCGGGGCACCTTAGTGCCCTTTAAATTGACAGGTTGTGGGGGGGGGGGGAGGAAGAGTTTGCAATAGCATGGAGGGGAAACTCCATAAGATGTAGTAGATGTTGTAGGGAAATGCAAAAAAAAAAAAAGGACACTGCATACATGCAGTATGTGATATTTCCTATTGTACTAAAATGGGAGGATTATTTGGGACCAGATTATCTCATCTCATTGAGCCTCTTGTGGCGCAGAGTGGTAAGGCAGCCGCCTGAAAGCTCTGCCCATGAGGTTGGGAGTTCAATCCCAGCAGCCGGCTCAAGGTTGACTCAGCCTTCCATCCTTCCGAGGTCGGTAAAATGAGGACCCAGCTTGCTGGGGGGTAAACGGTAATGACTGGGGAAGGCACTGGCAAACCACCCCGTATTGAGTCTGCCATGAAAAACGCTGGAGGGCGTCACCCCAAGGGTCAGACATGACTCGGTGCTTGCACAGGGGATACCTTTACCTTTACCTTTATCTCATCTCAAATCATGTGACACCTAGTGGATTGCTGCCAGATCTGTGTAACTGACAGCCAATTTATGTATTGTCCTGTTTGGTTTTCTGCCTGGAAGTAAGTTCTACTTGGTTTCATTTTCAGGTAAGACTAGCCTGTTTTTCTTCTAGCATAACCTTCTGTGGACTAGCCCACACTGTTAAAAGCATGTTGTTGGTCATAGTTTAGACACCTCTCCATGTGTCCACAGTGGCCAGCAGCAGTAATCATTTCCACCCAGAATGATGGTTATAATTTAGGAGCAATCACTGAGGTAATAGCATAGTCCAGGGGTAGTCAAACTGCGGCCCTCCAGATGTCCATGGACTACAATTCCCATGAGCCCCTGCCAGCATTTGCTTTGTAGTCCATGGACATCTGGTGGGCTGCAGTTTGACTCGCATAGTCAAATGAGAATATCCTAATTGAAGCCTGTTGTCAGTCTTAGGTACTGTTCTTGTTAGTTTGCTAGTTATGTTCCTGCTTCAGAGTGCTTAAACTGTAAGGCTTTCTACAGACAGCTGCTGCCAATATTGGTAGCCCTTGAGAATAGATTACCCGTTGAGCTACTCTGTACACTGTCCATCTCTTTTACTGAAAAAGGGATCATATTCACAATTAATTGCAGTGCAAGGATGTGCTGTTGATTCTGATGTCTGAAAAATCTAATATTCTATGACAGGGGCAGGTACAGCTTGGTGCAATTGTTAGGAACGTTGACTTCTAATCTGGTGAGCTGGGTTTGATTCCCCGCTCCTCCACATGCAGCTAGCTGGGTGACTTTGCTATCACAGAACTGATAAAGCTGTTCAGATTGAGCAGTAATATCAGGGCTTTCTCAGCATCACCTACCTCACAGGGTGTCTGTTGTGGGGAGAGGGAATATGTTCCCCAGAGAGCGCTTTGATCAAGCAATGCCAACCAGCTTAGGATCCCTGGCCCAAAAGAAGTTCACTTGGTCTCAACCAGAGCTAGGGCCTTTCTGGCCTCGGCTCCTGCTTGGTGGAATAAGCTCCCAAGGGACATCAGGGCCTTGACAGAACTGATGAAGTTCCACAGGGCCTGCAAGACAGAGCTCTTTCGCTGGGCTTATGGTTGAGACCAATTAGAAGCTAGCTGGCAGCTATTTTAAAGGTAAAGGTATCCCCTGTGCAAGCACTGAGTCATGTCTGACCCTTGGGGTGACGCCCTCCAGTGTTTTCATGGCAGACTCAATACGGGGTGGTTTGCCAGTGCCTTCCCCAGTCATTACCGTTTCCCCCCAGCAAGCTGGGTACTCATTTTACCAACCTCAGAAGGATGGAAGGCTGAGTCAACCTTGAGCTGGCTGCTGGGATCGAACTCCCAACCTCATGGACAGACAGCTTCAGACAGCATTTCTGCTGCTTACCACTCTGTGCAACAAGAGGCTCTGCGGCAGCTATTTTAAGTGTCATTTAAAAAATTACATTAACATATTGATTTTTATGCTGTAATGAATTGTAACTTTGACTGTGATGTTCACGTTCCCAAGACCACAAGTCTGAGAGGGGGAGGTATACAAACTAAATAAATAATAATACATAATAGAATGTCACCCTGTGACGCTCAAAGGGCTGCTGATGAAAGGAAATGTGGCCACTCCTTCCATGCATGGCTTTGTGTGTGTGAAGGGGTCTTTCCTGTTATAAGTACCTCCCTCACTATTTCAGGGGGGAACAAAGGCCAGTGACATCTTTAAGGCCAACAAAGTTTTATTCCAGGTATAAGCTTATGTGTGCATGCACACTTCCTCAGATACATGCTCATGCATATGCAAGCTTATACCTGGAATAAAACTCTATCGGTGTTAAAGTTACTATGGACTCAGACTTTTTCAGCTGCTTTATACTAACACAACTACCCACCTTAATCTATTTCAGGGGCGGAACCTGCCTAACAAGCCATGCAACAGAGAAATTTTATGCTTTCAAGCTGTACAGAACGAATAGACCTAATTATCTGCATACACCACCAGTGATTTATAAGCGGTCGCACTGTAGTACTTTGAGTGCTAGAGCTCTTTAGCCTTTTGTTCTGATCTGTCACCTAGAGATTTGGCTTTAAGCAGGGTGATATATCTTCACTTGAGCTGATTAACTTTGTAAAAGGAACAGGCGGTCAAATGACACAAGCAACCAAACAACTAGTGCGGGAAAACATGAGGTGTTTTTCACAACTCATGTTCTAAATGTACTTTCGTGGAGAATGCTATGATGCTTTTGGAGGTGTTTCGATCAAAGCCAGCTCTTACGTTTAAAATTCTCATCTTAACTACTTCGGATGACATGAAAGTAGCTACCATTCCCCTTGCTGCAGCTCAATAATGTAGAAAAGCCATATGATACTTGATGATGTGCAGTGTTGGGATTCTGCCAGTGTGAAGGACCCTCTGGATTAGAGGCCCAATTCAAACATGCTGCTTCAGTCTTCTCATGGGTCTGTACCCCTTCGGAGGCATGTGAGGGAAGCTTGCATGCACCCCTATCCATCTGCATCAACTCTCTAGTCATCTTATTATACTTTAAAGAAAGAAATATTAAATCACCAGTTATTTGTTGGACTAGATGACCTCCTGGGTCATCTAGTCCAACCCCCTGCACTATGCAGGACCACAACCCTATCGCTCATGCACTGTAACCTGCCATCCCTTTGAGCCTTCACAGAATCAGCCTCTCTGTCAGATGCCTATCCAGCCTCTGTTTAAAAATTTCCAAAGATGGAGAACCCACCACCTCCTGAGGAAGCCTGTTCCATTGAGAAACCGCTCTGTCAGGAACTTCTTCCGGATATTTAGACAAAATTTATTTTGAATTAATTTCTTCCCATTCGATCTGGTCCGTCCCTCCGGGGCAAGAGAGAACAACTCTGCTCCATCCTCCATATGGCACCCCTTATTATAATATAAGAGCAATTCTGTTCTCTTGTTCCACTCCTACAGTACTCATTTATCAGATTCTCCTCCAGTCATGTTGGTTTTAAAAATTGCTTTTTAAAGAGCAGCAATAACATCTTCTGCAGGCATTTTTGTATGTGAGTTTCTTCTGAGAAGCTAGCTTGCCACACACCAAGTACCTTTTGGAAAAGCCTGAGTGTTTTACACTATTGCTTATGAGAAAACCAATACAATTTTTATTTTATTTATACACTAAATTTCCCCCCAAAAGAGATCCAAAGCAGCTGACATCATTCTCCTCTTCTCCATTTTATTCATACAACATCCCTGTGAGGTGGGTTAAGATGAGATAACTGGGCTAAGGTCATCCAACTAGCTTTCAAGATTGAGTGGGAATTTGAGCCTCAGTCTTCCAAGTCCTAAAACAACACTACTATACTCCACTGGCAAGAGAAATTGTTCTGTGTTTTAAAGCAGTGGTCCCCAACCCCCGGTCTGGGGACCAGTCCTGGTTCATGGATCAGTCGGTACTAGGCCGCGGCTCCTCCTCGTCCTCCCCAGCTGCTGCCTCGGGGGTTGCCCTGCCACTCTGCCATTGCCTCACCTTTGGTGCTGTCCAGTGTCCACCATGGCTGGGGCTCCCCCTCGGTGTGGCACTGCACAGCTGCTGCTGGCAGCACCCCCAGCGGGCGGAGGGAAGTCAGGGGCCCCAGTGGGAAAGCAAGTGGAGCAGGGGCTCAGGTGGCGGCAGCAACGTCCCTTGGCCGAAGACTACCCCCCTGGGCCTCAGTAAAATTGTCAAGCGTTGACCGGTCCCCAGTGATAAAAAGGTTGGGGACCACTGTTTTAAAGTATTGCTGATTTGAGGGCCCTAATTTCATGGAAAAGTGGGATACAATAATTAAAATAAATATATTCCTGATTTGTAAATGCCTAGGTGTTTCAAGAGAGCAAAATACTACAGTGAGTTTGTCACTCATACTCATCTATGACTTCTTGCAACTCAGGTCTGTTGAAGACCTCATGTTTCAGCTTGCTTGGCTCAAACACGGTCACCAGTCTGTCAGTGTGGATGTTGGCCTGAACGTCAGCTAAATTCACTACTAGAAGTGCTTGCATGTATGAAAAGCTAGACCGCTTATCTGAATCCTTAAAATGCCCATAAATAGTTTTCTCTAATACGTTTTGTTAAAGTAATTCAATGAAAAATTAATCTGCAGTCTACTTCTTAATGCATCTCAATGGCCAGAGCTCTGCAGAAAGCTAATTGCAAGGAAGTTTAATGACCGGGGAGGGGGGGGGGGTTATGAGGAGAAAGGGTGAGTTCCGTACATCACTTTCCAAAGAATTCCATTAACTTAAGCTCATATTTAACCAGTCATTAAAATGATTTTAATTTGGTAGACGGCACCATCTGGAGTATGCTTTTCAAACCAAAAATGCTTCATAATACAAAATAGAGATGAAGTTTCGTTTGTTTCAACAAGGGGCTTTCATTGAATCCTCTGGATTGGCCTTGGGTGGGGTTCTGCTGTTGTCTGTCACCAGGCATGTAATCCTGTTAATATAGGAGATGGTTAAATAAGCCAGGCCCCCTGAACTATAGAACAATTGTACGGGAGAAATGCTTTCCTGCATGCTTTGGTAAAAATGGGAATGGAATAGCAATTTTAGTCTCATAGAAAAGGATGAATGAAATCGCTGTTGTCTCACTTTGATTTTAAAACTTACTTTATAGAAGAAAGGCAGCCTTAAAGCAAGTGATTTTGTACTTACGTAATAGTAAGATTTTGTACTTATGTAAGAGCTGTATCAAATAAAACATCTTCACAGCATCTTTTTAAAATGTGCAAAGATGGCACTTCCCTGCCTCCTCAAGTTGCTAATTTTACAAGATGGGAGTAACTATTGAAAAGTGACACTCTAGGAATATTGACAGTCTTCACCATAGAGGTTGGGGGACTTCCTAGAGCACTGCATATGTAGTGATGTTACTTCTGTACCTGAAAGTGATGTATCTGTATCAGCAATACTCCGTGTCCCCTTCCTACACCTCCCAAAAGTTCACAGGGGCTGCTGGTACAAGATTGGCTACCCTATATTACACTGCTTCCAGATTTCATGTATCTCAGATATGTTACATGTTAACTGATCAGACATAAACAAGTAAAATAAGTTGAACTTGATAAGAAGTATTATATATTGTCCCTTACATTTCCATTCTTTCTAGAATAAAAAACTTTTCCATTTCATGCCAATAAAATTAAGACGTATTTGACACTCTGTTTCTGATTAAGGTGGTTGAAGTGCAAGTATTTTAGAAATTGCTACTGCCTCACTGTTAGGATGCTCATAGATATTTTTATCTGCACATGCAGTTATTGGATTATACATCCCTTTCAGGTATAATATTGCCAAGTACAGTTTGCAAGCAGACTGCTTACTTCTTCTGTCCCACCTCTTCCCTTCTGGAGTGTGAATTCCCTGCTGAGCCAAACAGTGGTTAACTGTTCATGACTGCAGCAAGGGTAACCACAATCAAGACTGGCCAGGTTTCCTGTTTAATCCAGGATCTAGAGCAAGCTTCAGTTACATATTTGAAAAGACATGTATATGCTAAACCGTCATATTTATGTATCTTATGCAGATTGTAGATTTGCATACTTTATATTTAGGCAAAAATATTGTGTCAGTTGCTGTTGAGCTTGTGGCCCTGTAAGAAATTGTTGCACGTTTACTGACATGCTTGCTTTTCTCCTGGGCAAAGGAGGGTTTTTAACATATTAATATATAATCAACAAAAATTCATAAAAGCTTTTTTAAAAACACACAGAGCAAGCAAAGGAAGAAGAGCTGTTTTTATACCCTGCTTTACTCAGCTTTAAGGAGTCTCAAAGCAGCTTACTATCACTTTCCCTCCCTTCCCTATAAGGTACCTTATGTGGCTGGTTGGGCTGAGAGAGTTCTGGGAGAACCGTGACTGGCCCAAGGGCACCCAGTTGGCTTCATGTGGAGGAGGTGGGGAATCCACCTCGGTTTTCCAGACCAGAGACTGTTAATCTTAACCACTGTCCCACACTGGCTCTCAAGAAAGATGCATATTTCCTGATTCATCAGGGAAGTAACTCTTTTTCAGCAGTTACATCCCTGTGTACCAGGAGCCATTCTTATTGGGAACACAAGATCGGGTTCTGCATGATAACCCTAATATGTACACCTGTCATGCTGTCTGAACAGGGAGAATGTGGGTTTTTCATCCATGGACAACTTCAGTATGCATAAGCCAGAATCCTGAAAAATTCAGTCATTGGTTCATTCATATCAAAGCTGTATACATACACATGCAAAATGTGTGCGCTTCTCCTGTGGACCTCCATGGCATCTTGCATATTGGAGAATCCATGCACAATTGGGTGACTGCTGTTCGCATGGATAAAAAGTGCTTTATAAAAAGTGCTATTACCTTTGTTCCACCAGTAGATTAATTACAAAAACTTGTTTGAAGAACATATGTTATAGCTAGTAGTAAAGCCTGTTTTAAAAACTGGCTGGGGGCCCTGGAGGCCCTTGCAGCTCTTCTACTGTGCAGGAAGCTGGTGAGAGCAGTGGGGTTGGGGCAGAGCTCAGCCTCTCTGCTTGCTGCTTGATCCCCCAACAGGCAGGAGGGTGTCAAGAGTGACAAGGCTGGCTTGGAGCATCCCCACTTGCCTCCACCACTGGCCAGGAGGGCAGTGAGAGTGGTATGAGTGGGGTGGAACATTCCCCTTGGCTTCCTGCTTGCTCCCACAGTGAACAGGGGGCCAGCAAGAGTGGTGAGACCAGGGCAGAACATGCCTCTCTGCCTTCTACTCCCTCCCCTGAAGGCCAGGAGACTGTCGAGAACAGTAGGGTCAGCATGGAGCGTATCTGGTTGGTCTTCCCTGCCCTTTTCCGGTGGCTGGGGAAACAGGGCAGCCAGAGCATGGCAGGAGGGCCTTCCCCGGCCTCCTGGCAGGCAGAAAAGCAGAAGCGTGGCAGGGCTGCACTGGATTAGGGTGGAAGATGGGTAGACAGGCGGCCAGAGCCCCATGGCCTACCTCCTGTTGGTGTTTTCTCCTCATGAGATGTGATGGGAAGAGGAGGACGGGGGCAGGGAAGAGGCTCTAATTGTCCCTCAGTTGGGAAGAGCTCTCATCCCATTGGGAAAATGCTCCACCAGTGAGGGCCAATCAAAGTTGCATGTCGTCGGAAAAACCCAACACTTTTTATGTGGTATGATTCTTCACATGTCGGTTATTGCTGATTATACCACATTAGTCATTTTGAAAATGGAGAAGCACTTTAGCCCTGTGCGGTATATGACCTTCTACATTATGCAAGATCTCTTATTTTGTGCCTGAAGAAGCTCAAAGAGTGTCTTAGTAGTTTGCCAAAAAAAAGATTTAACTGTGTAATTCTGAGCAGAGTTGCACCCTTCTAAGTCTATTGAAGAAAGAAAAAGGCTTGGAATTTTATAACTCTGCTTAGCATGGTACTGTTAGATCCTGATAAGTATCCCTAACAAATTAAGAATTTTGGTGTTGTGGCCCTGACTTTCTAGCATCATTGAAAAATCTTTTGCCGACTCTCCTGATCACCTGATTATCATGTTCTCGGTGCTTCCCTTTCATATAGATAAAAAGTTTCCCTTTTGTATAAGGACTTCAAATCTTCACCTCCATCTGTAATATCTAAAAGTATAATCTTGACTTCCTGGAATAAAATAATATGTACTTTCAAAATCTATTTTTATTGTGAGAAAGGACTTGTGTATATGTGTAATAAAATATATAGGCAATGTCCTGAAACCCACTTTAGCAGATGCGCTTGCTTATAAGCAGATTGTGTGGCTAAGTTGACATAAATGCACATACTTGACACAAATGTTTTGTGGGTCAGGCTGATTGATTGGCATAGATGTAATGTCTTTAACCTTCATATGCAGCAATTTCTCCCTGTGCATTTGACAAAAATATAAACTGAAGCTTCAGGGTGACAGTTTATTCGGTAGTAATGGTAAATATTTACAAGTGTCTCTGCAGAAACACTCTATAGCTTTTGCAAACAGCTACTCCAGTACAACTGTTGGACCTATAGCTTCATTATGTTTTTAGGTTCAACAATTGCATTGGAGTAGGTGTTTGGCAGAGTGGTTGAGTGCTTCTGCAAAGACAATGTAGGTTTGTGGTCTGTGAGTAAGATGCGATCCATCTTTGTTGTACTGTGTATGCTGCATTGAAGTTGCATTGTGAGATTTTAGTAAATGAATTAGTAAAGGAATGATATCACTTTCTAGTATGGGCAGGGCTGAATGCTATGCTGTCCTGATATGGCAGTTGTTATGATCCCTTTCAGATGGTTTTTTCAGCTTAGAAAACACCCATGTACACAAATTGTAGGGAAATCTAATGAACCGCATGTTGCGCTCACAGACTGGGATGTTTCCACCTCTCCCTTTTCATCGATTCTCCCAAAAATCTACTCCTAAGGAGCCCAAATAAGTAGCATGAGAGGGAATGGAAGGCTGTAATGGGAATGAAAATTTCTCCTTTTCTCCCTTAAACAGAAATGTCTTCAGCTGCTGGGTGTGTGTATACATACGGTTTTCCCCTTATCTTATGATTTTCCTCTTATCATTCTGATCAAAAATGTGGCAGAATTAGAACAGATTTCCTGTATTTTTGGGGGGTTTTCTGAAAACACTACAGCATATTCCATTCTGTGAAGAGACCTTCACCCAAGGAATTGAGTGCCTGAATAGGGCTTCCGGTTGTGTTTGTAAGTGTAGACGTCAGCACTTTTGTGCTTATTATAGGGCAGTGGTCCCCAACCTGCGGTCCGCGGCCCGGTGCCGGGCCGCGGCTCCCTCTCCCCGCCCCCCACCCGCAGTAAAAAACTTCCCAGGCCACAAGCTTGCGGGAGCTTCTTACTGCGGGAGGGTGGGGAGAGGGAATCAGGGCCGGGCCGCGCATCACGCATGCGCGGTCCGTGCAGGTACGGCCCAATGCACGGGCGCGGCCCATGTGGGCATGGCCCGCGGGTGCGGCCCGTGGGCATGGCCCGATGCCTTGCCGGTCCCCAGCCTCAGAAAGGTTGGGGATCACTGTTATAGGGCTCATCAGTGTGCATGTCACATGCTGTCCTTACACAGTATAGCTAATTATAGCTATATAGGTATAGCTAAGCTGAAAAGTGCTATCACATTGCAGCTAATTTATGGTAACCCCCTAGGGTTTTCAAGGCCAGTGCCACTGGGAGGGGGTTTGCCATTGCCTGCCTCTGTGCAGCTACCCTGGGTGTGCTTGGCAACCTCCCATACAAGTTCTAACCAGGGCCAACCCTGCTTAACTTCTCAGAACAGACCAGATCAGATTAGCCTTGGCCACCCAAGTCAAGGTTGGTTTTCTATTATGTAGCTTTTTGAGAGAAGTAGAATAAGACATTTATTTCCCTTTGCTTTCTGACTGTATAGGTAAATTAACTGTTAACAGATGTAGGCATATTTTGTGCCTGAAGGTATGTGTCAAAGGTATGGCTTACATCCTGATCTAGAATTGAAATTCGGTTAGACAGATACCCAGGCAATTATGGAGACAAAACATTTTGGGTTTGTGTGACAGTGCTTCCACCCCATCGCCTTACAGGCCATCCTTACTCCTGATTCAGGCAAGCAGCTGGCAACCAAGCAGGGCTAAGCTCTGCTCAGAAACTGAAGTTGTTTTGGTCTTTTACCATCAGTAGGGATCCCTTGCAGTTCCCTAACCCCCTCTTAAGAGTGGTTTAGAGCAGAAGGCCTCTTTGGACTTTAAAAAACAACTTTTCTATCTTCCACAGGATATGACTTTTCTCTGAGTGAGCCTAGCCATTGTATCATGAACATAATTAATTTCACAGCAATTATATTGTACCTATGGATGGCTTTAAATTCCAAGAACAGGTGAGAACTGAACTCAACCGTGGTACAAAGCCATAATCAGATAATTCCCAAAGAAATAATCTTGATTCACTGCAAATCTTCTTGCAATTTATTGGTGTTCAATTTGATTGGATGTAGGAGCTTCAAAAGTGTCGTTTTATTGGTGTTCAATTTCATTAAATGCAGGAGCTTCAAAAATGTAGCTTTGAAGACCCATTCAGTTTCAGTTTGCACCTGTTGCTTTCTGTTATCCCTGCTGAACACTGTTCATTCACTAGCCATGTTTTGCTCATTTGTCTTTAATCCCACCATTTCAGGAATCAGTGTGCAGGTTGCCAGGCTGGCAAAGCAACTGGACATTGGGCACATAGAGATTATATTTAGAGATGTTAACACTGCCTTCAGCGTGAAACTGGTAACTAAAACTGCAAGAGCTCAACCAATGTTTGATCATGGTCAGATGCTGGAAGTGGTCCTAGTTTGACTAAATCCTTTGTTTTGACAAAGGATTATCATTGGCTGTATTTGGTTGTGACACTGTCTACTGATGTAACAGAACTGATTTTTGCTATATATTCCCAGTCATGTAAGAAGATCATAGTCTGACGAAAAGTGCTTGCACTCGAAAGCTCACGCCCTGAATAAATCTTTGTTGGTCTTAAAGGTGCTACTGGACTCTGATTTTATTGTGCTACTTCAGACCAACATGGCTACCCATTTGAATCTTGACTAAAACTTAGACATCCATATTTTCTACTGCCTTCTGAAGGGCAGAATGTCAACCATGTTTGTGTCTTGCTGTGTTTCCATGACCGTGTAGCTTTATGTAAACATTTTGTATGTAATCATAATTTTTCTGCAAAGTCATCTACCTTATATGTAGTATACGGGTCTAGCTTCATTTATGAATACATTTACATGTTTCATTCCAGTATATTGTAACAGTTGGCTTGTTGCCCTCTCTTAAAGACCTCAGGGATTAATGTAGAAAGAAACTTAGAGACAGATGCTTGGCGCTAAAGTTGATGTATGGCACAGAACAGCTTGGAGGCCGTTGTCCCAAAAAATGCCTAACTGCTAGCCAAACAAAATCTTACAACCATTCTCGGCACAATTGGTTTGGTAGTCTTTCAAGTGCCATCAGATGTTTTTATTGTAATATTATCAGATATTTTCCGGTGTAATATTTTTGATATTGATATTCCAGGTATCCTGATCTCATCTGATCCTATAGCTCCTGTGGCAGAAATAATTTTAGATACGGAGGTTCATTTCTGTGTTGCCTAAAAAACATTTGAGAAATGTAATTTAAATAGAGACTCCAAAGTTAAAATAGAAGTTCCTGAACATTTTGCATTATCTTATCCTATGCAAGTTCCAGAGAATTGTACAAAGGCACATGCAATTCTGTGATTGAAATGAGCCAGTATATTGTGTGGCTGGAAAACGCCCTGGGAACCAGAGTTCTGTTCTCTTTGAAGGAAGAATGAGGATTAAAATGTAATCAATAATAAATAAATTGCATGATAAAATGTTTTAGATAAGAGCATGCTTTCGTGTTTCCAATAGAGTTTATGAGAAAATGTGTATTGAATTTATGCAAGACAGATTTCTTTCAGCAGGTAAGATTTGGTTTAGAAATTATTAATATTAATCTTCTGGTTACAAGCTGTAGGCCTGCACAGTGTATTTGTAACTGGTCCCCATAATTTGATTGCTTCAAGTATTGAATTTTTCATTTTTTATAGAAGACTTTAAAACTGCTAATACTCTCCCACCAATTTTAATAGCTTTCCTATTGTTACAGTGCAGAGATCGTATCATGAAATTGAAGACTCTAACAAATCTTGGCACTATTTGAAAGCCAGGCTTCGTGCACTAACTCATTTAATCGAAAGGTAGAAGCCATAAAAGGCTTGTCAGTCTGCTATTTCCAGATGACGGCAAACTTTATACAATAAACTGACATGAAAGCACCAGTACTGGCATCAGATCTCAATTACAGGTTTCACAATTTCCTAGTTATAGACATCTATGACCTCTAATGCAGGCATCTAGTATCGCACAAAGTTACCACTAATGAATGAAAAGAAGAATGCAAGACTGTCTTTTCATCTGTGATCGAGTTGAGCATTCACCAAGTCTGCTCTGGAGGAAATTGTTAAGAATTGCAGTTTGACCAGATAATAAGTTTAACAAGCAATTAGGAGTTCATAAAATGTGCTAACTTTATTTTATTTGCTTGATAAGCAGTCTCTAGTGATTATTTTCTGCTCTGATTTCACCTGCCAGTCCTGCCAAGGCTGCTGATACTGGGGTGGAGAGAGATACTGTTTAGCCAAGTGGACCTTTTAAATATTATCATTCTGTTGTTTACTAGGAAACTGACTGAGATGCTCCGAAAGTCAGGATTTACAAGGGTCTTCTAGTGCAGTGGTCCCCAACCTTTTTATCACCAGGGACCACTCAACGCCGGGGACCATTCAACGCCTTTTACTGAGGCCTGGGGGGGGGGGTAGTTTACTCCTCTACTCTCAACCACTGCCCCAACGCTCTCTATTCGCTATGGTAATGTTTAAACATCCCTTCAAAATAAGATACAGACACACCACAACAATGAACATAAGGAGCATTTTATTTTCATGGAAATTTTAACTCATGCCAATGACAAATCGATGGGAACCCTGAGCTTGTTTCTCTGCAACGAGATAGTCCCATCTGGGAGTGATGGGAGACAATGACACCCAAAGTGTGTTGTAAAGGGCCGGGGGGGGGGATGAAGTAAAGGGCCGGGGGGGAGAGAAGGCGTCCTTCGTGGCCCACCTCCAATTAGTCAAAGGACCACATGTGGTCCACGGCCCACAGGTTGGGGGTCGCTATTCTAGTGGACTAAGCAAACTGAAGCAGATTGGCTGAGCATTGGGACCATTACAATCTGCACAGTAGTGCTAGCCTACAGGTGGGATCTCCCATAATTACAACTGGGAGACTACAGAGATCAGTTCTCTGTAGGAAATGGCATCTTCAGAGGGTGGACTCCATGGCATTACACCCTGTTGGGGTCATGCCCTACTTAGGCTTTATTCCCAAATCTTGAAGAATTTCCCTGCCCAGAGTTAGTCAGGTGGCCACTGAAATCTAATCCTGTGAATTCCACAATCACATTGATTCTCCTTGCTAGGCTGTTCATTTTGTTGTGGTATAGTTTCATTTTACTATAGGGGATTTTCCTGCTGGTATGGTTGTTGCTCCTTTTGATGCCCTGGCTGACCTCTGGAATGAGGAAATGACCCAGGCAATTGACCTGACATGATCTTTCCCCAGTGCCCTTTCTCAGATGTTAGAACCAAGGTAGCCCCTTGGGCTCTAACATCTGTGGGTGATGAAAAGCCAAGGGAGACAGCTGAAGCAACAGGGGAGGAAGTCTCAGGCTGAATCCTATAAGACACAGGCAAAAGATCATTTTAAAAGTGTGCTCTATGTGCAGCAGAGGAGCAACCCTTTCCCACCACCATTGTGTCTGGACAGCTGATAATATTACCTGGTAAAAGATGTCCCACTAAAACACTATTTAAATGGACAAGGGCATTTTTCTCCAGACTAGTTGGCAACCCGGTAGCTAACTATCTTAGACACTCCGCTGTAATGACTGTTTTCCTTAATGATGTCCCAAGCACACTTCAGTTTAGAATTCAGTCCATTTTGTAGCCAGGGAATAGAAGTCTTGCAGGCATCAGGCCTGGTGGCTTGCGATCCATTGAGATTAATTGAGGGAACTTCCATCTGTCCTGTGAGCAACTGCAGAACCTGGTTCTGACCACCAGTGTGGAAACTTCACTGCTAACAGAAACCATCTTCTTGTTGTTCACAGCTGACGTGAGTTTAAACTGGCTCAGTATAAGATTTGGGCTAGTTTTGAATATATCATCCACAGCTTTGAGAGTTTAACTGTGCTATATTCTTGCTAGCCATAGTGCGGTTGGCTCATTTCCTTGTTTTAGCTAGAGGCCATTTGACAATTGGATAGCTCTCTTCTATCTGTTTTCAGAGCTTTACAGTTTCTATAAAGCTTGTCAGCAATCGTAAATAAAAAGAAGCTGCTGACACCCAGGGTTCAGTGGAATGAATGTTTTATAGTTATGTATTTTATTTCTTGTTTGCTTTTGCAACTATTTTGTGTAGTCATGAAGGTTTTCGGTATAGCTTAATGTATAGCTCAGGGGAGCAGTAATTTCTGTGACACATTTTGCAGTTTCAGAAGCATGGTTCTTAGTTGTTCAAAGAGAAAACCCAGATCATAAAATATGTATTTAGAAATGTAGCAGTATATTCTGAATCTAGTAGGTTACATTTGATAAATCCACAGTAGTTCCTGAGTATCTACATTCTAGATGAACAGTGTCACCCCCCCCCCAAAGAATTCTAGTATTGGAACAATCCTTGTATTGTGAGCAATCCTAACCAGATATACTCAGGATCCTACTTAAATCTGCTGAGTAGGGCTTATTCACAAGAAAATGTACCTTCTTAGGATGGTTTTGTAAGGTTAAGGTTGCCAAGCCACAGTTGGCAACCCCTGGAGAAAATTGGGGGAGGGGGCATAGTCTGCCAGCTTCAGGTAAAAACAGGAGGTGACATGGAAGACACCCTAGAATTTTGTAAAAACTCAGTGGTTTTACCATAATGTTTTCGCCCCATACTAGCTACCAATTTAAATTTAAAATGTCACAGATTCTTGGTCATTCATTCTCACCTTTTGGTTTGCTGTCTGTAAAATAAGAATACTAAAGACTTGCTATACTAGAACAGGATCTGTGTGTCCTCATAAAGACAGAAGCTGTATATTTTCAACCCTGAGGAATCTGTCTTATGCACCCTAGAAATGCCTGCTTTGATAAATTTTACATGAATAGCAATGCCTAACTTCCATCCTGTGTTAAGCAAACTTACTAAAACCTTCCAGTGCCCTTGTCATGTAAATAAACCTCAGAATTGTTTTAAACACGATACTAGGAGAAAACATAGCGTTCCACATATTTTCACAGCATTGTCTTCACTGTTTTCTGCATGACCGACCATGTGTGGCCTGGATGCATCTCCTTCTGGTGTGTTAATACAGGACGTGTAGTGGCTCAGAGCCTAATTTACACATGAAGCACTGCTGGGAAGTTGTTTCAGTTTGGGGGTTTCCTTTGGTGGGGGATGCTGAGCATTGCCCATCTTGAAAGCTCTTTGAGTTGTCACAGGTTTGATAAAGAGTAGTGGGAAATGGGAGATTACCCTTCTGGATATTTCATGAGATATTTCATGAGATAACAGTATAAGTTATAAATTATTGATAACTTGTATCCATCTCGCACAGTCTCCCCGGCTTCTGTGTCTTCGAAAACCAAACAGCACAATTTACCTTAAATTACCTATCTGAGTCCTCTCATGAATCATTGTACCAATCTCGCTTCATTTGTTTTGCTGGCGAATGCAGGATTTGCATACACTATTATTTGCATACAAATACGTTCAGGCAGATAGAATATATTGTTATAAGTTTTGGAAGTGCTCCTAAATAGGCATTCTGTTAACCTAATAATTGCCATGTGCATGTTTATAGCTTTCTTCTGCCTTTTTCCTTTCTTCCTGAAAACTAGCACTAACAAATATTTTATAATGCAGATTTTATTAAGAATTCTATAGACAAAGATACTTTTCAGGTATTTTTGTTCTCAAAGGAAAACAAATTATAAATAGTTGTATACAGCAGAACAAGGGAGAACAGCAGATGTTGCTTAGAAAAGTCATTCTTTCTAATAGTTAAAAAAAGTTAATTAGGTAGAAGCTCATCCTTATCCATGGTTCCTCTATATATTTGTGAAACAGCCTGGGGGGTGGAATGTGTCCAGCTGTCCAAGTTGGAATAGGGCCAACCCTGATTGGCCCTGCCCCTGCAGTTCCCACCCTCCGTCCCTGGATTCTAGCCTCTTTGCTCTAAGACACGCCTCAGTGCCTGGAACCAGCAGCAGATACGGGGAGAGGGCCCTGGGCAAAGTGTCATGTTGGAGGGCCTGCTAACGAGGGCCTCCCGGCCTGCTAAGGAGCTCTGTCCTGAGCCTGCTAACGAGCTGGCCAGCCCCCGCCCGCCTCACTTGATTCGGCCGCGAGCTGTGGCCCAAAGCTACCTTAAGCTGCCTGGCCTGGGAACGGGCTTTGAAGCCAGTATGATTATAATGATTTTTCCTTTAAAATAGGAATAGGAATAAAATGTTATGGAGAGTCTAATCTTAAAATAACATAGCTGCATTGATTTATTCTCATGGTGCTCTACAAGCCTTTATTTTGATTAACTTTTTATTGTGGTGATGCACGTATTTACAGTAAATCTGGCAATTTCAGTCAGATCATAAATTAATTACAAAATGGCTATTCATCCTGTAGGTCAAAAATAGTTGTTCTCCCCCTCTCCCATTCATTTTCATACATTTTTTGTGTGGCTGACAATATTTCCATCCTACATATCTTATATCAATGTTAAAATGCAAACATTTGGGAATTTTTTTGCCAAACCAGTTGTTTTAGTGAGTAGTTTTTAGATGTCAGAAAAGACAGAAAATTATAGAATCTCAGCAAGCCTGTTCTGGTAAAGTATATCTGAAGAGCAATTTTGTGCTTTCTGAGCATTGTGAAACATTTATGAAGCTATTGGTGTTCTGTAATAGATAATGGTGAGTCAAGGTAACAATTTAAATGGGGTGGAGTCAGCCGTGGGTTTGCTTTGACATGATATGTTATTAGTAGTAGACAATATGCTTCATGCTCCTTGACATGTTCTTGAGTTCTCCTTGCATCCTCCTCCAATGAAATGTAAATGTTCTCTTACTGTTTAACTTAATTCCTCTTGTAGAGTTACATTTCTTGGCTGCATCTGCAGGTTTCTTCTTGATGAGCTTTATATGGCTCAGAATGGAGTTCATTTTATTCTCTGATAGCTTAAATAAATTGCCTGTGAACTAAGCAACTTGATTTTGCTAAGGCTTCTGGTAGATGATGTATTAGTCTGCTGGACTGTAGATCTGATTTTATTTTAGTTTCATTTCTACTGTGCACTGACCTGTTCTCCAGCTTATCTCCTAAACCTAGTTTAATGAGGAATGTAGCATGTTGCCTCCAAACATATTGTAAATGCATGGCCTAAAGGGTATTGGTTAAGCTTCTTTGCAGTATCCCATTTTTGGGGAGTCACACAGCATACCCTAAATTTCCATTTCACAGTTGTGAGAGGTATTTTCTCCATCACTGATTTTTCAAACGATCAGAGGAAGACAATGGGTTAGATCCAACCAGACTTTCTGTGATACAAAAGGTAGCACGGGGCTCCTTTTGATCACCAACAAGCTAATGCTGAAGATTGTGAAACCTGCATAAACAAAAGCCATGTGGAATGTTAGTTGTGAGTCATCTCTAGCTGGTTCTGGAGAAGTGGCAAACAAAGACATGTGGGTAATAAACATGTGCTTGGCAAACCTGGATTTGTTTCAGTATCATTAGCGATGAGGAGAATACATTCATACCCGCTCTGCAGGTATGAATTTACTGGTTGTCCCGGGCCCACGGGATGTTCACCTGGCCTCGAACCCGGGCCAGGGCCTTTTCAGTCCTGGCCCCAACCTAGTGAAATGAGCTCCCAGAAGAGCTAAGGGCCCTGTGGGATCTACCAGCTTTCCGCAGGGCCTGCAAGACGGAGCTCTTCCGCCAGGCATATGGTTGAGGCCAGGGCAGCTCTCCCACTAATCCATCGGAGAATCCCCTCCAATATTGAGATCTCTAACATCGAGATCATTGTTAGATCTATTGCATTGGCGCCACCCTTTTTCTGAATATTATTCTCCCCACCAGGCTGAACTTGGGGGAAGTCGGGTAAATATGATTAGAATTGTGACCACCGCCGCTTATATGTTATATGTGACATGTTGTTTGACATAAATTGGGGTTTTTATGGGGATTTTATTGTGTTTTAATTGTTTATGTTGTAAACCACCCTGAGACCTATTTGGAGAAGGGTGGTCTAAAAATTAAATAATAATAATAATAGTAATAATAATAATAATCTGAACTGGTCTGTTTCTAAAAGTTGCTTTTCTCTTTTTGAGATAAAGATTGCAGTCCACTGTTAAAGTTTCTGGCAAAGAGAATTCTATTGGTTCCTGATAATTTCCTCAGGGGCCCAAATCATGATTTTGATTCATTCTTAATTTTTCTTGTAATAATATGGTGTCCTTCAGATTAAACTGAATATGACAAATGTTACATATTGCTAATTTCACACTGTGTGAGTGATGAAATCCAGGTATTTTTCTCTTGTAGAAACAGTGTGAAATTAGCAATATGTAACATTCTCTTGTAGATTATTTCAGTTTTGTGGAGATTATTTTGTTCATTTTAGTGTAGGGGTAGTCAAACT
Organism: Paroedura picta; assembly: GCF_049243985.1. Taxonomy (NCBI): domain Eukaryota; kingdom Metazoa; phylum Chordata; class Lepidosauria; order Squamata; family Gekkonidae; genus Paroedura; species Paroedura picta. The sequence goes on from NC_135377.1 coordinate 27,365,181, forward strand.
GCAGCCCTCCAGTTCGCTGGCAGGGGCTCATGGGAATTGTAGTCCATGGACATCTGGAGGGCCACAGTTTGACTACCCCTGTATATTATACAATGTGGAGATGTGAATCCTAGTAAATCCTGCTAACAATGATCACTGTCAGCATTATACTGGAGCTGTTGTTAACATTTGCTGTGGTTTCTGAACTATTTAAAATGAAAAAAATTCTTCTAGTCTTTGTCTTTTAAAACACGCAGGAGAGAAAGTTGAAAATTACTTCGGCTTATAAATTCTGTGTTTGATCTACATCTAACTAACAATAGACAGAATGCTTTTGGTGCTTCCATCTGGATTAGCGTTTATACATTATTTCTGTATGATCTGTTTTTCAACAGATGGAGAATAGCACAAGGAAGAGTAATGAAACGCCTCTGAATGCACAAGAACTGGAATAATTACAGTGCAGTATCACTCAAATGCCTATTCCTTAAAGAGTGACAGGTGATCTCATTGATAGGTGTGAAACCACTCATTTCTCTAGGCTCTAATAAAACCATGCATGCAAAATACCCCCCCCCACACACACACACACTATATAAAATTTGTGATGTCTCTGCAATGGAAGGATGAAAAGGCTTTTCTTTTTACTTTGAAAGGAATGTACTGCTTGTGTATAACATATACATGTGTACTTGGCTGCATGTCCATCCTATCTATCTCTCATCCTTTCCAGCTATGAACTAACATCTGGCTTACTGAAAAACTTGTCAAAGGAAAAAAGAAATAATTCAACTATGATATTGCCGTGTGTCTTCTATAACATGATCCCTAGGCCATCTGGATATCCCAGAAGTTTTGGGATTAATGTTTGATCTTGATCCCATTTTGTTTGGGATTGTTTTAAATTAGTTTTGTTAGGAAGCTGGATGGTGTTGTCCAGGAATCGGCGCTTACAATGCCCCCAAAATGATAATCATGGAATTAATAATTGTAATTGTTGATAACCAGAGGCAATTATGATAGAGCAGGTTTAGTGTAGTGCTTAGGAGCAAGGGCGGCACAGAGTGTGCATGGACGGCCACCCACAGCCCCCTGGCTTTCCTTGTGACTCCTCTTCGTCCTCAGGCCAAGTGCCAGCAAGTGCCACAGAGGAGGAGGAGAAAGAGCAGGTGGTCAAGAAGAGCCTCTGGTTGGCCCTCACCCTATTGGGGGTATATCCCACAGTGAGGGCCAATCACAGGCTTAGCACATCATTGGGAAGGACTTTATAGGTTATGATACTGTCTTCAGTGCAATGACCAACAAGTGGTATATACATACATAAAATAAATGCATGAAGGCAATAAAAATATAATTCTGAATGCAACACCCTTAACTTCTATTAATTATTAATACTTTCATACTGTATGGTTAGGATACACACTTTTCTTGGATGCTTTAGGATGCTTAGGGCTGATCCTGCGTAGAGCAGGGGGTTGGACTAGGTGGCCTATATGGCCCCTTCCAACTCTATGATTCTATGGTGAAGAGGTAGATCTATCGCCACCCCCCCCGGGGTTTGAAGTGAACATTGTTGGACCTCCTTCTCCACCCCTCTAGTAGTGGGGGTGGGGGTGGGGTTTTCCACCATGTTGGGGGTATTTTGAAGTCTTTTAATGGAAGTTTTGATGGGGATTTTTAAGACATTGTGACCCGCCACAAGCCAGTTAGGGAGTGGCGGGAAATAAATCGATGATGATGATGATGATAAATATGACAATTCATGCAAAGGTACCCACTTAGGGTTGCAGAATATATGATAGTTTTCTACCAATATGTATATGTACAGGTTGCTGAAGGGGCTGGTGATAGCATCGGAGTTGATATTCAAGAGCTCAGTTATTTCTAAGCTAAAAGAAATATTTGCAACCTGAAATGCAGTTACAAGAAAGACTACCCCTTGACCAAGACACTCTGGTCATCAGTACCACCCTGGTTGTAGATGTCTGCATGGAAGAGGGCTATTTTAATCCTGAGGAGTTTTTGTATTTAATTGAAGCTTATAAGGAATGTGTCAAAAAGGCAATTGGTGGTAAGTGGGGAATCAAAATACCCAGCTTTCTATATAGCTGGACTTTTCCTTCAATTCCAGAGCTACCAATCATGCAGATTAGGATATTGCTAATAAAAACCTTTGCTTCTTTCAAAAATGTGTGATCTAACAAAAAATACAACAAATTTAGAGTCCAGCAGCACCTTTAAGACCAACAGAGTTTTATTCAAGATAAGAACTTTCGTGTGCACACACATTTCCTCAGATACAATATCATGGAATGAAAATAATCAGTTCAGACTTATAAAGCTCATACCTTGAACAAAACTTTGTTGGTCTTAAAGGTGCCACTGGACTCTAAATTTGTTCTGCTGCTTCAGCTCAACATGGCTACCCACTTGAATCTATCTAAGAAAAATTAGCATTTTAAAAACCACACTGATTTCAGTAGGTGCACGAAACACATTCTAAATCTTTCCCACTCAAGTTAATAAATCCTTCAGTCTACTTACCTTTGGTGAGATCATGCCCTAGGCTTTTCAACTATTTATTTATAGGAAAGGTTTGCTGAAAATTAATAATAATCCATTGTTCCCTCTCCCTCTCTCCACATTATTCTCCATTTATTATTGTGCCCATATCTGTGAGCTTTTCTTTCTCTCTCATAGGAGGAGACTTCTTTCAAAGCTATAAATCACTTCAACATCAGGAGAACTTACTGCAAGGTAATTATTTATATAATTGCTTTTTGTTTTCTCTGGAGGTCAGTCTAGGTTTACTTCAGTGTTCTCTGCAGACACGATTTATGGAGGCAGCAGTTCCGAGCAATTAAGCTCAACAATGTTACATTTGGCTTTTAGTGAAGCTGTCTTACTCACAGGTTGGCATGCTGTGTTATTTGACAAAAAACAAAACCCTGCTACACCCTAAGACTGGTGTCTGCCTAAGGATATTTGAGATATTTTAGAAAATATGCTCCATTATTTATGACAGAAAAGAGTGATTCAAGCAGATCCATGCAATTTCCTACCCCTTCCGAAAACCACGTCATCCCTTCAGTATTGTCTTTTGACTTCAGTTCATAGGAATATAGAGAAAAGGGAAATACTTACAGTATTTGCTGGCGTATAAGACTACTTTTCCCCCCTGAAAAACATGCCTCCAAGCGGGGGGGGGGGGGGTCGTCCTCTACGCCGGGTGCACTTCAGTTGGGATAGACATAGCTGCCCATAGTACTGTACTACAAACTCTATATTTTGAGTGGAAATGTTGGGGGGTCGTCTTATATGGTCGGTCGTCTTATACGCCGGCAAATACGGTACATAAACTCACGGATGCACTATCCCTACCAGTTTGGAAAGTCTAGAGTGTTAATTATAAGCATTGTACAGCTTAGCTCAGGGAGAGTGCTGGCTCTGAAGAGCACAAAAAGGACTTTACTGCTAGGCAGTTCTGCTCAGCATGCTACTTGAGCTCCCAGGCCACTACACTGGGAATGTCCCCCCACTCCTTTCGCAGAATAGCCAGTATCTGAAGACCGTGCAATTATTTGCAGAGATCTAAGAGGATTTTGGACTTACGTTATTTGAGCAGTACCTACACCCTCGATGTCACACGACTTTTGCAAATAAAAGGCAGAGGGGTGAAGTATCTGTTCAGCTCATCTCAGAATGGTTCTTTGGGACCTGGAAGAGGGCAGAAGGGGGAAATGATTACTTGACTGGAATGTCAGGTGAGAAAACTTCTCCCTTATCATTTTTGAATGTAGCTAATTCCATCACATTTCAATAAATAACATCTGCTTGGCAAACCTGGATTTGTTTCAGTATCATTTGTTTCAGTAACATTAACTCAAAAGAATCCAGTTAACACATTTTTGACTCTGGAAAACATTTTTAGCCTTCTTATCATTCCTTGCGTTTTCCCTTTGCCTGGAGGGAAATTGAGAAAGGTCTTGCCCTCTGTATTAGACTTCAGAGGAGAGAGCATGGCCTGTGCTTTTTCATGCATTTCCCTTTCAAGCTCAAATAAAGCCCGCCATTTGCTAATTGAAAAATGAAATTAACACATGGTTTTGTTATCAGAAACTGCAAAGTATTATTGATGAAAAGAGCCTTTTGTCTCCCACAAGGAGCTTAACAAAATCACATTACACCAAGGAGGGGGGGGGGTCTAGTGCTTGTGGTTTTTTTAGCTTTCTGGGCAGGTTTCAGTAAAATCCTGGTTTCTAGTTTGGGACCAGGCAATCCTAATGAAATAGAACTACAGAGAAAATGCCTTGTATTCCAGCCATTTAAAAAGAGCAAAGCAGGATCAGGAAAAAATTGTCATGCATCTGAATGCTGCTTATTCAGATTGGAAAGGAGAGGGGAAGCTTGGGGCCAGGTCTACAAGGAGGTTTCTGGTTTTCTGGTCAGAACAGAAGGCTTAAAAAGTAAAAGAACCAGAGTGAAAATAGCATATGGAAATAGCACGTCTATCGGTCTCTTAAAGTCAAAAAGTTCTCTGTGAAGAACTAAATAGACATCTTCTCTTAGGATGGTGATCAAGATCTAATGAAGAAGATCCAAGGCTCCTGCAGTGATGCATTGGTGTCAGACTGCAAATGGAATTTAGAAGATTATTTTCATTCCTGCCCTACACATGATTCTGAAGGCTGTTGTTCTGTTCTTCATGGAGAAGTGGTAAAGTAAAGAAGTGGCAGGCTGGTTGATGATTGTGGATTGGTCAGCGTCTGAGCGAGTTTTGTAAATACCATGACTTATGAAGTCCTGCCTCAGAGCTGGAGATGGAATCAGCTAGAATGACAGAGGAGTGTAAGGCGAAGGGGGGAGGTTCAGGTGGACTGGACTGGTCATTTTCAGCACCTGAGGCAATCTGGAGCTTGGAAGAGGCAGAGATTGCCTTCTTTCATTGTTGTACATGAACTTGACTGTTGAACCCAGCTCTGTGTGAGGCGAGGATATGAATAAATATGGTTTATTTATTTATTTAGAGGTTTCTATACCAGCCCTCTCAGGCTTTGCCATCTCAGGACAGTATACAACAAATTACTAAAACAACAATAATAAGAGTCAGATGAATGAGAGGCTTGTTGAAGGGCAATTGTTTTTTGGGGGGAAATTAATGTTTGGGCCCAGACCCAAATTATTTTTTTTCAAAGTCTACAATCTTGAAGAAGTCATTCATCATTAGCCTCAGAAATTTACCTTCTTTAAAGTGTGTTGGGAGTCTGTTTCCCGACTGCAAAGGAGAGGGACATCTGTTGGTAGTCCGAATAAGCTAGTGCACCTTGGAAAGCCCGCTAGACTAGATTGGGAAATTTATAGAGTGGCTTTTTGGATGACACGTAAGAGTGCAGCAGGGGAAAGCAGTGACTTCCTCGACATGAGCAGAAATGTCTTTTATTTGCATGGAGGGTTTAGAGTTTAAACCCAACTCATGTTTTATTGTACAGCTGACAAATCCCAGCTTTGTGACTCTACTAGACTGAACTCCAGAATGAGTAGGGCTGCTTTCTGCAGAAACTGAAGCCCTAATAAACATGTACATCTTAAAATGTCACCCTCATTGTATTTTTCTGGAATTCGATAAAGATGGTGGCCATGGTTCCTTAGTCCCATTTTTGGTTACTATTTTTGAATGTCCTTGGAAGAAGCCATTGCAATCAGTCCTGACTTGCCTGTGGGGATTGGTCTAGTCTCTTCATTAGTTTGAAACCATTCCTGTGTATTTATTTATCATATAGAAGAGTTACACACAGGAAGCATATCATCACATAAAACTTTGACTGTACTACCTGGCAACATGCCGGGCCTCTGATTGGCCCCCAGTAAGTGGGATGGCCCTTCCCACAGAAACCCAATCAGAGGGTTGCCACATTCTCCCTGGACCCTCGCCCACTAAGGACCTATCAGACACTATGGAGCCTCCCTACTGCTGGAGAGCACCACGGAAAGTCAACCACATGCTCCGTTCCCTCCTCGTTGGTGTATTCCTGCCAGCTGAGAGAGCTGCAGCGTGGGGGAGCCCTTCCCTGGCCCACTTTCCCACCCTCCACCATCATTCTCAAAATGAACTTCTTTGCTAGTATATTTAGTATATATATTGTCCAATATGTAATCAATAACAGTTGGTTTTTGTGTTAATCCAAGCAATATTGTGTTTGAAAGGCAACCTTTAGAAAGTCAATATTTGCTTCTGACTTTCAAATAAAGGTGGTGCTTCAATGGAGGAACTTGCTACATACTGATTTCCTTTTGTTCTTGTGTTTTGGCAGATTTCACCAAGCAAATCCAATCACTACTAATTTGGCAAATCTGCCTTAAAAATGTAAATCTCTCCCAACTCCTGTAGCTTGTTGAATTGTACTTGTATGTGTGTTGCTGTTTCCTGCTTAGTTTTTGATACACATTTTTCAGGGGAGGGAGGACATTATTTTGGAGGGAATCAAACATTCTTGAACTGGAAAGTGTACTTTGACTAATACTGTTTGTATAGACTATTTCCACAATCAACTGCATAAATTCAGGTGGTACAAATATAGCCTGCTTCCTCACAAGGCTTTTTCCCACCATTAAAGGGGAATGGACACATTATGTTGTGCCCTTTCTGAGCATGAATTGTGGTATTTCTAGGGTTTCCCCCTTTCATTCATAGATGAAAATTCCTGTGGATTCTGACTGGTTACCCAGATGTCGCCTTTCCTAGGCAGAAAATATCTGAGCACTATGATGCATACGCTGGTTAGATCTCAATTAGACTGCTGTGAACCCAACAATTTTGCAAAGACTTTTCAGGAGGGTTGGATGGCAGTCATGTTTTAAGAGGGGGAGGGAGAGGGATTTGCGCCTTGCCATTTTATCATTACAACTAAAAAAAGTGGTACAAGATTGAAAAGTGCGGTGACAGTTATGTCATAGGAACACCAAGAGTCAGATATGACTGAATGGCTAACATCATCCTCATTTTACCTTTGGTTTTAGCTGGGGATATTTCAACTATTATAGTAAGCCACCTTGAATCTTTTGTGGTGCATTACCAGAGAAGTACCAGCATATGGCAGGTGCCATCTTAGAGAAGGCAGTAAGAGATTACTGTTTCTCCTAAAAATGTCCCTGCTGTCTTCTGACTCTGAGTAAGCAATGGTACTCATGGTGTAGGAGAGCCAGTTTGGTGTAGTGGTTAGGAGTGAGGACTTCTAATCTGGCATGCCAGGTTCGATTCTGCGCTCCCCCACATGCAACCAGCTGGGTGACCTTGGGCTCGCCACGGCACTGATAAAACTGTTCTGACCGAGCAGTGATATCAGGGCTCTCTCAGCCTCACCCACCTCACAGGGTGTCTGTTGTGGGGAGAGGAAAGGGAAGGCGACTGTAAGCCGCTTTGAATCTCCTTCGGGTAGAGAAAAGCGGCATATAAGAACCAACTCTTCTTCTTCTTTCTTCTAGGACCTGGTATTCTGTTGAAAGCAGCATTCTTTGTTCCCACTGGTAGAGTTCTGAAATGTTTAAGTCCTTAAAATCATCATCATTAAGAATAAATGACAAGTTGCCATTGTTCACAATCCATTGCCCGAAGCAACCAGCTCTACCTTGCTTTATTGAGGGGTTGTCCCTACCAGTACTCACTGAAAAATAAGACTTGTTTTAGAATTAGCTAGTAGCTTTAGTTGTCAGCTGAGCCATTCATCATGACAGCCAGCTTCATGACACTGTGAACTGAAACAATTTCAAGAGCCAAGAGAATTTACTGTCAATTTACTATCACTTACTTTGTGCCATGTATTAGGAATCCATGGACCAGTTATTCACAGACCATTCTGCAATCAGTGTACCTATTCAGTTTGAAGATGATAATTATTCTTGCAAAAAGAACTTACACTGCAAAGGCAGCAGGCTTTTAAAAGCATCTGTTTTAAAGTGCCAAGGGTTTTTTTTTTCATGTTTTGTCATTAAAATTGCTCTATAAATTTTAGACAGCCTTCAGCTGAATGAAAGTCTATCACACGCCAGACACATTGATTTTTCCCCCTTAGATCAATGCTTTCTAGGGGCACTGTATTATTTATTCATAAGGCAGAAAAGATGCCTGACAAGCAGTTACAGAGGTGTAAATCTGTAATCCAGATAACATTGTGGAGGGCTTTGCGAGAATCCAAGAAAAACAGTATAGCCAAGAGAGAACTCTTCATTCTAAGCACTGTTCATTTCTGCAATCATTCATTCATTTGGAGAAAGAACAAGCTATTACTGAAGCCTGAAATTTCACC